>NW_023270515.1:1215170-1227695 GCF_011800145.1 Mirounga leonina
TTCCTTCCTTCCTTCCTTCCTTCCTTCCTTCCTTCCTTCCTTCCTTCCTTCCTTCCTGTCCTGTGTTCTCTCCTGTGTCTGAGCCTTCACCCCTGCTGTTCTCTCTCCTGGAATGCCTTTGCTCATTTCATACCCAGACAAACCTCACCTTTCATGTGCGAGCTGCCATATCTGTTCCTCGGTGCAGCCTCCCCTGGCCTCCCCACTCTCCTCTGGGCCCAGTTAGTCCCTCTTAGCAGCACACACACTGTTTAGAGCTCCCATTACCCTCTTGAACCATAAACCCAAGGCCATCCTGGGAAAACCAAAGACAGCCACAGCAATCAAGATTCCCAGGAGAAGAAAGTGGCCAAGCCCATTTGCTCACTCTGTTGTTCTCCTGTTTGATGGGGGCAGAAAGAAGGTGTGATCCCGAGCCTGCCCGTAGAGGACCACCGTTCCAGCCGGCTGGTATCTGATCACGTAGCTGCTGCTTAGTCATCACCTGGTTGACTTCGTCAGAGCGGGGGAATGTGGGCAATGACAGAACTTGGTGATGTTAGCATTCCCTTATCTGGCAGGGGTAGCAGTGAACCTATTCATGCCACCCCAAACACAGATGCATCTATAACTTAATCTTTGTTATATAATCATGGTGCATGTATATTCTGCATATTCCTTCATGAAATATTTCAGGAGAAGACAGAATCAGAGATGACACTGGATGAAATCTGAATCAATCAGTGAAGAAATTGTGGATAAATTGAGTTAAGAGGTTAAGTTCAGGAAGCTGGAATATATAGCCCCATTTGATCACAAACGTATTAACAGGTTGCCACTTAAATGTGATGCAGTTCCCTCCTTGTTCTCTCTAATTCAGCCATGCTGATAGTACTTGGCTATTCCTTAGACATGCCAGGTATGTTCTTGTCTTTGATCTTGCTGTTCTCTGCCTGGCACGCCCTTGCCCATCTCTAGGTATGTCTTATTTAGATCACCTCCATTCGATGTCTGCTCAATGTCATTTTATCAGCAAGGCCTCCTTGATCACTTGATTCAAAATAGAACTGTCTCCCCAAAGGTGAAATGACCTATGACCCTGCAACTCCACTCCTAGGTATATCCCCAAGAGACATGAAGACATGAGTCCACATAGAACCTTGTGCACAAATGTTTACAGTAGCATTATTCTCAGTAGCCAAAAAGTGGAAAAAACCCAAGTACCCATCAACTAATGAGTGAATAAACAAATTATAGTAAATGCATACAGTGGAATATTATTCCTCCATGACAAGGAATGGAATACAGACACATGCTATCGCATAAACAAACCTTAAAAACATTATGGTGACTGAAAGAAGCTACACAAAAAGCCACAGACTGATTCCATTTATATGAAATTCCCATAACAGGTGAATCCAGAGACAGAAGGTAGATTAGTGGTTGCTGGGAGCTGGGGACAGAGGGCAACGGGGAGGGAATGCTAATGGTTATGATGTTTTTTGGGGAGGGGATGGAAAATGAGAATGTCCTGGAAGTAGGTAGTGCGGAAGGTTGCACCACTCTGAATACACGAGAAACTGCAGAACTGAACAACGTACAAGGGTGAATTTTACGGTATCTAAAGTATATCTCAAGGAAGCTGTTACAAAAAATGTGAACTCCCTACCTTCTTGGCACATATTGTCTCCCTTTTCTGCCTTATTGTCCTGCTAAGCCCAACTCAACATACCATTTATTCGTGTTGTTTATTGTCTGGCTTGTCCCACTGGATTATGAGCTCCACGTGATTAGAGATTTTTGTCTGTATTGTTTACTGTTGTATCCCTTGGGCCTAGAACAGTGCTTATAGTCGGTGCTCAATAAATGTGTTGAATAACTGTATAAATGTAACTATATGTACATTAAAGCTGGCACAAGAAAGTCATTTCAAAAAGATGATAAAAAGATGGTTGCTCAGAAAGGGAAAGAGAATAAAAATAGGGATGTTTTTGTGGTAGACACTGTAAGAAGTAGGGACCCAAGGTTTGGGTTGAAAACATTAGCACAGGGCGCCTGGGTGGCTCAGTCGTTAAGCGTCTGCCTTCGGCTCAGGTCATGATCCCAGGGTCCTGGGATCGAGTCCCACATCGGGCTCCCGGCTCGGCAGGGAGTCTGCTTCTCCCTCTCCCACTCCCCCTGCTTGTGTTCCTGCTCTCGCTATCTCTCTCTCTGTCAAATGAATAAATAAAATCTTTAAAAAAAAAAAAAAGAAAACATTAGCACAGATGGAAAACTTCGTAAGACAGAAGACTGTTCTCTCAGGGATGACTGAAGACCCCTTTCTGGGGTCACTTTGCCTACAACTGTGTGGTCCCCGCAACTAACCTTCAATCCTTGACTCCCTTCCCTCCAGGAAAACTTTGTTTCCTTGATATTTTCAAATACAGCGTGTTTTAGGAAATGTGAGGCTCAGTAAGGCCAACAGACCAGGAGACAATTGCCATTGAAATGATAATTTGTTACTCACAGTTCCCAAAGGAGGGGGTGCACCATGCTTTGCCACGGGGGCGGGGGGGGGGGGAAACAGGGAAGCGCCAGGTGGGTCAGGAGACAGAGGGAGGGGGGAAATGGGGGCAGGAGCTTTTACTGTGGTTCCTACAGGAAGACATGGCCTTGCAGGGTAAGCAGGCATAGGACAGGCTAGTTGGAATAATTTCAGCAGATGCTGGGGCATAGGGACTGTCCCTCATTGTTTGGTACCTGGCCCCAGATGATGAGGGCAGGGGGTAGTGGCCCAGAGTATGAGAGAAGGTGGTCAGGGGCGTGGGCTCTGGATTGGTGGGTTTGCATTTGAAAAGCATGCACGTTGTCTACTGTCTCTAAGAATTGACTGGTCCTGCAAGCGCAGTCTCTCCAGGGTTAGCAAGGCCCCGGCTGTCGGAGCATCAGAATACAGAAAATAAGCCATAGCTAATGTATCGGGAGGGTACATAGCACTAAATCCTAGATCTCAGGGCTCTAGATAATCCTGAAATGCCTTGTCTGGGGAACCCAGAAGTACTTGGGAATACTGCCAGAACGGGTATGGAGGCCGTTGGTGGGGAGGCCGCATAGGGTGGCCATACACTGAGGAGCTGGCCTGCAAGGCAATGACAGCTGCCAGGTAGACAAGCCAAGTCTGTACGAATCTTAAGTCCATGAAGATGCTGAACAGACTTGTGTCAGAGAGTGCTTGTAGTGTTATAGGGACTTCAGTGCTATTTGTTTTAGGTACATTGTAAAATGATTGAGCTACATTATGAGCTCCTCACTAAAATTTTGGCCGACACCCAGGCATCACGCCTCTGCATATCTTCAGACCCGGTCAAGTTCTTATGTTGGAGGCTGTGAATGTGGGCAGCTCTTCATGATTCTGGACCATATATATTGTTATTGGATGAAATGTTTGATGTGGGTGCCAAGCGAGAGTTGGTTTCTAACAATGCATAAATTATATTTCAAATGCTTAACTTACACACACACACACACGCGCACACGCACGCATGTGCACGCACACCCACGCAGAGTGTAGGATCTGCCATTCAAGAGTCCTGGAATGGAATGGCACAGCTGCCTCACTCTTGGAATCAGGGAAATCACCCTGGTTTTTAGTTTAAAACATTCCGTGGAAATGTCTCCACAAAAGATGGACAAATCAGGGCAGCACTGTTTCCTGAAGCCTCATTTCTTTGGCAATCTTTGCTCCCTGACTCCCAGGCCCAGTTCTGGAGCCAATGGTGGTAGATGACCTCTTATATTTCCTGTGGCGAGAAGTCCAGCCAGTTCCCTCCATGAGGAAGTTGGCTTAGTGGCCCTGAGTAATTCCGAGGAACAGCCCAGCCTCTGAGACCCCCTTCTTGGCTATGCTCTGGAGAACAGACATAGGAACAGAACGACCATTCCACAGAGACAAGGAGAAAGGGAACAGGGGAAGATGGAGAGTTTCGGAAGCACCTGAAGCTGGAGCCTCCTTTCGTCTCTTACGTAGTATTCCTGTTTCAGGGGGAGGTAGTTGGCTGGGTTCTTCCCTTCAGTCAAACTATAAGCAAAAAAGTGAACTTATGTGGTCTGAAGGGAAGATCAAATGGGTAAATTCTGGAACTAACAGAGATGGGGCAGGAGTCATGAATATATACATGTTAGAGTTGGGGTTTGAACCCTTATCTAAAAGCCACCACTCACCTTCTCTCCCTCCGTTTATATACAGCAGGATGTTGTAGATGCTGGAAATACTCCCACCACCTGACCTCCCTCTGATTCTTCTTCCCCTTCTCCTTCTCTTCCTCCTGCCTGGCCTCGTCCTCCTCCTCACCAGCTCCATCTCTGTCTCTCCTTTCTCCTCCTGCTCCTCCCCCCCTTCTTCCTGTCCTCCTCCTTCTTTCTTCAACCCGCCTCCTCCTTCACCTTCTTGCTTCTCATGGTTATTATAGCTCCCACCTACTGACCGTTTACTGTGTTCCAAGCATTGTGTCAAACACTTCACCTACAGTGTCTCATTAAGTCACGCAGTTGGTGTTACCATCCCCACTTCGCCTCAAGGAGTTTGACACTCAAAAACAATGTGTAGCTCACCAAAGTTCTCCTGGCTCCCAAGGGCTGGGATTTGACCCCAGATTTGCCCGACTTCAAAGCTGGGGCTCTTAACTACTGTGGGCATGGCTGCTTCTATGGCTCCATATAGCCGCTTACCTTTAACTCTTAATTGTGCAGAAAAACAAAACAAAAAAACACATGGCTTTCCCTCTTGGCATGATTCAGTTGTCCTCAGGCCTTGTTGTAAATTTTGCAAAATTTCAGGGTAAATAGTAACAACCCCTCCCTCATATCGTGCTATATTTATGTAGATTGGGTTGACCTTACCTTCCTAATGACAGTCGAGATTCTGGCCCACATGGAGCTGGTCATTTCCTTCTGCATGTACTGCGCTCACCATGGTTGGTGCGTGGGGGCCAGCCTCTGGCCGTCTCTCCAGAGATCCCTCCCGCAGCTCCTTCAGGGTTGCTGGCTATCCCTCCAGGACCTTTGCTTTCCTCTAGGATCCAATATGCACCATCTGTGATTCACTGTAAGCAATTCTGACCTCTGGAAAAGAATTCATGCCTGCAAAACATAAATGATGGTTTTTAGTTGGTCACGATTATTTTTACTTTATTGTGTCAGTAATACATGTTTGAAGAGGAGTGTTTTTTTTGCCTTATTGAAGTGACTCATCATGGGATTCCCACCAAGACATGAAATAGACATAGTGTAAAGCCATTTACATAAAAGCACAAATTCCTATTGCTGAGACCACACCGTGCTTACAGTACTCTCAAATACTGACACCCGGATGGATTGTTCTCCTAGCTCAGAGGGTCACGGTGGTTCTCCATTCAAGAATAAAACCAGTAGAAACTGCATGAATAGACACTAAGGAACCAGCCTGTTTTCAAGAAGTAGCTGTAATCGGGAAAGCATTCTCTTTTCCTGACAACCCTATTTGTCGATTTGAAACTCCAAACAGCTTAGTAATTACAGATGACTTTCTAAAATCCTCTTTGCATATTTCTTTCCTCTTCCAAAATAGTTTTTTATATTTGACGTCAGTGACGAATAATCTAGGCTAATTGACTAGCATGTGGCCCAGCTTTAAGTTTTATTTATTTTTTTCTCCCTGAGGTTTTTGTGGTGAGGTGTGGAAACCACAGCGGAGGGCCTGGTAACCATGGTGACGGCATTGCCTCAGTGAAGTGGTTCTCAGAGCTCAGGCCGGGAGGCTAATTCCTATAACAAAGCCTTTTTTGTGTTCAAGAGGGCCCAGGAGAGCCCGGGGTTGTGACAGTGGCAGACAAACCTTCAGCCCGAGGACCTGTGAAGGAAAGAGGTGAGTTTTATCTTCGCTCGCATCGTTAATCATTTTATGAAAAAACGAATAAAAAATGCTGGCAAACCTGATGAATGTCCTCCTGTGATTTGACTCCTCTCCTAAAAGGTGTCATGACTTCCTTGCACGTGTTCCCACACCAGCGCGTTGGATGCTCGTCCACGTAGTCTGGACACGTCCTTTCGATCTTTCTCGTTTTGTGCCCCAAAAACACAGTGACCAAAGCCGTCTCGAATGTCTAAAAGGGACTGTAAATGCCATCCTTTCTAAAATGACTTTAAGATGGTTCCTACTGTTGGAATATTATCCTTCCTTTGCTGCTGGCTTAGTTGGTTTTGCCATTAGTTCTCCATCAGAAATGAAGGGGGCTAGGGGCGCCTGGGTGGCTCATTTGGTTAAGTGTCTGCCTTCGGCTCAGGTCATGATCCAGGGTCCTGGGATCCAGCCTTAAGTCGAGTCCAGCTCCCTGCTCAGTGGGGAGCCTGCTTCTCCCTCTGCCCCTCCCCCTTGCTGGTACTCTCTTGCTCTCTCTCCCAAATAAATAAATAAAATCTTAAAAAAAAGTGAAGGGGCTTAAAAGTAGCACCTTTTCCATGATGCATTATTTCTACGGTTGCCTGCTTTTGTCACATTATTTAGAGTTTATTGTCAACTAGCAGATCCATGTAATGAATTCAAGAGAAAATAGATCTGAAGATAACAAAATGCTTGAGATGGGAAGTTGTTGAACCTGAAAAGAGGCTCACTTTTGAATTCTAGAAAAAGAGGAGTGCTTAGTTTGAAAATTTTAGGATGGTAAAATGTGCCTGAATTCCAGCCCTTTTGATCCATGACAATAGCTACGCTGAAGGTTACAATGGTAAAATCTTAGGTTTTGTGGCTTGATTTTGCATTTCTTATTTTCCAGGTGTGAAATTTTTGGTGAATTATTAAACCCCTTTTTGGGTGATAAAACGGGCATACAAATAATACTAACCCTCTGAATGTTGTGAATATTAAAAATGACTTAGTCTACATAGTGTGTTGAGCGCGGGGACAGTAAGGGTTCTGCACCAGGGTTTTAGACGTCCGTACATGCTTCATGGCTCCCTGATGGCTGTTAATCAGACCATGTGCATATTTCTTCAAAAACAATGACTGCAGTACAGAATGTGGTGGTGGGAAGGTCCAGTAAGGGTTAACCTAATTCTTGGCTTGGATTTGAAGTTATTTAAGATGTCGGCTTCAACTTCTGGATTTTCCAGCTCACCATAGGGTTCGCCATGGGATTGGCAAAAACTTTCTGCTCTGTATACAGCATCCTACCGTGGCGAAGGGAAGAAGGTTCTTTTTCCAACAAAGAAGAATTGGAATTAAGTGTCTGGAGATGAGTTCTCCTTCAGCAACTGGGGAAAAGGGAACGCCTAAAGGAATTCCAAAGGCAGGGAATTATATAAACCAGTGTCCAGGTTCATTTCCACCCCTGGAGCCTTGAACTAGGGTTACAGATCTTTGACAGCAGAGTATCCTGTGGATCTTCAACTCAAGAATCAAAGCAGTTGAAGGTCTGACTGCATCTTCCAGTGGATGGCTTGGGTTTTGGTTCCTAAAATCACAAGGGCAGGATCTGCTGGTGTCTGTGTGTGAAGTCATGAGTCTAGGACTCTGCCGGGGTGGGGAGAAGGGGCAGGCCTCCTGGCTCTTCTTCTTTATGGCTGTGTGACCTTGAGTGGCCTTGGTGCCATCAGGAGAGCTGTGAAGAACGCCAGTACCTGACACACAGGGGCAATGTGCGTATTACATGAAAATATACCGGAAGTGCTTAGCACAGCTCACGGTGCCTCCAAAACCCTCAGCTCAGGGTAGACATAAGTGCTTCCTAATGGGGTTGGGGGCCTCTGACTGCTCAAGGGCAAGTGCTCCCCCACACCTTGCTGTGCTCCAAAATAGGTGAGCTCCCTATGGGGTGGTGCAAGGTGGGCCAGGGAGTCGTGGGGTTCTGGGCTGTGGGTGCAAGGATATTGCCTCCCCGACCCCCCTGAGCCACAAAATTGGTGGGGTCTCCCCGGGCAACAAACTCAGAAAAGGAACCACCTCTGTTAATGGTTGTTAGGCTCCTAGTGATAGGACCCTTGACACCTCCACAAAGCTGGCCAGGGCTGGAGACATGCTCGCAGCCCCCTCTCTGTCTCTGCCTCTCTCTCTTTCCTTCTTGCTCTCTCTGTCTCTCTGTCTGTCAGCAATGCAGCAGTAGAAGTTATAGGGCAGAGGCAAATCCCAACGCACTCCAGGAGACCCAATTAACTGGGCACATGTGTAATGACCACCCAAAGAAGGTCAAGAACTTTCTTGAAAGGCTAAAAGCCTCAAAGTATGGGCATAAAAGATGTCAGGATATCAGTAAACAGGGACTCACAGGAATAGCTGTAAGTTTGCACCAAGTACCCCCGACCTACAGGGTGAGGCCTCCCCAACCCCAATCACCTTTAACAGCAGCATCGTATTTCAAAATCATAAATATAATTCATCCTCACGGTAAAAAGAAAAAAACCAAACAGAAGGGAAAGTAAAAATTCCCTTTTACTTGCTGATCCTTTTCCCAGTCTTCAGAAGTAACTATTTAATAAAGGCTAATTAGTAATGTATTAATAATTAATAAAAATTATTAATGTAGTTTTTGTATATTCTTCTAGAATTCAAATATATATTTCCTGTAAGTGAAAAAGTAAGTTGTGGAATGGTAAGAAGGCTATAGTATAGTGTAAAGGGTAGGAAATATAGTATAGTATGGGATAATACATTTTGTTCTTTTTTCTCTTTCTACGTAAAATATCCGGGCAATGTTTCCATAACAGCACATGTAGATTTTTCTTATTGTTTTGAAAAGCCAAAGTCAATGTTACTATACTGACTTACCCAGGCTTATATTCTAGACTTTGAGGGTAGTTTCTGCTTACTTCCTATTACAAATAATGCTACCTTGAGCATTTCTTTTTTTTTCTTTTTTTAATTTATTTATTTTTTATTTTTAAAAATTTTTTTAATTCTTATGTTAATCCCCATACATTACATCATTAGTTTTAGATGAAGTGTTCCATGATTCATTGTTTGTGCATAACACCCAGTGCTCCATTCAGAATGTACCCTCCTCAATACCCACCACCAGGCTAACCCATCCTCCCACCCCCCTCCCCTCTAGAACCCTCAATTTGTTTTTCAGAGTCCATCGTCTCTCATGGTTCATCTCCCCCTCCGATTCCCCCCCTTCATTCTTCCCCTCCTGCTATCTTCTTTTTTTTTTTTTTTCCTTAACATATATTGCATTATTTGTTTCAGAGGTACAGATCTCAGATTCAACAGTCTTGCACAATTCACAGCGCTTACCAGAGCACATACCCTCCCCAGTGTCTATCACCCAGTCACCCCATCCCTCCCACCCCACCCCCCACTCCAGCAACCCTCAGTTTGTTTCCTACCTTGAGCATTTCTATATAGCCACTACTCTCTATATATGCAAATATCCATAGGCTACATTCTTAAGCAGTATTTTAAGAATTTAGACTGTGTTAGTTTGTACATTTTAAATAAATGTTGCCAAATTCCTTCCCAGTTATTGTACTTACGAGCCAGCCCACTGTGTATAAGAATGTTTCTGTTTCTCGTACTTAAACTTTAAATTTTTGCCAACATTGAAAGTAACTTATTTTTATTATTTTTGTCTTAGTTTCTGTGACTATGAGCCAGTTTGAGACAATTTTCCTATGCTTTCATGTGAACTACTTATTCCAATCCTGTGTTTCTCTCCCAGTTGGTGGCTCCTTACTGATTACTAAGAGCTCTTTGTATAGTGAAGAAATAAGCTCTGTCTACATATGTCATACTTATCGAGGATAGATTGTCATTTGTCTTCTGACTTTGGTTATGATGTTGTGTTTTTCTCTCATGCAGAAATTGGAAAGGGCTATGGAGTTAAATTATTAGCCTCTTTTGTGACTTCTGAGATCAGCAATCTTTAACCAGCAAGAGGGTCCCTGAGGTTGACTTGGTGTTTTAGTGGTGGGTGTAGAATGTCTTGTGAGTGGAGAAGCAGTTGGGTCTCCGTAGAACAATGGGGTCTTCTCTTACTTTATGGCCCTGGGAAAATTTCAGGAAGACTAACCAAAATACCGCCACCCTACTACTTCCAAGAGAGCTTCTGGGTCTGTGGTTCTCAGCTCCCTGTAGGAGCAAACCTAAGGAAATGACACGATGCACAGCCTCATTTATTGAATATTGTGTGATGTGGGCCTTTGGTCCCAATTAATAGGGCAAGCTGTGCTTGATCCAGCTTTTGAGCTTTCCGCTGAGACAGCTGCTTGGGTGAAAATCCCAAAGGATATGTACAGAGGGAGTAGCATCCCCAAATGCCTTCCTTTCCCCCTGTAATCTCTGGGGTAAACCCAAGGGATGCCAATTAAGACAAGTCAGGAGACGTCGGGCCTATTAGTGATTTGACCACACTCCCTCTGGCCAGACCTGGAGTGATGGGTTAATAAACCGTAATCTCCAAAGGGTTCCTGATTTTTTATTATTTTGTATAATTCTTTCAGATTAGTTTTTTGCCTCAGGTTATGAGGTGTTTCCATGATGGTTCGAATAAGATTTGCATTAGTTTCCTAGGTAACAAATTACCACAAACATGGTGACTTAAAACAGCAAAAATTGATTCTCTCACAGTTCTGGAGGCCAGAAGTCCAAAACCAAGGTGTCAGCAGGGCTGTGCTCCCTCCAAACGCTCTAGGGAGGATCCTTCCTTATTTTGTCCAGCCTCTGGTGGCTCCAGGCATTTGTTGGCTTGTGTCTGCAGCTGTCCAGTCTTTGTCTCCATTTTCATGTGGCGGTCCCTTCTATGCCTCTGTGTGTCCTTTCCTCTCTTAGAAGGACACTATCAGATCTAGGATGATCTCATCTTGTAAGCTTCAACGTAATTGTATCTGTAATGACTCTATTTCTGAATAAACTAACTTTGTGAGGTTCCGGGTGGACATAAATTGTGGGGAGACACTGAGGTTGCAGGTGGACCTGAATTTTGGGGAGACTCTGAAGTTTCAGGTGGACATGACTTTTGGGGAGACACTACTTAGTCCACTACATCAATAATCTCAAAACTTTAAGGTAAATGTGGACTCCTTTTAAGGGGTTAATATCCTAAGTATATAAAGAACTCATACAACTCTACACCAAAAAACCAAACAATCCTATTAAAAAATGGGCAGAGGATCTGAATAGACTTTTTTCCAAAGAGGACTTCCGATGCCCAATAGGCACATGGAAAGATACTCAACATTACTCATCATCAGGGAAATGGAAATCAAAACCACAATGAGATACTGCCTCATACCTGTCAGAATGGCTAAAATCAAGAAGAAAAGAAACAAGTGTTGGTGAGGATGTGGAGAAAAAGGAACCCTCATGCACTGTTGGTAGGGATGTAAACAGATGTAGTGACTGTGGAAAACAGTATGGGGGCTCCTCAAAAAACTAAAAATAGAAATACCATTTGATCCAATAATTCCATTATTGTGTATTTACCCAGTGCAAATGACAACACTAAAAGATATATGCACCCCTACGTTTATTGCAGCATTACTTACAACAGTGAAGACATGGAAACAAACTAAGTGTCTGTCAGTAGATGAATGGATAAGGAAAATGTGGTGTATATACACAATGGAATATTATGCAGCCATAGAAAGGATAAGATTGTACCATTTGAGGCAACATGGATGGACCTAGAGGGTTTTATGCTAAGTCAAATAAGTCAGACAAATACCATATGATTCCACTCATAAATGGAATCTAAAAAAATGAATAAACAAACAAAAGTGGAATTAGAACTCTAAATATGGAGAACAAACTGATGGTTGCCAAAGGGGAGAGAGGTAGAGGGTTGGGCAAAATGGGTGAAGGGGAGAGGGAGATACAGGACTCCAGATATTGAATGAGTAAATCATGGGAATAAAAATCAGAGCATAAGGAATGTAATCGATGATTTTGTAGTAGTGATGTAATGGGACAGATGATAGCTACACTTTTGGTGAATAAGGCATAATGTATAAACTTGTCAAATCACTAACTTGTACACCTGAAACTAACACTGTGTCAACTATGCTAAAAAAATAAAATAAACGTGGACTCCTTTTCAATACTCTGATAAGCTGAGAACTGCAAGTAGCAGGTGCAGGGTTGACATTGTTGAGGCTGAAATTTAAGGTAGTACTACAAGCTCCTTGAGCCATTTTGAGAAGAAACTTATCACCAAGTTTCTCCCCCAAATGGTAATGCAAAATCAATAAAGATCTTGATCAGAGATTCTTGATAACTTCTCATAGGTAAACACAACCTTTTATCCACTGGGTAACCTTGGCAAGAGCCATATTCATCTATAAAATGAGGATGACGATGTATTCTATTTATTCAGGGTGTGTGAGTTAAATAAGAAAATGCATTTGGAGTTTTTGGTGCAGTACTCGAAATATAGTAAATGTTTAATAAAGAAAAGCTTTGAAACTCTTTAAGAACTGAGAAAAACCTCCCACACAGCATATACAATGAAAATATTCGGGGGATATAGGTTCTTTCTTTCTTCTTTCCTTCCTTCCTTCCTTCCTTCCTTCCTTCCTTCCTTCCTTCCTTCCTTCCTT
>NW_023270515.1:1227705-1245452 GCF_011800145.1 Mirounga leonina
CTTCCTTCCTTCCTTCCTTCCTTCCTTCCTTCCTTCCTTCCTTCCTTTCCTTCTTTCTTTTTAAAGATTTATTTATTTATTTGAGATAGAGAGAGAGAGAGAGGACGAGTGGGAGGGCAGAGGGAGAGGGAGAGAGAATCCCAAGCAGACTCACCCCATGCAGGGCTTGATCTCATGACCCTGAGATCATGACCTGAGCCAAAACCAAGAGTCAGAAACTTAACAGACTATGCCACCCAGGTGCCCCAGACAGATATAGATGTTTCTTAAAAATAAGCCATAAAAGAAGCCCGTAGAGAGGCCCAAGCATAGATTTATAAATTGTTAGATTTTATCATAATGATGGGCCAGCAGAATCAGTCAGGGTCCCAGTAGGAAGTATATTACACACTCAAACTTGGGAAACCCAAGAAGGGCTTAATAAAAGCACTCGGTGCAGGTACAAAGGTATGTAGGCAGGGTATAGGGACACCATCAGGGTGAGTGTAGTAGTAAGGGCAGGCAGGAGGTGTAATAGTTGTTATCCAGGATCAAGGGGATGAGAAGGAGGAAGTGGCTCCAGGGATCCAGAGAATTATTAATTCTGCTTTAATGGGAGCAGTGACCCAAGCCGCCCTGCAGGAGGCAGTCAAGGGAACAAATGCCAAGAATGTGCTGCTCTTCTTTCCAATCTGCTGTGGCTTCCCTTTGCTGAATAAGTCTAGAAGCCAGAGAGCAAGGGGGCTTGTTGATCACCAGGGCTATGTGTGTCATCAACACAGCGCCTATGAAAACAAGCTTCCCAGGACAGAAAAACAGGGTGGAGAAAGCTGGGGAGTGGGTCGTGAAGAGGCACATTGCACTATGCCTTCTCACTCTCTTTATCATCTGGGTTCTTGGTCAGATTGTGGCACATTCTCTTGTAGAACAATGTTCAAGAACATTCTCTTGAGTAATGGACAACCGTGGCTCAGCGTCATCATCCTGAGTCCTCCTAATAAGAAACAACTTGTGGGCTTACTGTCATGTGAGTGATCAAAACTGCCTATTGCCAGGATGTGCCTTTTAGGTCTTCCCAGAGTACAGCAATCCAGGGTCTAAAGGGTTAGTTTTTGCCTGTGGGATGGCATCTGTTCTCATTGGTTTGGTTGACACCTTAACAGTGACAGTTCGTTGTAGCTTCCTGCATCCCCTCTCCTTCTCCACCCTGTTTGCTTAGAGTGTGGGTTGATTTGGAACTAGATTCAGTATCATGATTGTTTTCTGCCTTAGTGCCCATATTCCCACCCATCTGTTTATTCTAAGGGTTTCCAGAAGATGTGGTGTCTTAGCAGAGAATCTCTCCAAAGTCTAACACATTCTAGGCAGGGTAGCTGGTGAGCAATTCAAGTTCAGCTTCCTGAGTTTGGGAAGCTTGGGGTGTCACCATTGAGCACGCCTTGCCCCAAATGCCCCAGGCCACGTCTAGGGCTGGTGTGAGCTCTTCCTGGGTCCATCCTCTTGCAGGTAGACTGCACCCGCAGTGTGTCCACCTTGGACCCCAGGGGGCCAGATGGCTGTTTGGATCTGGAGGTGGTAAGAGATGGAGCTGTGAATAGAAGAGGGGTGCACCTGCTCCCCTGAGCTAGTCCACAGTGTGAGGGGCAGCCTACCTGGATGGCATTGTGTTCCTCCTTCCCCTTTACACTCTCTGCCAAAACCCTGCTCTTTATTGTTCTGAAACGTTACTGACCTGGCATTCGGAGGTCAAGTTCAAGCTCTCAGTCTGGCCCCAACCTGTGTCCTCTGATTCGTCTCCCACTATGGACCAACACAAACTTTCTACCTGAGCCTGGATTTTCAAGTAACACCCACCCATCATGAGTGCACACACCCATCCACCCACATACCTACATCCATACACACTTACCTGTGCCACACTTACTGGTCACTTGGAAAGTCTTCTCTGCCTTTCTCCATATTTAAAATGGACCTTCCTTCCAGGCTCTCCCCAGGTCCCCCTCATGCTCTCCCACATTTCTCAGCCAGTCCAACTGAGGATGATCATTCATTGATTCACAGCTAGTTATCAAGCTCTGAGTGTGTCACTGGGCTCTGGGCATAATTCCAGGAGGTCCAGGATCCAATCTCTCTGGAAGATGGAAGCTAGAGCAGCCAGCTTTTGAATTTGTGCCAGGTTAATAGATGTAAAGTGATTTTCAGAGGTATTATTTTGCATTTCTCTGACTGACTAATGATTTTGAGCAATTCTTCTGATGCAGCTCACCTTTCCCAGGCTCCTCCTTAAAAATTGCTTTTCTGAAAAATTGCCCATTTTTCTGTTAGGGTTGCTGAGACTTTCTTGTTGGTTTGCAGACATTTCTTGTTCTACATTTTTGATACCTTGGTTTTATCGTTGCAAAGTCTTGTCTCATCCTGTCATCTACTATCTTCAACTGTGGTGATCTTTTTTAAAGTCCTTCATCTAAATGTAATGAAACTTACTAGTTTTTCTGTGCATTTGAAGTTCTGTTTAAGAAGTCCTACCCTATCGAGATGAACCATGAGAGACGATGGACTCTGAAAAACAAACTGAGGGTTCCAGAGGGGAGGGGGGTGGGAGGATGGGTTAGCCTGGTGGTGGGTATTGAGGAGGGCACGTTCTGCATGGAGCACTGGGTGTTATGCAGAAACAATGAATCATGGAACACTACATCTAAAACTAATGATGTAATGTATGGTGATTAACATAACAATAAAAAAAAGAAGATCACCCCTTGAGACGAACCATGAGAGACTATGGACTCTGAGAAACAAACTGAGGGTTCTGGAGGGGAGGGGGGTGGGAGGATGGGTTAGCCCGGTGATGGGTATTAGGGAGGGCATGTTCTGCATGGAGCACTGGGTGTTATACGCAAACAATGAATCATGGAACTCTACATCAAAAACTAATGATGTAATGTATGGTGATTAACATAACAATTAAAAAAAAGAAGATCACCCCTTGAGACGAACCATGAGAGACCATGGACTCTGAGAAACAAACTGAGGGTTCTAGAGGGGAGGGGGTGGGGGCATGGGTTAGCCTGGTGATGGGTATTAAAGAGGACACGTTCTGCATGGAGCACTGGGTGTTATACGCAAACAATGAATCATGGAACACTTCACTCCATCAAAAACTAATGATGTAATGTATGGTGATTACCATAACATAATAATAATAATAAAAAAAGAAGTCCTACCCTATCTGTAAATGGTAAAGATATTCTCTTATATCTCTTTTTACCAACGTCATAGTTTTACCTTTCTTGTGTAGCATGAGATCCACTTGGGGCTCACTATTATTTATGTATTAGATAGAGATTCAATTTCATTTTGCTTGATATACTTACAATTGCCCCAGTAGATCCGCTAAGCAATGTGCTCCCTCCTGCTGGTTTTTGCTACCGTCTCCACTATATATTACACTCCCATATGGACATAGATTTTGCTCTGCCTTCTCTCTTCTGTCCCCTTGACATATTTTCGGCTCTTGTGCTAGTAGTGCACTGTTTTTTATTTCTGTAGCTTTGAGGGGTGTCTAAATGTCTACTTGGACAAGCCCACTATTTCCCTTGGCTTTTTAAAGGCTGACTTAGCATTTAGAGACCTTTATTAATCTTAATATATAAAGCTTAAAATGAGCTTATTGAATTCCTCAAAACATCGACCTGGAGTTTTCATTGCGATTGCCCTGCACTTACAGGTCAATGTAGGGAGAACGTCATCTCTATTTTAGTGTTTTCCCACTTAAGAGACATCTTTCATGGCCCCTTGACTCTTTCATGCCCATTGAAAAGGGTCAAGAGTAAACCTAGATGTTTGAAATAGGGTATTCCTGTCCCTGAAAAAGGAGCATCCCTCTCCCGGTCTCTGTAATCCCTCCCAAGAGACAGTCTTGGATGCTGCCTTCTCCATGAATCCTGGCATCCATCTGCCCGGAGGAGAGGGAACCAGGATCGTCTACGTCTGTCCACCATCAACACCCTTCACTCCACCCGCAGCACGATGGACTCATCTCCGTTTGGAATCCCAGGTCATTCCTGCCCTCCTCACGCCAGGCACCCGGAGCTGTCTGAACATCCCCTGCCTTTCCTATTCCTCCTCAATTGTTTAAGTCATTCCACTGCACCTTCTGGAACGCCCTGGAGCAGAGGTGTCCCTTCTGCTCCTCATTGCCCCTTCCAGTCTTCCCTAAACTCCTCAGCTCTGAATCTCGTGTCATCAGACTGTGTCCCTCTCTCCCTCCTGCCGCAATCCTCTGCTGATGGCTCATGGGTCACTTCCCCTCATTCTTAGGGATTTCAGCTCCTGGGTCACTGTCATTGTCCCCATTCCCACTCCAGCCTTGATTCTTTGTGATTTGAATTCATGGAGCTGATTTGTCTAACAGGGAGGATCTTGAATCCCTCTCGTCCCACAACGACGTCTTGTACCCCATCCAGACTCCTTACTTTCGTGTCTCATAATGCCGTACACCTCTTGTTCTGAAGAAAAGATTCACGGCGGCCATACTCTCTGTTTTGAAGGGGAGAAACACTTTATCGATATTATAAAAATCTAATCAAAACAGAAGAAAAGGGAAATCTGTGTGTAGGTGAGGGCCGTAGTAAGCAGTAAAGGAGAATAAGACAGAGTTTCATCAAATCGGGTACTTACAACATCCAGCCTCACTAGCTGGGGAAACCCCGTGGAGACAGCCAGGCTGGAGTCCCGATGGAGAGGCCTAGGCGGAGCGTCCTCCCCTCAGCTGAGACTTCCAACTGACCATCCCCATTGGGCCATATTTATAGAGCAAATGACGGGGTCTGAAGTTAAACAATTATTCACCTACACGCAGTTTGTGCAAACTGCATTCCTATGTTATCATGTCTTTACATCTTCAAGGAGCCTGGGCTGGGTGTGCTCGCCTCCCCGCCTGGATTCCATTCCGGGGGCCCAGTCCAGCCTGGAGCAGGAGGGCCTGCAAGGCAAATTTCATAGCTCTTGGCGTCCAGACCAAAAGGGCCAGTTCTGACCTGGAGGTCAGCTAATGTCCACTAAGCAGGCTCCTAAGGTCACCTCTGCAGCACGAATCTCACACACAACATTCCTTAACCTGCCTGCGTACCGTGCAGGTCAGGGTGGTCGGTTACGCAGGACAGATCCCAGAGGCCTCCATCCATACAATACACCTGTGTAGTCCAATATGGTAGCTACTAGTCACATGTAGCTATTTACATTTAAATCAGTTAGACTTAAGAATAAGTAAAGTCTTGTTCCTCAGTTGCGCCAGCCATGTTTCAAGTGGCTGTGGCCAGTGCCTGCCATCTTGGCTAGTGCAGATACAGACATTTCTATCATCGCGAGTTCCACTGGAACTTTCTAGCACTGCCCAGGACTGTGTCATTACCAATAACTGCAACTCCTCCAAATCTCATTGTGCTCCCCAATCTCTGCTTCCCAATCCCTGCCCTCCTTAACGTAGAAATGCATTTCGTTCCAAGAGGAGCACCTCTTGGCATTTTAGCTTACCTCTGTCTTGTCAAGGACTTTGCCAATCCTTGGACTCTTCAGGAACCTACGCACAGCTCAGTGATCCTAACCCCTTTCCGCTGTCCTTCCTCCTGCCTCCCTGAGCCTCTCTTCTCCCCTCACTGGTGACCTTTCCGGGTCAAACATTAGAGTCATTGGTTTGTACATTCTCAGCTCCCTCCTGCTTTACCATGACGCTCGCTTGACGAAACGACACGCCGGCTAATCCGGTTCACCACCAGCTCTTGGCCGGCGCCCGGTCAGCAGAATGGAGCTGGAGGAAAACACACAACCACACTTACAGTCTTACTTCAGTTCCTGACCTTGTCATACACCTGAAACTAATATGATATTTCATGTCAGCTATACTTGGATAAACAAAATCTACAACCTGCATAGCACTGTGTTTTTCTGGTCCATTTGCTCCATTCCCCCAGACGTCGATTCCAGGAGTGTGCCCCTTCTCAGGCTCCCACCACCCTTCCTCCATCCTCACTCTCATCCCACGGCCTTGCCTCCTCCTTCCTGCGAGTGTTGGATAGAACATCGTTATACTCCTACCACACCTGCCCTCGCCCGTGCGTGTCCGTGTGCCACACCACAGAGGAGCTGTCTAGGCTTCCAGTGTAGACAGATTCTCCTGCTTGTGCCTAGGACCCATCCCTGCCCCCTACTCCAGGGCACTGCTGCCTCAGTTTCCCCTCCCTCTCTGATACCATCATTTCTTACCTCCTTACTGGCGGATAAGCACACAAACATGCTTTTCTTTCTCCCATTAAAACATCGATCGGCCCCATTTTCTCCCCAAGTTTGTGCCCATTTCTCTGCTCCCTCAGACGCTGTGTCCAACATGCTTGAGATGTGTGTGTATGTCTCCTTCCCCATTGTGTGCTTACATGAGTAAAGAACCGCAGTCCCTTTGGGGAAGGACTTGGGGAATCATTACATCATACTCCTGTGGTGGTGCCGCAGGGTCCTTCCTCACCCGTCGTCTGCTTCTCCTCTGTCAGGGGTTCTGGGTCTGAGAAGTGATGCAGGTGCCTGGGCAGGGATTGACTTGTTGTTGGAGTGGCTGCCCTCACTCTCCTGCTCATCCTTCCTTGACTTCCTGTAGTTTATAGACTGGACGGTGCTCTCGTTGGCTGCCCGTCTCTCTTGACCTTGGGAATGTCGGTCCTGATGATCTCTCCGTAGCTCTGTGCAGGCCAGGCCTCCATGGACGCCACTCTGCTCACTACGCTAATTGGATGGACCCTGAGGGTTAGGTGCTGCCACTGGGCCTCTATTGTTTTGGGATTTTATTACCCCATTGTGCCAAAAGCCCAGTTTGTCCACTGTCAGCTTGAGCCTTTGGGGAGAGCCACTGCTGATTTTTTTTTTTAAGAAGGTGGTTGCCCTTCCCACTGGTACACTTACTTTGATTTAATAAAGGCAATGTCCTCTGGGCCCTCCTGGGGGATGCAGTCGGTTGCTGGGGATTTTGGCTTTGTGGTAAATCTACCCGAGTGTGCCCTGTTCTTAGAGCTTCTTGAGCCCTTCCTCGCCCATCTACCCTGGGAGTTTGGGCACTTCTTCTTCCCCTATACCTTCAAGTTTCCAAAGATCAACACTGCAGTTTTTAAAGATTTTTATTTATTTATTTATTTGGAGAGAGAGAGAGAGAGGAGAGGGAGGGAGAAGGAGCAGGGGGAGAAGGAGAAGCAGGCTCCTCGCTGAGCAGGGAGCCCAACCCAGGGCTCCATCCTGGGACCCCGAGGTCATGACCTGAGCCGAAGGTAGATGCTTCCCCGACTGAGCCTCCCAGGAGCCCCTAACCTCGGAGTTTTTTAAACACTAAAAAAAATTATAATTATTTTTTGGAGCAGGTTTAATTTGATAAAACAATTGACCAGAAAGTACAGGGAATTCTCACGTGCCCCGCCCCTGGCCCCCACAATGTCCCGTTTTATTAGCGTCTTGCGGTCACGTGGCACATTTGTTGCACTTGAGCAAATACTGATGTTATTATTAACTACAAGTGCAGAGTCATATTAAGATCTTATTCTGGGCAGGTCATCTGCAGTCTTCACTACGTGTGCCTGTTTCAGTGGGTCAGCCAGAGGTCTGGCCAGTGCAGACACAGAATTTGGGGCTCCCCTCTCTGACTCCTTTTTCTCGGGTGCTCCCTTCTCATTTTTCAGGGCCGTGGTTTTCCTGAGCCCGGTCCTTTGATTTTTCAGCCGGCAGATTTTTTTTGTCCAACTTTTAGCCACCTGATGAAGTGCCAAATTTAGCTTGGCCTCCAGCAGAAGACCCCCCAAACCAGCATCACATCCTCTGCTAACCCCTTCTTCCAGGCTCCAGCTGGCCTCCACAATCCACCTGCTGTCTGTGGCCTCCAGTGTCTCCCTGGTGTTTTGGGGGCACAGTGTTCATTCATTTCTCATGGATAGGGTGGATTTGCTGAGCCAATGAGTACATTCATGTTTAACTTTTTTAAAAGAAGATTTTATTTATTTATTTGAGAGAGAGAGAGTGCACACAAGCAGGAGGAGGAGCAGAAGGGAAGGCAGAGGGACAAGCAGACTCTGTGCTGAGCATGAGCCGGGGCTCGATTCCAGGACCCTGAGATTATGACCTGAGCTGAAAACCAAGAGTTGGATGCTCAACCTACTGAGGCATCCATGCGCCCCACATGCATGTTTAATTTTTAAAGGAACTGCAAAATTGATTTTTAAAGTGGCTGTATTTTTTACATTCCCAGCAATGTATGAGGATTCCAGTTTTTCAACATTTTCCCCAGTACTTGGTACTTACTATCTTTTTGAGTACAGTCATTCTGGTGGGTGGGCAGGGTTTTCTCTGTGTAGTTTTCATTTGCATTTCTTTCTTTCTTTCTCTCTTTCTTTCTTTTTAAAAAGATTTTATTTATTTATTTGACAGAGAGAGAAACACAGTGAGAGAAGGAACACAAGCAAGGGGAGAGGGAGAGGGAGAAGCAGGCTCCCTGCTCAGCAGGGAGCCCGATGTGGGGCTCGATTCCAGGACCCCAGGACCCTGGGATCAGAAGGCAGATGCTTAACCACTCAGCCACCCAGGCGCCCCTTCATTTGCATTTCTTAATAGCTCACCATGTTGGGCACCTTTCTGTGGGCTTATTCATATGCCTTCTCTGATGAAATGTCCATTCAAATCTTCTACCCTTTAAAACATTGGCTTGTGTTATTACTGAATTGTAAGAGCTTCTGTATACATTCTGGATGCAAATCCTTTACCGGATATATAATTTGCAAATATTTTCCTGCAGTTTGTGGCTTGCATTTTCATTTCTTTATGGTGTCTTTCAAAGTGCAAAAGTGTTGGTCTCAATGAAGTACATTTTCTCATTTTTTTCCCCTTCTTGATATTGCCTTTGGTTTTGTATCTAAGAACTCACTGCCCATCTTAGGGTCTGAAGATTTTCTCCTATGTTTCAACTAGAAGTTTTATAGGTTTTGCTTTTACATTTAAGCTCTGATCCAACTTGAGTTAATTTTTGTGTAGGATTTCATTACATTAGAAGAATATTACAATTGTAAAGGTATACACTTCTAACAAGATAATCTCAAAATACATGAAGTCTAGGAAACAGAAGTGGAAATTTCAGTAATTGTTAACTTCTATTTTTTAATCATAAGGTTATGAATTTTTCCCTAAATGTAGATTTATCTACATGTACGATTTTTGGTATGAGATATTTTCATTTTTGTTTATTTCTAGATAATTTGTAATTTCAGTTTTATTTTATCTTGGATCCAGAGTTATTTGGAAAAGTTTTACTATTAATTTCTTAAGTTTTTAATGATCTTTCTCTTATAGATTTTTAATTCTATATTTGGGATATAGGATATAGTCTGTAAAAATCACCCCTTCATAACTGATAAAAGTTTCCTCTGTGGCCAAGAACATGAGGGTTTAAAAATTATTTGACAAGTATAAGAGAATAACACGTTATTCTATTAACATCTATTAGTATATATGTATATTCCATGCATATCTATTAAATTGACTTTGTTGATTATATTTGTGTATGTCCTTAGTATAGCATCTGGCATATACTTAGCACGATGTGTTTATGGAAAGGTATGTTTTTAATGAGTCTTTCTATTTCTAGATGTTTTGATTTTCGTATCTGCCATGTTGTATGATGGGTAAAGGTCTATGTTTTCTTCATGGATTTTTGTCTTTTAGCATCACATCACATCTCTGTTTCCTAGTTGACGCTTTTTGCCTTAAATTCCCCTTTATCTGGTATTATCAAGGCCACTTGTATTCCCCATCCTTTTGTTTCAATTTTTCTTTGTATCATTGCTTTATTGTGTTCTCATAAATAACATATAACAGTCTATGTTAAAATCCAGTCTTTTTTTTTTAAGATTTTATTTATTTGAGAGAGAGAGAGTGAGCATGAGCAGGGGGGAGGGTCAGAGGGAGAGGGAGAAACGGACTCCCCGCTGAGCAGGGAGCCTTATGCAGGGTTCCATCCCAGGACCCGGAGATCATGACCTGAGCGAAAGGCAGAAGCTTAACCAACTGAGCCACCCAGGCACCCTAAAATCTAATATTGCTGACAACTTCAATTCCAGTCTGGCCAAGTAAGTTCCTATTGGATTCAGTTCTTCACCTGTAAACTCTGGCCCCCAAAACAAACATAAATGAGCAACAGGTAATACCTCAAGGTACAGGAGAATGAACAAAAGCAAATGGATTCAGAATGGACCCTTGAAAGACAAGAATGGCACAGGATTAGTTACCCACTGTCAGGGTTTTTGGCCTGACGGCAGGTCAACCCTGCAAAGAAGATAAGCCCCAGTAAATACCCTTGATTCTTTTGGGCCTGCAGAATCAGAGGACCGAGTTTGGAGGTACTGCAACCACTGGAAAGTGAGGGGGGATCCCGAAGGAGAGAGCTAGGGAGGGTGTGTCTGCAGTTATGGGTATGACCTTCAGACCCCCTGGCTGATCTCTGAACCATGCAGAGATGGGACAGGTCCCAGCTAAGGACGAAAGAAGTCCTCTGGGAAACAAGTAGAACCAGAGAAACAGAGTTTGCAGTTGGAATCCCAAGATATTAATGACTCACTCAAACAGACAAAACAATCAAATTTCCACCTTCTTCATAGGTGGCTGAATCTAAAGAACTCAGTCTCCAAAACGTGACTCACAATGTCCAGGGTCTGACCCTCGATTCTTTGAAGTATTTTTATTTCCTTACCTCTATATTCACACTCTTTCCTATAACACCTGAGTTTTTCTGAGGGTTTAAAGTTCTTGACTTCACCACTGTTAGTGTTCTTCCTTTACAGAAGTGGCTCTCAACCCTAGCGGCACATTAAATTCATCTGGAAGCTCCCCTCCCAGAGATTTTGGCTTAATTGATCTTGGAGGTAGTCCTGGCATCCTACAGCATTAACAGCTCCCCAGGGACTCCTGACCTGCAGCCCGGGTTGGGGCTGACTGCCAGTGTCCACCCTTCTCCCCGACCCTCTGGGGAGGAGCCGGTTGGGGCCCACCTGCCTCCCCGCCCCTCAGATCACACCCCGCCCCGCCCAGGGACAGGCAGCTCTGCTGACCGCTGACCACTGCCCGCTGCGGGGCTGAGGGCAGGATGCAGGTGGGGGAGAGTACTCCACCCTCTAGGCTGCTCCACAGCACCCCAGCCCCTACCCCGGGCCCTCCTGTGGCTGGAACACACCTCCTGGGGGCGGGGAGAGCACTGGGAGCCACTCCCACCTGGGCAGGGCCTGGGCCTTAGTTTCCCCCTTCAATTCAGCCCTTTTGCCTCCCATCTTCCGAGCATTCTTCCTTAGTTTCTGGTCCTCAGACAGCTCTGATTTTCCTTGCAAACAATTTGGTCCCTTCAAAGCCCCTGGAAACCTGGCTCTAGTAGGTGCACAGTTCGTAGGGAGTGGAGGTAACAGGATGGCCTGTCCTCTCAGCACTGTTTCTCTGCTCCCCATCCCCATCCTGGGAATGCTGCTGACCAGCCATGTGCTGGGTGGGAGAGGAGGAGAAGGGGAGATGAGGTCTAAATATTGGTGGGAAATGAACAAGTGATGATTTTGGCTAAATTTAGAATTTTTTGAGGTATGGTTTATATTCGTTGTTTATACATACATCATGAGAAAACGAAATATATACAGACCTTAAAACCAGTTGATAGACATGTTTATCTTAATTTTGGATAAAAGATCAGAAGAACTCTCCAATGGAATATGGGGAAACTCGTAGGAACTAGCCCTTGGGCGACTGGCTGGCCCATTTGCAGATGGCAGGGAGCATCTATCCAATAACTAAGAAAGCCTTGAGTTGACACTATAAGAAATTGAATTATGAACTGTTCTGAAACCCAGTGAATGGACCATAAAATGACTGATGCCCTGAGCCAACCTTTGTGTTGGGCTGTTCCACTGCTCTGTGCTTGAGATGTGTGGGTTCCCCTCACACTCAAGTAGGTTTCTACACATGCATGGTGACATGTACATTTTGTACATTGATTTAATTCACTTGGCCAGTTTATACAAATTATAACGGGATCTTTCATGCACTGGCAGAAGAAAGAGAACCATAAGCTACTGCTTCAGAAACTTTATTTTAGAAAATGGCCTTTTTCTTGGAGAAAAAAAAGCAAAAGTAATGACTTCTGTAGCCTCCTGGGAATAATGCACGAATGACATGAAGGCATGAAGCCCAAAATACGCTTGCAAGTTGCAAGCCCAGAGTAGATCATGAATATTTAAGAGGGATAGAAATGGACTTTAAAATATAGAGAAGCAAATTCTAAAACATGAGTGTAAATATTAAAACAAAGCGAAACATCGAAAATGCTTTCTCTTATAATGTAGCAGCTCCTTCCTAAAAAGGTGTGGTTATAAGCTCTCTAAGGGCACCATTGAAAAGCTCCCCTAGTGGCCAGACATAACACAGGGACACTTCTCTTGTAATGGCTACCTTAGTAATCTAGGAATTGGTATAATTTAATAATTCATGGTTTATTAAATGAAAAGTTGCAGTTATTTACAAGTCTTAGCATTTTGTCATCAGACACAAAATACTTTGGGGGTATGAAGGAAAAACTGGTTCAGAAGATTCCTGCAAAATAAATTGTTAACCCAAGTTAGAGTCAGTTTGCAATTTTAGAAGATTCTAAGGGCAGAAGAGAGCCAGGCCGGGCAGCTATTGGGTGTGGCTATGGGGTCCACACAGGGATGGGGAGACACTTGTCTCTGAGCCCCAAGGTCACAAAGTCTTCATCAAACTGAGAAATAGAATGTCAGCAGCTCCCAATCAGAGAACGACAATTATCACATGATCTCACTCATATGTGGAATTTAAGAAATAAAGAAGAGGATCATAGGAGAAGAGAGGGAAAAAAATGAAACAAGAGGAAACCAGAGAGGGAGACAAACCATAAGAGACTCTTAATCTTAGGAAACAAACTGAGGGTTGCTGGTGAGGGAATAGGGTAACTGGGTGATGGACATTGGGGAGGGTATGTGTTGTAATGAGCATTGGGTATATATAAGACTGATGAATCACAGACCTGTACCCTTGAAACAAACAATACATTATTTGTTAATTAATTGAATTTAAATTAAAAAAAAATGTCAGCAGCTCCTTTGATGCCTGATGTGCACCTCCCTGGTGGCCCTCGGAGAAACCACCACCCCGAATTTTACATTCATCAGTGTTAGTTTTTCTTTGTAGTTTACCACAAATGGATAAACCATTAAGAGATTATTTTGTTGGGAATAAAAAAATCCCCTTTGCCTCTTACTTACAACGCTGCTTCCAGAAGGAGCCTTGAGGATGGGTTGGGTCCCCCACATTCTCCCACAGTGCTCCCCTGTCTCCCCCCAAGGTCTTCCCCAGGCCCCAAGCACCATCTCCTCCCTCCTCCTATAACCTCAATGTGCCCTCCCCCTATCAGCTTATGAAGATGGATACCCCGGTGGGGTGGAGGAAACTCCCAGCCCCCAAACCCCATCTGCACTTTAGCCCCACTTAGACTCCAGCTACACTTAAGCACAATATTTAACACAGTGCCTGGCACAGAACAGGAGCTCAGTGAATAAATGGTGGCACATAGGATTAGGACCAATGCTTGGGCTCCATGCAAACTCACTTCCATATCCTGGCACATCTTCACCCATGTCTGTAGTGTGGAAGGGAACAAGGGCCCTCAGTGACAGTTAATGGTCTATGCAACAATCTGGTTGGTAGATTACATCTGTGACATTGCGAGTATGAAATATGGCAGCCAGGGTCCCTCGGTGCCTTTATAGGACTGGATGGCCCATGTGTGGAGTGCCTCTTGTCCGCCGTCAGGAAGCCTGTGCTTCCAGCCCACAGTACTCCTGACTTCATTTCCTGGAGCAGAACCGAGTGGAAGGGCTGAGCTGATGGACTCTCAGCCACTCCCACTGCCACTCTCCTCCTCCTGAGGGCACTCTTGTCTCCTGTACTCTCTTCCCTTTTCTGTTCTTCCTTCTTGTCATACTTCCCGTGTTTCTTACTTTCTGGGAAAGGCTGGTCTCTTGTCGATCCCCAGCCAGCTGGAACACGGCTCTCTGTGCGAGAGAGCATCTTTTGATGCTGAGGAGCTGCTTCTCTTCCAGAGTAAAGTGATTTTCAGGGTAGAGGCTGGAGGGGCGGGTGTTTTGTGGGTTGAGTTGTGCTGCCCAAATTCATATGCTGACTTTCTAACCCCTAGTCCCTCAGAAAGTGGCCATTTTTGGAGACAGGGTTTTTACCAAGTTAAAGGTGACATAATTAGGGTGACCCCTAATCCAATATGACTGGAGTCTTTATTAAAAAAGGAAATTTGGAGACAAACTTGCATATAGGAAGAAAGCCTGTGAACATGAAGAGAACCATCTACCAGCTCAGGAGAGAGGCCTGGAACAGATCTTTACCTCGCAGCCTTTGGAAGGAACCAAGCCTGCAATACCTTGATTTTGGGGCCTCTGGGCTCCAGAACTGAGTGTACATTCTGTTTAAGCCCCACAGTGTGAAGTAACCTTGTTATGAAGGCCCTAGAACATTAAAACAGGGTGACTGACAGATCAGAGCTATTTAGGAAACCTCATGGTTCAAGGTAAGTATCATGGAAAGAAAGAGGGATGTGTGTGTGTATATATATATATATATGTACATGTGTATATATATACACATTTGTATGGTCTCATTTTATCTATATATGAGGAATGGGGAATCCTTTTAAATAGGGGAATGTCAAAAGGGCATCTGCACCCCAATGTTCATAGCAGCAATGTCCACAATAGCCAAACTGTGGAAAGAGCCCAGATGTCCATCAACAGATGAATGGATAAAGAAAATGTGGTTCATATATACAATGGAATATTACTCAGCCATCAAAAAATGAAATCTTGCCATTTGCAACGACATGGATGGAACTAGAGGGTATTATGCTAAGTGAAATAAGTCAAAGACAAATACCATATGATTTCACTCACATGTGGAATTTAGGAAACAAAACTGAGGAACATAGGAGAAGGGAAGGAAAAATAAAACAAGAAGGAAACAAAAACAAAAATAAAACAAGAAGGAAAAATAAAAGGGAAGGAAAAATAAAACAAGATGAAAACAGAGAGGGAGGCAAACCATAAGAGACTTTTGACTATAGGGAACAAACTGAGGGTTGCTGGAGGGGAGGTGGGTGGAGGGATAGGGTAACTGGGTGATGGGCATTAAGGAGGGCACGTGATGGAATGAGCACTGGGTATTATATGCAACTGATGAATCACTGAATTCTACCTCTGAAACTAATAATACAGTATATGTTAAATTGAATTTAAGTAAAAAATTAAAAAGAAACAGGGCAATGTGCACAACTCTCAGCTGGCGTATTTAAATGGGAGCTAAATGGTGGCTAAGCTTTGCTTCCATCCTCAAGGAGGGTGTCTTCTACAGCAACATCTACAGCAACACCTTGGGTGGGTGCCCTGAGGGCTGAATGGCTTATTTAGAAACATTTTTGTCTGTTTGGGTTTAGAACATCCTGTTTGCCAAACATTACTAAGTCTGATGCTTCTGATCTCTCTGACATAAAACCTCATTTGAATGTTCAGATTCAACACCGACTGTAGAAAAGAAACCCTCCTGTCTTCAGGACCATACATACAGAACTCTTCACTGTGGTCTGTCTCTGGGTAGTGCTCATGGCGTTTGTGGGACTCAGTGCAGCTCTGGAATATTTGGATTATTTCACAGCAAGCATGTGTACTTTTGATATTTTCAGTGCAAGTATGGGAAAAGTGATGTGCTTCTTTGCTTATGTCCCCAAATATCCCTTTTCTATTCTGATGATAGTGGAGATGGCTTCCTACTTTTGATGTTCTTGTATTACAAATTTTGAACGTGATTTCTTTTCATTTGGCCACAAACTTCTCAAACTACTTTATTGGTATCCCTTGACTTAGTCTCCTGTTTAAATACAAATTTCCCCACTCTGGATTTTCCTGTCCTCTTTATTTTTAAAAATATCTTAAAATCCAATGATCCAACTATGATCTCTTAAAAGGGATATTTACTATAAAGAACAGAAGAATTGCAAAAGCAAAGTGATGATCCAAAATGCACAAATAAAATTATAGGGAAAGGCATCTAAAGAAGACAGAAGGCTGCACAGGAAGGTCTTTGAGCTCAGCTTTGAGGGATAATGTACAAAGGATGGAGGGAGAGGTGCTCTATCTAAATGGAGTAAAACTCTTTGGCAAGGATCTTACAGAAGAGGGTCAGGGGACCGAGAAGTGTAAGATCTTTCCTTGAGGAAGATTCTATTATGCAGTAGAAGGAGAAAAGCCAAGAGAATCATTCACTCTGTGGTCTGCCAAAGAGGGTCTTCTGGCTGGAAAGGGTAGAACAATATATAAAGGGAGGTAGACAGAGGGGAGGGGAAAGGATAGCCATAAAGCCTAACAGGCACTTATATGGCGGATGGACGTGTCAGCTCCAGATGAGTCACAGCCCAGAGTATTCCTCAGAGCTCCTGCCAGGTACCTTTGAGGATTCACAGTCGTGGATAAGGGTTCCAAAGACTGGGAATAGGCTCGGGTGAGTTCTTTTCAGAAAAAAGGGAGGGGCGCCTGGGTGGCTCAGTCGGTTAAGCGTCTGCCTTCGGCTCAGGTCATGATCCCGGGGTCCTGGGATCGAGCCCCGCATCGGGCTCCTTGCTCTGCGGGAAGCCTGCTTCTCCCTCTCCCTCTGCTGTTCCCCCTGCTTGTGTTCCTTCTCTCTCTCTCTCTGTCAAATAAATAAATAAAATCTTAAAAAAAAAAAAGAAAAAAGGGAAAAACAGAGACTGTGGACTGGTAAACGTCAAGTCAGCCCCTTGTAGCTTCTGGAATGGTGTGTGAAAACAGATGGTTTCTGAACATTCACAATAGGAAATAATGAACACTGAGTGCCAGCTTACGTTCCCGATGAGCCATAACCAATTAGCCTCATTTTCCTTCTTGTGTTTAATTAGTGAATTTAGGAATATTGTATGCATGTTTTCATCTCATTAAAACACTTGATGAAGTTTCTCATATTCTTTGACAAGGTGAAGAAAGGGGGAAATATGAGGCTAGCAGCCAGAAGGCGAATTCTTAACTGATGAATGACTGTCTTTAAACGGAGTCGGTTAAGGACATAGCGTTGAGGTAAAAAGCTGTCATCTTGGGCCACACATTTCTGTCCTGGGATGGTTTTTGTTGTCAGTCATGCAGATGAAAACTTAGTAGATTTTCTTATGAGATTGCAGAGTCCCTGAAAGCAGTCTTACAGAAATTCATGTCCCACGTGAAGCCTTGGCTAATGACTTGCACATAATGGGTTATCAATGAGTATTTGTTGAGTGAATAAATGAAGAAACAGAAAGTTTATGAATTAAATTTGCATATCACAAGAAATCTGAATGGAAATTTCCATTGAATACTGAAGATGAAAAGTTTCTCTAAATAGTGGAACATTTAACAAAAACCAATATAAGGGGGCGCTTGGGTGGCTCAGTCATTAAGCATCTGCCTTTGGCTCTGGTCATGATCCCAGGGTCCTGGGATCGAGCCCTCCATCGGGCTCCCTGCTCTGCAGGAAGCCTGCTTCTCCCTCTCCCACTCCCCCTGCTTGTGTTCCCTCTCTTACTGAGTCTCTCTCTGTCAAGTAAATAAATAAATAAATAAATAAATAAATAAATAAATAAATAAATAAATAAA
>NW_023270515.1:1245552-1331781 GCF_011800145.1 Mirounga leonina
TAAATAAATAAATAAATAAATAAATAAATAAAAAAAATCTTTAAAAACAAAAAAACCAACCCCCCCCCCAAAAAAACCAAAAACCAATATAAGATTTAGAAAGAGGACCTTTCTGAGTTCTTGGCCATGTGGGTCAGGGCGACCTGACCTGGGGGTCCTATGCCAAGATGTTTCAAAGCCTTATTAAAAATGTTTGGGCCCTACTATACCCGAGTTTACCAGGAGATCTGGGTAGGAATGGGGTTGATGGGTTTCATGGTTTATAAAATCAGGAGTGTTGATAAAAGAAGTAAAGCTTTGAAAGCTTTGAGTCCTGTACCTGCTCATGGTCATCATTAGTTAGCTTTACTTGGAGGACACATCAGATGGCACGTCAGTCTGGCTATAAATCTCAGCAAGTTCTGTTAGATGGGAACACAGAGCATCACTGTACCCTTGTAGATGTGCAGTTTCCTTTGCGGCATGGATAAATGTACCTGTGAGAAGCAAAAAAAAAAAAAAAAAAGATTTAAAAAGAGTAAATATGTATTTTTGCATTAAATTTATTGTCTTTCCTCCCCCAACCGCATGTGCTATGGCTATGTTGGGCTTATGGTTTGGGCTATGGAAAAGATCAGGCCACATTGATAGAAAAGTGGTGTCCATCTGGTCCCATCCTTGTCTGTAGTGGTCAGATCACACCTAGAGTGGTGTATCTGTTTGTATGTGTGACATATTTTCAGAAGCACTATACAGATTGGACCAAGTCCAGAAATGGGCAATTGGAAACCATCATTTTGCAGAACTGGTTAAAAGGATGAGAAATGTTTAACTGAGGAAAAGAGAAATTTGAAGGTGAACCTGTTGTTAGAATAGTGTCCCAGATTAGTGCTGGGCCAGGAACCGACTGCATCCACATCCGCTGGGGTCATTCTCAGGAAATCTTGACGATTTCCAAGACCCAACCTAAGATCCTCTCCAGCTCCAAGAATCTATTACAAGACAAGGGAGAGGTATTTTTACAGGTGGTCATGCACATATCACCCTAGGCGGCATACTGTAGAAGAAGAATCCAGTGGGACTCAGGTAGTATAAATGTTGGAAGTAAAGTGACTCAAATAAAAAAATCAAAACCAAATGAACAACAGTGTGGTGGTTGACAGGTCTAGTGATGGGTGAATGGTCTTCTGTGTGCGCTGGAGAGCTCCCTGCCACTGAGAGGTTTAGGCAGAGAGTGGATTACTAGGATGCTATTAAAAAGGACTCCAGCTTTGGGAGGGAAGTTAATTTGGAAAAGCTTAAAGGTTTTTTCATTAATTCAACAAATATTTATTGAGTTATACTACAGGGCTAACGAGAAAGGGCAGAGCAGGAACAAGGCCCCGCCCTCTTAGAGCTCACCTTTTATGATTTAATGATTTCAACAAAGTCCAGTCTTAAAGAATGCCAAAGTAGGAGATGGAAAAACCATAGGCGAGCAATTACACAGGGAAACATGTAACTTAGAAATAAATGTATTCCCATTTATTCAGCAAAGAATTAAGTGGAAAGGAAAGAAATGGGGAAAATTGATTTTGAGTGTAAATTTAGGCTAAAGAAGTTGGCAAGTATATAAAGTGTCATTAAGTATTCTGATATATATGTGTGTGTGTGTATATATATATACATATATATATAAATTTAGTGTTGCTATATTCAAGAGAGTGAAATCCTGATGTTTTTAAAAAAAGATTTTATTTATTTATTTTTAGAGAGAGAGAGCGTGCGAGTGGGCGGAAGGACAGAGGGAGAAAGAGGGGGAGAATCTCAAGCGGATGCCTCAGATCCCGATGCAGGGCTCAATCTCACTACGCTCAGATCATGATCTGAGCTGACATCAAGAGTCAGGTGCTTGGGGCGCCTGGGTGGTTCAGTCGGTTAAGCGTCTGCCTTGGCTCAGGTCATGATCCTGGGGTCCAGGGATTGAACCCTGCATCAGGCATCCTGCTCAGTGGAGAGTCTGCTTCTCTCTCTGCCCCTCACCCCACTTGTACTCTTTCTCTCTCGCTCTCTCTTTCTCTCAAATAAATAAATAAAAATAAAAAAAGAGTCCGGTGCTTAACCGACTGCACCACCCAGGCGCCCCAATCCGATGCTTAATTAGCCCTCAGACGGAAGAGAAGAGCAGACAGGAGAGACGGTGATCCCAGAAGGGAGCACGTGGATGTACTTTCTTTTACTCATTGGTCTTGCTAAGGGGTTTCTGCAGGCAGTTAAGTTTTTAGAAAAGGTCACGGTCTCAATAATGTTTTTCTGCTTTCTTCAAGCCATCAGTCAGAAGAAATTTAAATTCAAATGTTCTCTTGCTTTCAATGATTAGCTTAGCATTATTCTAAGAACAATACATTCACATTCTATGATTTACATAAGTAATTTAGGACTCTACAGAGTTTTTTGGTCTTACTTTTGAATTTAATGTTAAATTTTAAAAACTTTAAACATGCACAGGTCAAGAATGTGATCCACATACACAAAAACCCTCCTGCTATTAAAAAAAAAAGACACCCTAGAAATACTGTATTACATAAGACAAAGGTCCTTCAGAAGGGGAGGCTGGGCTTGCGAGAAATAGAGGCAGTATTCAGAGAAATACTGCTTGGGAATTTTTTAATCTCAAAGCAGGAAACAAATTCTTCCATTTAGGAAGGCCCACGAGAACTAAGCAGTAGAAATACAAATCAAGAACAGTGCTAGGAGTGAGTTGGACAGTTAGGGAGTCAGGGCCAGGGTCCCCAACAAGAAAATATGGAGTCTGGACAGCTAAAATAAAATAGCACTGACATCTCATTTTGCAGCTTAGACAGGACCAGACTAACGTTCTGCTTTGCAGCCTTTGCAGAAGTGCAAAACATCCTAAAATAAGACACTTAATCCCAAAGCATTTGTCAATATCACGGGCAAGGGGCAGTTAAGACATAAGCCCCCAGGTGTCAACAAAAACAAAGACCATCAGCACGTGGACGTTGACCTAATAGACAGATACGTGACCAAAGCCCTGATTGGCACAATTCAGCACACCCTGATTGCTTAAGATAGTTCCGCAAAAGAGCTCATAAAAACCCCTAAACTTAGAAACTCTGAGGGCAACCCTCTCGGGACCCCTCCCTCTCTGGGAGCTTTCCGCTCGGCGGGAAGCCTGCTTCTCCCTCTCCCACTCCCCCTGCTTGTATTCCTCTTGCTCAATAAACTTTGCTTTGCTGCCCATCACTCTCCGTCTGGTCCACCTCTTCATCCTTCGAAGGAGCATGACGGAGAACCGCGGGCACTAAAGAGAGAGAAATCCTGCAACAACAGTAGTCCCGTGGAAATGAACCAGCAAAACACCCCAAATGAAGATCCTAAAGGTGACCAGGGAGCGAAGTCAGGTGACCCACGAGCAAAACTGAGATGCCACTAGACTTCTCAAGGGCAGTGGCAGCAATCGAAGTCAGGAGACAGTAATGATAAGAAGATGGCAGTGTTTGCTCTCAGCGCTTGCTGTTCACTATCTCATTCAGTCTCAACACCCTCGAGGGCAGGACCAGTGTGGTTCCCCACGTGGCCAGTTTGTTCGCTGAGCTCAGGCTCTGGGAGTCCCGTGTGAGGGAGGTCCTAGAGCTAGGGATTGGCAAAGCCTGCCGGATTGCGGGGATTCTGTACACGCAGCCTGTGCTTATAAGAATTATGCTGCATAGGAGCATTGTCAAATAGCTGAGAGAAAATCCATCTAGAGTTCTACAGCTGTGGCCAGGAATCATCGAAGAGCGACTGCAAAATAAAGACGCTTTTCAGACAAGTAAAATGTAAAGTAGTAGACCTTCACTGAAAAGGACAACTAAAAGGAAAAAAAAAAAAAAAAAAGAGCCCAGACAATATAAAATAACAAAAATCAATGACAATGAGTTTGGGCTCCAAATAAAGGGAAGCTGGGGCGCCTGGGTGGCTCAGTCGTTAAGCGTCTGCCTTCGGCTCAGGTCATGGTCCCAGGATCCTGGGATCGAGCCCCACATCAGCCTGCTTCTCCCTCTTCCTCTGCTGCTCCCCTTGCTTGTGCTCTCTCGCTCTCTCTGTCAAATAAATAAATAAAATCTTGAAAAGAAGAGGAGAAGAGGGGTGCCTGGGTGGCTCAGTCGTTGGGCGTCTGCCTTCGGCTCAGGTCATGGTCCCAGGGTCCTGGGATCGAGCCCCCCATCGGGCTCCCTGCTCGGCGGGAAGCCTGCTTCTCCCTCTCCCACTCCCCCTGCTTGTGTTCCTGCTCTCGATCTCTCTCTCTCTCTCAAATAAATAAATAAAATCTAAAACAATAAAATAAAGAAAGAAAGAAAGGAAAGCTGAAGACTGGGGCAGGGGTTGGGGCTGGACCCTGGACAGGGAAGTCTTGGCATTGTGTGGGAGGCCAGGAGGGCTGATAGATTTTGGACTTAGGTCGTGTATGCCTACTCTCATCTTAAGAATAACCACTCAAAGAATAGAAAAAGAAAGCATAATTTCCAAACTCATGTGGAGAAAAAGGGAAATAGAGGAAACTTAATTTATCTAATAATTGTTTTGATATAAAATAGTCAAAATCGTATCAATCCTCTTTTCTTGGGTTTCTATTATTGGTTATGAATTTAAGTGTGACTCATGTTGACAGAAGGACACTAACTAGCCTTCACTGAGCGCCTGCTGAATGCCTGCTGATTTGCTTGTGTTGTCTGAGTCAATCTTCACAGCAAACCTATAAACAATGAGCAGGGCCCCCGAGTTACAGATACAGAAACTAAGGCTCCGAGAGTTTATGTGACTTGTTCATGATCACACAGCCTTTCCAAGGCAGGAAATGACTTTGAACATGATTGTCTGACTCCAGGCCAGGATATTTTCACTTCACTGGGGTTTCTAAACTCCCGAGGAGCAGAGAGCTTGGTAAAGAGGCTGTCTGGTCCCTAAATGTTCCCAGCGTCGTGTTATCCAAATAAAGTCTTGCTCCTACAGGTCTTCTGTCCTTCAAATACGTGGAGAGGCTGCTGTGAGACAGAAGGTAGAGATTTATGTAAAATGGACAAGGCTTTTTCATCCGTGCTTATTTTCCTAGGCAACACATACCATCACATGGCGGGGGGGGGGGGGGGGGCGGGGGAAGCAGGGTATCTTTTTTATGTAATGAAAAGAAAAGCAAGCAGTCCTTTTACTAAATATGTGGGAATCCCTCAACTTGGCTTTTCACCCGAGACCCTCAAAGACTGTCGGGGTGCCCTCCGCGGCGGGCCTGGACCCGCTCTCAGCAGTGCAGAGATTCCTGCCTTCCTGTAGGAAATCAAGTGCTTTGCCCCCCGCACCCGCTGCCCCTCCGCCCCTCCGCCACCCTGCCCCGCCCCCCGCCTTTCTTTAAATAGGCTCCATGCCCAGCCCAGAACCCCTTACGGGGCTAGAACTCACCACCCTGAGATCAAGACCTGAGCTGAAATCAGGAGCTGGATGCTCGACCGACTGAACCCCCCAGGTGCCCCCACCCCTTTTGGTTCTAACTCTGTAAGCCATGCTGAGCTTCATCAGATTTTAGTCAGCAATAAAGGGTTTACAGAGATCTTTACTTGGGTTTTAGCACCCGTTGCTCAGACTCTCAGCTCACCCTACACTCATTTGTTGGCTCACTCATTCACTCATTCATTTGGCCCTTGCTGAGGGCCATTGTGTGCCAGGCCCCGTTCCCACTGAAACCACACACAACCCTTACGTCTGAGAGCATTTCAGTGGCTTACCCAAGGTTATGAGCTTGTATATGGAAGGGCCTTGCCTTTAGATTCATTTTATAGGGTTCTCCCATTCTATTAGTACCTATTTCTACTTCATCTCCTTTCTCAACTTGGCAAATATTTATCTAAATTGAGGCCTGTTCCATACTTCCTGTACTTTATCAAAGGACTGGGGTAATCTGCCTTTCTGTATCTTTTTTTTTTTCTAGACCCAATCTGACCTGCTACGTTTCTGGCTGAGCCCTGCTGGGGACTAAGTCAGTCCAGGGAGGAGGCAGATGGGGTTCCCAGACAAAGCAGGGGGTCAGAGGGGGAGGAGAGTTTGGGCTGGCTTCTCGCCCAGGCAGGGTCACAGCCATGGGAACATCATCAAGGGCAGAGGCTGGTGCCAGATCTAGAGGGAAAGGAAGCTCAGCCGCTGGGCAACCTGAAGGCCTATTTCTGAGGGAAGCAGACTGGATGAAGCGATGGAGCCTGGAGGCTGTCCAGGGGGCCATGGGATCTGAGTGGAAATGGGCTCCGGTGTCCTAGTTTTGCCAGCTGGCTCCTGGGTTATACCTGTGGTCTCAGTGTCCTGCCTGCCTGAGCATGTGTGCTCTTTCATATGGAGTTGAGCTTGAGAGATGACCAGCAATAAGCTGTCCCTTTCTACCTGAACCTTCTTTCAATGACAAATACAAATGCAACTGGGCAGGTGGGCCTAGGGGCCATGACCCATCTCTTGGGAGGACCTGGCAGAGGTGTTTGGCCCCTGCAGCCCTTGCTGGTCAGTTAGTATACCAGCCAGTTGGCTAAGGCCTGTGTACAGATGCATGGGGCCCCTAGGCCACAGCTATGGGGTCCCTGGGAAAGTGGGATATTTTAAGTTGGGTCTACATGAGTGTAATATTTTCTCTCTTCTGTGAGAGTTAAATGGGAAAATGTACATGTCACAGAATAAAAAAAAACCAAAAACTGAAATCATTACAAAACAGATAGGAAGGGATGAACCCATGAGTGCATACCTGGTCGGTCAAAAGAAGACGCATTGGGTACTGGTCAGTGTGGATAATTCCTAGACAAGGGATGCTGTAAGTGGAGACAAATCCTTCTCAACCCTCTGAGGGCCCTCCCACTTCCCAAGATGATGGGCTGACCACAGAAAGGAAGGCAAATCATCACACTTCGGGTCTACACTACCATCTTGGTTTCAGTTTGTCACAGAAGTTAGAAGTAGAAATTTCATCACTAAATAACTGGGTGATGGGCATTAAGGAGGGCATGTGATGTGATGAGCACTGGGTGTTATACACATGATTCCATGAGTCATGGAACACTACATCAAAAACTAATGATGTATTATATGTTGACTAATTGAATTTAAATAAATTAAAAAAAGGAAAAAATAAATAATGGTGAACAAATTAAGTATAAACCATACCTGTTTACATGTATCATAATAATTAATAACATCAGAATGAAAGAAAATATTTTCCTTTAAGGCATAATATATATACATTTTTAAAGATATTATTGTCAATAATTACCTTAAAGTAGGAACATATTACAGCCAGTGGAGATGGGCTTTATTTTTTTTTTAATTAAAAAAATTTTAAAGTAATCTCTACACCCAACATGGGGTACGAACTCACAACCCCGAGATCAAAAGTTGCATGCTCCACCAACTGAATCAGCCAGGCGCCCTGTGATGGGCTTTATCTTAAAACATAAAGTGTATTATGATTATCCTCAGTTGAAACAAATGTAGAAACAAATCTTTCTTAAGACAAATCAATTGGTAGAGAGTTAACACATCAGATTTTATACCTGAACATGAGTATCCTTTTTCTCAACCTGAAAAGTATATAATTACCTGAAAAGTATATAATCACTAAGACATTGCTATATTAGCAATAGATTACTTCTATAAAATTAAGCTAGGAAGACTAAGTTTCTCTTTTAGTTATTATTATTATTTTTAGTGTTCTGGGTTTGATAAACAAAGGAGCTCTCATGATAGTTTTGACTTAATTAAAATCTAGAGAATGCCAAACAAACCAATTATTTTTGCTTTTCCTCCTTTTATAAGGCAAAGGAACCAATATTCATGTTTACCTCATGGCTGTCCAGGAAACTGCAGAGATATTTTAGGTGTGAAAGACATCTTAACAGCTTCATGATTCTAAATTTAGGGACTGAATTTAGGAAAACAATATTCAAGTGACTTGTCAAAAGAGATTGGCTGCAGAACAAGAAATATGTCATCTTAGCATCTTTATTAGTAAGGCTAAAAATACAGCATTTAGAATGAACGTGATGAAAGCTAACATAACCATAATTACGAATATTAATCCTCACCAAGGAAGAATCTCCATGACTGCATCTAAAGTGACCTGACACCCACTTCTGACACCGCCAATATGGAGTAAGCTTTTCTCTATCTCAGATTATACAAATTACACAGCAATCTACCACTATAGCTTTTCTCTATCACAGATTACAGCTCAAAACTTTGGACAAAACATACATAGAAATTACCCAAGGACTCTGAAAAGTAAAAATAGCAGACAGATTAAGGAGAGGTGTCAAAGCTTGAAGTGGAGACCCATATGGGGTGAATTTTCTGGATTTTTTTTCTTTCATTTTTTAATCTTTTAGCTCTGACCTGGGGGTTGTCCTGGTTGTGGAACTATGTAGTGGGTGTGGGCAGCAAAAACGAAGAGAAGCCCATGTTTCTGGCCAGAGTGCCTGGAGAAGCAGCTTCTGAAAATCTAAAAGGGTGAGATGAACTCCCTCAACCTCTTCTTCCTTGACCATGTCCCGGGTTGTTGCCTCACTGTGGACCCCATCTTTCTGGAAGGCACACGTACCTGGAAAAAGGAGCCCCTGCCTTCCAAAAAGCTACTTTTCTTCTCCCCTTTCTTTTACTGCTTTGCCCTGGGCAGAGCCCAGTTGTGTCAGAGCAGGCTGCTGACACTCTTCCAGAAGTTTCCTTCTCTGGATAGGAATACAGGAAAGGGAGCATCCAGGAGCTGGAGAATGTAGAGGCAATTCTGATTTTGAAAACTGAATCAATATGGAAGCCACTGCTTCCATAGAGGATGAAACGAAAGTCGTGGTCTGAACTTAACTGGGTTGGTTGACTTCTAAGATAATAACAGTAATAAAAAAAATCAACATTCTCCGGAAGATTTTAACACGACCCAGAATCTCACAACACAATATTTAAATTGTCCAGAATATAATGCATATTAACCTACAAAGAACTGAAAAATGTGACTGATCCTCAAGGGAAAACACAGTCAAGAGATAGCAACCCCAAGATTTACCAAAATGTCAGAATGATCTCACACACTAAAGCAGCTATTATAACCCTACTCCATGAAATAGTCTTGAAGTGAGTGGAAAGCTAGAACTTCTCAGCAGAGAAATACAGAGTAGACAAGGTAACATGGAAAGCTGAGAAGTGAAAAATGCAACTCTCTGAATTAAAAACAAAACAAAACAAAACAATATTGCTGGACAGACCCAATGGTGGAATGGAGCTGACGGCTGCCACAGGAAAGAATGAGGGAACTTGAAAACTTGAAGAGAGACACAAATAGGGACCCCAGACTTCTCAGATTTGGTAAGACATAACTGGATAGAGTCAAGACACTCAGCAAAACCCAAACTGGATGAAAATAAAGAAAAGCATATCCAGACATGGAAAAACAAAATTGCTAAAAACACAAGAAAAAGAAGAAACCTTGAAAGCATCCACAGAGAAAGGAAACTTTGCATACAGGGGAACAAGGATTCAGATGACTATGGCGTTCTTATCTGAAACCCTGGAGGCCGGAAGGCAGTGGGTACAAGGCTGGCTCAGCCGGGCCCTGAGCCTGGGTGGGGAGCCCTGAGGCCAAGAGTGGCTGGTAACCCGAGACCCGGGGGTACACGCGACAGGCCAAACCAGGAGCTGCACAGAAGAGTCGGGACCCCAGTGCCAGAGAGAAGGCTGGAAGGGATTGCTGTCCAGAGGGTTCAGAGGGAGGATGGAAGCCTGGGCATGTGGACAGCAAACAAAATGGGATGGAAGATTCTGGAACCTCCCAATGGGGGAGGGGAGCTGAGGTCTCCTGACTGATGGCCCAGAGGGCTGCCTCTGCATGCAGTTTGCTTTGCTGGCCAGGAGGTGAGACAACCTGGTTTGGAAACTGGGTTTGGTGGGGGGTCCCTCGGGCTACTTCCTTCCTGACTCATCATGCTCTTGGGAATCGTGACCTGCCCACTTCACTCCCTTGTCACATTGTGAGCCCTCCATGGGGTGGGACCACTTCCTGAAGGACGCACCAGGATGCACCATTTGTTTCTATCTCAGTGTCTAGCACTGTGCCTGACATACAATAACTCCCCGTAGATCCGTGTTGAACAAAGGAAACAATAAAAAAATAGAGTTTGCAACCACCACTTGCTGTTGTACAATTTTTATTCATAACGCACAGTAGGTCTGGGGCAAGGCCTGGCTGAGATGGCAAAGGCAGGAGGAAGTCGTAGCAGGGATTTTAACACTCGATGTGGATTCTACAGGGCCAGGGAACTCGAGGTGGGAGCTCAGGGTGATGGCAGAGGACGCCCAATACAAACGTTCTTGGCTCCAGTGTTTTCAGGAGCCCCTGAGGCGGGTCAGATGTAAGGACTGGAAACAATGGTCCTGCCCTTCATGGTTCTGTAGAATCTATAAAGAAGAATTGGGCTGTGTAAAGTATTTTTTTTTTTTTAAGATTTTATTTATTTATTTATTTGAGACAGAGAGAATGAGAGACAGAGAGCATGAGAGGGAGGAGGGTCAGAGGGAGAAGCAGACTCCCCGCCGAGCAGGGAGCCTGATGCGGGACTCGATCCCGGGACTCCAGGATCATGACCTGAGCCGAAGGCAGTCGCTTAACCAACTGAGCCACCCAGGCGCCCGGGCTGTGTAAAGTATTAAGCAACAATTTTTTTTTTTTTTAAAGATTTTATTTATTTGAGAGAGAGAGAATGAGAGAGAGCACATGAGAGGGGTTAGGGTCAGAGGGAGAAGCAGACTCCCTGCTGAGCAGGGAGCCCGATGCGGGACTCGATCCCGGGACTCCAGGATCATCACCTGAGCTGAGGGCAGTCACTTAACCAACTGAGCCACCCAGGCACCCACAATTTCTTTTACTGATGGGGAAATCTCACCAATTTTAAAAAGTTATCATTATCATGAAAAATACAGATGTAGTGAAATTTATAGGGCTTCATTTAGGCATTGAACACTTAAACAATTTTCTAACACTATAAAATAAGATGAGTGTTGTGTCTTTTTTATGAGCTCTTTTCTGAGATTAAAACTGTTGATGTGGGCGCCTGGGTGGCTCAGATGGTTAAGCGTCTGCCTTCGGCTCAGGTCATGATCTCAGGGTCCTGGGATCGAGTCCCGCATCGGGTTCCCTGCTCAGTGCAGAGCCTGCTTCTCCCTCTCCCTCTGCCACTCCCTCTGCTTGTGCTCTTCTGTCTATCTCTCTGTCAAATAAATAAATAAAATCTTAAAAAAAAAAAACTGTTGATGTGGAAAATACCAGCTACCATCCACCTGAGACCGGGGTGAATGACTTGAACCTCTGCCCATGATAGACGCCTGTGCCTACTGCAGAGTTTTGCCCTCCCTTCATTTAAATACATAAAACTGTTTCTTCAGTTTCTAAATTTATTGATTTAACACCAGTAGTTCCATTTCGTCCAGAACTTATTCACTAGCAGCATGACAATGCACTTTCTCATAGGAGGGAGTCCTTTTATGGTTGACAATAAGTCTATCAAGACGAGTCCATGAAAACGTCCTGTTTATAGTTCTGGAAGTGGAGCTCAGATTACGTAAGGGGTCCTCATTTGTTTGTATGCAGCTCCCGCCAGGATGCATTGCCGAAATATTAACTATGATGCTGTTGCTTTTGAGCAGATAAGTAAGATAATTTGCCAAAGTCCTTTCCCTGTGACCAGGGCTTGAAGTAAGTGGCAGAATGAACAAAAACACCCTCCCCCCAATAGGGAGCATGACCAAAGCCAAATGACAAAGGGAGACACAAGTTTTGTTGTCCTTCCTGGCCCCCCATCACTGGCATCCTCTCTGCTCCCCATGTCCCCAGCCCAGCGGCCCCTGGCTTTCCAGGGACATCGCCGCGGCCGACGCTGCTGTCCTCTGCGGTGCTGGGTATGGCGTCCTTACTGAAGTGCACCTGTCTTGCGTCCAGCACACAGCCTTATTCTGCAAATAATGCTCTCGTTTCCAATGCAGCTCTTCCATATTTTAGCCCGAATGGCTGACAACTGGCTGTGTCCAAGGATAAAAAGAGCTGCCACTTCTTTCTCCTCCTCCATCTGTCACACAGAGGGGCGGGCTGCTAAGGGGTCCCAGCAAGGCAGGCGGGGAGTTCCTCCGTGTCCCCCTGTGCACGATTTAACACTTCCGTGCTAACCTCCCTCGAGGTTCAGGGACATAAAACCAATGACGTGAGGTCTCTCTGTCCCCAAGTGAGGTGACGGGTATGTGAGCTGACAGATGGGACCCTCAGGGGTGCAGTGTGGTGAGGCTGCTGCAGAGGCAGGGCAGACAGGGCAGGAGGATGAAGTCACGGACTTGGAGCTGGGGAGAGAAGGTGGCATTAGATGTGGGCTTTGATAGCTAAATAGGAGTTTTCTAGGGACCCGGGGAAGGGAAAGAGTGGGCAGGAGGGTGATCAATCATGTCGGAGTGCTGTGTCACAAAGGACAGACTGTCGGTATGGTTGGTGAGAGGTGCTATGCACCTTGTGGCTGCTATTGAGGCTGGGTGAGGAGTGGGGCCAAGTTAGAAATGGTCTTTCAGTGTGGGCATGCATCTGTCCAGGAGCAGCCACAGTTTTCAAGCAAGGGCCTGATTTAGGGAGGTCTGATTCTTCTAACAGTGGAGCTCAGAGACAGACTGGTCATGGAGTGGCCATAAAACCACTAGATGGGGGGACCTAGATTGGGGTGGGAGGAGGGGCTGGACTCAGAAGATGTGCTCAGGGAGAATGGACCGGATTTTGTGACGGAGACACAAGGGAGCTCAGACTTCTGACCTGGGTGTCCGGCTGGAGGGTTAACAGTGTAGACCCAGAGAGACGGTCATGGGAGTTCTGATGGCTGGTGGGGAAGCTTATGAGCTCAGTGATGATGGCCTGCCGGATGGGTCCTTCATGGATGGAAGGATCTCAAATGCATCTGTCTGCTTTCTTTGCTTCCCACCCCTCGCCCCCTCTGCTTCCCAGCCTCTTGGGCCTTGGCAGTTGTTGGAGAGCAAAGAGACAGGGGAACTTTAGGGAGAGGCAGAGCCACAGTCCAAGCCACCCCTGCATGCCCGGGCTCCCAGGAGATGCACCCAGACGGAGGGGCACCCTGCCCACACATCTCCGTTCATGGTAGGAATTTTGGCTTGTGTTGGCATTTTCATGCCTGGGCATTCTATAAATGGGAGCCAGTTCATTGATGAGGGGCTCAGTCTCATCCAAATGGGTAGATTTGGAGCTTCCTGCTTTGTCACTCACTTTTTCTTGGACAAGGCACCTGAGAACTCCATCCTTCCTGGCTATACCCAGGGCATGAAAGAAAGGTCAGGGAGTGCTGAGAAGAGCATGTGCTCCTTGTTCTGGGAACAGAGAGATCTAGTCCCTGAAAACAAATCACATAAACAGTTGGCTTTTAAAGCACTGTTTTTTTCCCAAATGTAGAGTTATTCTCTGCTTTGTGGGCTTTGAAGAGAGTGTGGCCCAGCCCCACAAATGTCAGAGACTCAAGTTCCCACCTCACCAACAAGCTTCCTCTCCTCTGTGTTCATGAACTTCAATGTCATGTTATCAGATCAGAGCAGAAATAACAGATGTATCACATCATTATTTATTTTCTATTGATTTATTTTGCTTTATTTGTTTATTTATAATTTAAATTCAATTAGCCAACATACAGTACATCATTAGTTTCAGATGTAGTGTTCAATAATTCATCAGTTGCGTATAACACCCAGTGCTCATCACATCATGTGCCCTCCTTATTGCGCATCACCCAGTTACCCCATTCCCCCACCCACCTGCCTTTCAGCAACCCTAAAGGATCTGTATTTTAAAAACTACAGAACATTATGAAAGAAATTGAGGAAGACACAAAGAAATGGAAAAACATTCCGTACTCATGCACTGGAAGAATAAATATTGTTAAAATGTCTATGCTCCCCAGAGCAATCTAACATTCAAAGCAATCCCTATTAAACTACCATCGACATTTTTCACAAAACTGGAACAAATAATCCTAAAATTTGTATGGAGCCAGAAAAGACCCTGAACAGCCAGAGGAATGTTGAAAAAAAAAACTAAAGCTGGAGGCATCACAATTCCAGACTTCCAGCTCTATTACAAAGCTGTCATCATCAAGACAGTATGGTACTGGACCAAAACCAGACATATAGATCAATGGAACAGAAGAGAGAGCCCAGAAATGGACCCTCAACTCTATGGTCAACTTCGACAAAGCAGGAAAGAATATCCAATGGACAAAAGACAGTCTCTTCAACAAATGGTGTTGGGAAAATTGGACAGCCACATGCAGAAAAATGAAAGTGGACCATTTCCTTATACCACACACAAAAATAGACTCCAAATGGATGAAAGACCTAAATGTGAGACAGGAATCCGTCAAAATCCTAGAGGAGAACAGAGGCAACAACCTCTGTGACCTCGGCCACAGCGACTTCTTACTAGACACATCTCCAAAGGCAAGGGAAGCAAGGGCAAACATGAACTATTGGGACTTCAAGATAAAAAGCTTCTGCACAGCAAAGGAAACAGTAAACAAAACTAAAAGGCAACTTACGGAATGAAGAAGATATTTGCAAATGACGTATCAGATAAAGGGCTGGTATCCAAGATCTATAATGAACTTATCAAAGTCAACACCCAAAAAGCAAATAATCCAGTCAAGAAATGAGCAGAAGATTTATTTTGCTTTAGAATGTTATTACCCAAAGTGGGGACCAAAGTTGGAACATTAACCCTACAACAGGCTCTTTGGAAAATGGGTTGCAGTATTTGGTAAGTTTGGAAAAGGCTGCATTCCTTATGTCCCTCTTGAAAATTCACAATCCATAATAAAGGCTCTGAGAAGTCCTGGCTAAAAAAACTGCATATTAATGTACATATGATGACCATAATTACCAATCGTGTTTTGTATATTGAAAGTTGCTAAAAGACTAGATCTTAAAAGTTCTCATCATAAGCAAATAAAACTGTAATTATGTGAGGTGATGAATGTTAACTAAATGTATTGTGGTAAGCGTTTCATAATATATAGGTATATCAGGTCATTATGTTGTACACCTTACACCTAGTCAGTGTTATGTGATGGTTACATCTCAATAACACTGGGGAGAAGAACTGTATAGACAGGGTCTCCCAAAGTTAGTTGTTAGTACCTGAGACCCTGGACCCTATTTTTTGTTTTTTAAATGTCCAGAGACAGATTTTTGTATGTTGCTCTGGCATAAACCATAAGAACTTTAAAAGTCATGTTTCTGAGGGTTCTAGAGGGTAGAGGGGTGGGAGGACGGGTTAGCCTGGTGATGGGTATTAAGGAGGACACGTACTGCATGGAGCACTGGGTGTTATACGCAAATAATGAATCATGGAACACTTCACTTCATCAAAAACTAATGATGTAATGTATGGTGATTAACATAACATTAAAAAAAAAAAAAAAAGAACCAACTACCACGGGTGATGGATGACCGGGCTGGTCCAGGGCCTTGAGAGAGGATCTTACTCTCTTTTGTATTGAGTTCTCTTTTCCTTTTTTACTTTGTCTCCACTTATTTTTATTTTTTTTATTGCTCTCTACCCTATTCCTGGATGTTTTGCCTCAGGCAAAAATAGGATAATAGGTTCCTTATCTCTTTTTAAAAGGTATCTCAACCAACTTCCTGCCCAGGGGCTAATGATGGATTAATGGGTTTCCTCCTTTGAAACATATCTGTGCTAACCTTTGCCAGCTCCCCATTCATTCAGACCAGAGTGAGAAGCACTGCCTCTTTGATTCTTCCCTCCAACTTTAAATCTATAACATTTGTGATAAAAATCAGGGGGGAGGAACTGGGTGAGCTAATGAACTTATGGACATACATTATAACTTTAGGTTATTTCTAGTTGGTAAGAGATTGCATTACGTGGGCCAATTATTTGACCTCTGTGTGGTTCAGTATTCTCATCTGTAAAGTGGGGATCTAATAGCACCTGCCTCACAATGCTGTAGTGAGAAATAAATGAGTTAATGCGTGTAAAACATTTAGAATAATGATTGGCATAGAGCTTTAACAATAACCAACAGTAATTCTCCTTCGACAAAAGATGGGGCTAAGTGAGTTTCCCTACGTGGGCTATGATCAGTTCTTTCTCCCAGGCTTTACGCAGTAAAACCAATAATGAGAAATTCTGGAAAATAGAGTCTCCCCACCACAACATTATTCGTTCATTCACCAAGCATGGCTAGCACTTCTTACTTTAGTTTGGAGATCAAATGTGCTTCTGTGGACACTCGAACAACCACACAAAGGACCCTGGTATAGTAGGACTGGGGAGGGTGTCTAAGGGGGGAATCCGAGGCCTGGGTCCTGGAACTTTGTCTCCTCCTCCCCCCACCACCACTTTTTAGAGATATGCTCCTGGGTCATTTACCCAACCCTCATGGCTGGCATGTTGGGAGGGCTCACTGCATGCAAGACACAGTTCCGAGCACCTTCCTGACATCCCCATCGTGGATGTGGGACATGGAGGGGACAGGGCTGGTAGGTGGCTTGGAAGTCCATGCTGCCAGTCCCCGTTGGTCTTGCCTGGTGGGGTTATGAGAAGCTTGAACAAGACTGCTTGCATAAAAAGTGCTTTGGAAGCTGGAGTATCTGGGGAAAGTGTGATTCCACCCTATGGAAGAAGGCCGGCAAGAAGCACGCTGAGATTCATGTTCCGTTTCCTTGCCCCACCCCAGCACAGCCACAGGTGGGCAAAAGGGAAGGAGTTACCTAAAAGGTAGGAGCCTGAGGAGAAGCAGAAGGGCCCAGGAGTAAATCAACAGAAGCTCCCAGTACTTGGCCTCCCTTGGCTTCCTCTGTTTGCTACTGTGGTTCCATTAACCATGGTGCTGAGAACTGGAAGGAATCCCCCCATCCTCCCATGTGGACATGTGGAAGCATCGTGGGGCAGAGTCCTGGGCATAGCAAGGCATCCCTGGGGCAATGGAAGGAAGGGGGAGTGTTGAGGGGGCTGCAGGCTGCCTCCGTCCCCCAACAGAACAGCTCTGACCTAGCTCCCTTCTGGACATTGGAGGCCTACACACATTGTATTTGAAGGAGCTTCTAATGCTAAAAAAAAGATGGAACACAGCAGACCAAGTCCAACCCCTGGTTAGAATCAACTGGCTCTTCCTCTGTACTCCCACCACATCGCGTTAAACTTCTGTTAACATTCCTGTCCAGATCCAACTCCTAACATGGTCACTTACTGAAAAGTTGGTCTTCTTCGGACCCTGGCTGTCCTTGAAGGAGAAAGAGAATAACTTTGTGTGTGTGTGTGTTTTTTGTGCCCTCCTCAAGAGATGATCAGTGTCTTAAGCCAATGCTCCAGAATGTATACGTTTGAAATGAATGTTCTATTTTGCAAAAATGGTCCCGAGGACTCAACCCTCTCTTCGAAGGGCTTTGTCCAGGAGCTGTTTCCTGAGTGAGCTCAGGGTCCATGAAAATCTCCTCAATTGTAGAAAAAACTTTGAGCGTGAAGCTGATTTTCAGTCTGTCAAAAAATCAGTTAGCACCACACACACAGCTTCTCTGCCAAGGGTGATGTGTAGCTCTTAAGACCGGGCTCGGAAGGCAAGGCTGAGGTAGGGGTGTGGCTTCGCGCTCCGGCGACAAAACGTGATATTAAAACCAACAAATGAACAAACAAAAAATGCCTCAGAATTAAGTATTCTAAAAACAGGAGCACGGGGTGCCGCAGGGTTGTGCCCAGCCTGTGACTGCTCCATCTTATGTAACCCTCACCACAGCTCTGTCGTCACGGCCACCAATGGTGGTGCCAACTTACCGAGGCAAGGTTGGTACAACCGGTGGCCAGGCTCTTGGTGTCCCTACGTCCCCATCACCTCCCTGGCTTGGAACTTCTGTCCTTAAGATACAAGGTGAATATCTGTTGTTAGACTCCAGAATCTGGTTCTGTGTACAGGATCCAGCGCTCACTGGAGACATCGGGGAGCCTAGACCCGGGGGAATAATGGTGCATTGTGCCGAGAAATGAGTATCAATAGCCACCGACAGCTGAAAATCGGTGGATGTTCTCTAAGAATCCTTGGGTTTTTCATGTGTCAAAAAATTGCATTATTCTGGAATAATCCTAAAATAAGATAAAATATCTTAAAATATATAAATAAGAAACAGAAAGCTTCCTGTAGCAAGTTTGTATCCTGCCCACTACACTTCGGCTATTGCCTGATGGCTGGAGGGCTCTGTTTTTTCAGACGTGGCCAAAGTCATCCGACCTCAGCCTTCCTCCTTAATCTGATACTTTTTACCGGTGTAGACTGCCCTTTCTAGCCCCACTCTGAACATGGATCCCTTCACTGGCTGGGAAGATGTGAATGCGGGGCCACCTGCGCCCCAACCTGGAGGTGTGACGGGCACAGCCTTGTCGCGTTATAACCATGTGGGCCAGTATCCCCGCGGCCCCCTCCGAGGGGTGGGGATTACGATGACATTCTGCAGCCCCATCTTCGTGGTGGGTGCGGCTGGCCCAGGTGGGGCCGGCTTTTGTGGGCTATGCGGGTTGGGTGTCCCCTGCCGGGCAGCCACACAGCCAGCGAGGACCCCAGACCCCAAGCAGCAGTCACTTCCTCCCGAGCCCTGGATCTCAGTTCTGACAGCCCTTCCCCTTGCTCTGTGAGAGCTTTGTTTAACGTTTCATTAAGCTGCTTTGGACCTGAAAAACGTACTTCTAATTAGTACAGTGGCTTCCCTGGGAACACCATTTGCCAGACCTCAGAGAACTTCTGATCGGTCTGTTAATTTGTATGAGGGCCCTTGGAACTGTCTCAGCCGAGATGCTGGTTCCACCCAGGTCAGAAATGCAGGATTTCCCACTGACAACGGCTCTAACCTCTCTGAGATGGGTGAGAAGTGGGCCAACACCCCCCCAGCCCCTCACACACCTGTCATCACTGGCCTACACAAGGAGGGGAAGCATCTTTCTCATTCTCTGCCTCTCGCAACTCCTGAGACCCAACCCAAGGGCGTAAGACCTCTCTGCCTTCCCCATTCTCTCGAGCCACTGCAAGCTTTTCTGTCCGTCCCCCACTTACTTATTCAACAAGTACTGTTCAAGCATCCTCTCTGTGCTCGGCCCTCTGCTGGGGAGGCAGTGGTCTGCCTTGAAGTCCCATGCTGGGAGGGGAGACAGACTGCAATGTCAGGCAGCGAAGCAGGACCAGGTAGGGTAACGGGATGTGGAGTGATGAGGGTGGGAGGGTGTGTGCCTGGATGCTCAGGGAAGGCCTGCCTGGGACCTGGCATCGGAGCAGAGAGCTGAAGGAAGCCAGGGAGAGTCCCATGAATATCTGGGGAGGAGCATTCCAGACAGAGGGAAGAGGAGACGCACAGATCCTGCACCAGGGATGAGCTCAGCTTGTTTAAGGACCATGGGAAGGCCGGAGTGACCGGAGGAAGTAGACTTTGGCCAGGGGCCCCATCATGTAGGGTAATGTTCCGGTCTGCCAATTGGCCTTTCTGCACGCGGCATCCATAAGAAATACGTGTTCTGGAGCTCTTTGTGGAGCACTGGGTCCCATTCCTCCCATGAGAGCAGCCGTTCTCAACTGGTGGCAATTTTGCTCCCTTCAGGACATCTGAAGCCAACTCTGTGTGTATGCGTCCCTGCACACGCGTGTGTGTGCTCCTAGCATCTACTGGGTAGAGGCCAGGGATCCTGCTAAACATCCCACAACACACAGAACAGTCCCCACAACCAAGAATCGACTGACCCCAAATGTCTATGCTGAGGGGGTGAGTCCCTGTTTTGGATCACAGCAAACTGGGAGTCTGGACGTTGGACTGGCAGTCACAGGTGTCCCACTCTGGAGAACATGTGGGGTAGGGGTGGGGAACAGCAAAATCATTCCGCCTGTGGAGCAGTCTGCATGGCTCACAGGTGAGGCCCACCCCGTGGTGAAAGGGACAGCGCAAGGTCTTTGCTAAGGTCTCGTAGTTTAGCAAAGGCTAGTGTCGGAGCCTTAACTATGAGCCCTGGCCCATGAGATGGTGCTTTATTTTCCGGACAGGTGTGTCCAAGGCTATGCAATTCGTGTGCACTGACCTACCTGGTCTGCCCTGTTCTATTAGCCCATTTCCACACGGTAATACTGAGCCACGGGCAGGTGAATTCCTGTCTCAGGGCTCTCCCTCTGCCTGGAAGGTGTTCTGCTCTTTTCATCATTCTGGTCTCAGCTGGAGTGCTGTCGCCATTCTCCCCTGGCCCCTTTTTCTGGATCCTGCATCTTCCTTGCTCCCTTCATCTTGATTGAAAAACACCTGCCCCGTGTCACCATCCCTCAGGATGCCAGCAGCCAGCCTGATGAGTCTGCTGGGGTCTGTGGCTCGCAGAGGTGTGGCTCTTACTGAAAGCTATCACACTGGAGGGGGCAGGGAAGGTGGAAGCGATGGGGAAGGGACTCAGGGAAAGGGCAGGGGCGTGTGTGAGCACAGGCTTTGCCTCATTCATCCTCTGGGCTGGTACCCGAGGCCCCAAGGGCTCCCCAGGCCGCATCTTGCCAGGTTGGGCTGGCTAATAGCGCTCAGCTTTGCGTGCACCAGGCCCATTTGGTTATCCCAGGAAACTGCTGCATAAAAGCTGGGAGCAGCGCAGAACGCAGGGGAGTTTAATCAGCCAGCCTCCTGGTTGTGCTACTATGTCCTTAACTCATCAGCCTCTTTACAGGGGGCCCTCCCTCCAACCCACAGCTCAGTTGGCTCCTGGCTCCCTCTTGGGGGGCCTCTTCTTTTCTCAGAAACTCTGAAAGGATGCTGCACCTTTTAGGCTTTGGCACTCCATCTCACTAAATATTTTGGGGTCTCCTTCCCCCCTCTCCCCAACATCAGCTTACTTCATCTTTGTGTGTGCACGAAGGATCAGGCCAACAGGGCAGGGTGGTGGTGGTGGTGATGAGGCCTGGCATCGCCCTGAAACTCCTGCAGATCTGAGATTAAGGAAAAGAAATCGGATTACTTTGGTCTGGGCAGGGCCCTGGGGCCCTGGGAATTTCACGTGAGGTCACTGTGCGGCTGGGGCTGACAACCACTGAATTAGATGATCAATGATACGACCCCACCTCTTAAAAAAAATACATGTATATTTTTGTACATAAATACATCTATATTTTTCCTGCCACGGAAAGCAGGGCTCCCCATGGCACCACCACATCGATCTCTCTACTCATCCGCTCACCTTTCTCAAGCCCTTACCTTCTCTGGGCCCTCAGCTGCCTCATCCGTGAAATGGGAATGGGAATAGAACCTACGTCAGTTGGAGGTCCTAAGGATTAAACAGCCCCCCAGGCTCCCCATTCCTTTAGCTGACCTTGACTCCTGGCTGCTAATCAAACCATCCCTAAGGATTAAACAGCCCCCCAAGCTCCCCATTCCTTTAGCTGACCTTGACTCCTGGCTGCTAATCAAACCATCGGCAAGGAAAATAGCCTCTCTTTCCTGAAAGGGGGGAGGGTATTCTTTCTGGAGGCATCTGGGGTTTGAGAAGCACAGGGCCGCACTGCTTTCCCCGTAGAGTGTTCTCGAAGTTAACTTTGGGACCGTCCCCTGGAGGCCCAGAGGACGGTAAACTCAAAGGATCGGCCCAAGGGGGTAGGAGCAAATTCCACCCTGGGGAATGTCTGGTGCTCCTTGAAGGATGCTCTTCCCCTCGGGGCTACGGAGGCGGAACACCGCAGACCGCTCCTGTCGCCGCGCCTGGCGCTCTCCCGGGTGGTCCCGCCACTCCCCCGCGACCCGCGCCGGGCCGCCGGCGGAGGCGGGATCCGGGGCGCCCCCCACCCCGGCTCCACCCCGCCGCAGCGCCCCGCGTCCCCGCCCGCCCGCCCGCCGCCTCACCTATCAGATTTCCCGTGCGCATCGCCGCGCGGCTCCTCCCACCTCCGAAATGCCGTGCGGAGGGGACAGCCGCGCTCGGCCTGGACCCGGCGGCTGCGAAGACCGGCCGCGCGCCCCTGGCTCTGTCGGCCGCACTGCGGCTGCAGCCCGGCCGGGCCACCGGGGAGTGCGGGGCGCACGGTGAGGCGGGGAGGTGCGGGCGCGGGGGGCGCGGGGGCGCGGGGGACCCGGCGCGGGGGCGCGGGCGCAGGGGCCACGAGAAGTGCGGGGGTGCAGGAGGAGCGGGGCGCTGGGGGCGCGGGGGTTGCGGGGGGTTGCGGGAGCACGCGGGGGTCGGGGAGGACACGGGGGTCCTGGAGGTGCGGGCACAGGGGCACGCGGGGGTCAGGGAGGTCCGGGCGCGGGCGACGCGGGGGTCCGGGTGAGGGCCCGGGGCAGCTGCGGGAGGAGCGGGCGCAGGAGGCGCCAGGGGCGCGGGCCCTGCGGGGCAGCGGGGGCTGGGAGTTGAGGGCTCGGGGTCGGTGGGGGCGCGGGGCCAGGGCGCGTGGTTCCCGGCGCGGGGGCGCTTTTGACTGCCCTGAGCTTAGGAGGACCGCAGGTACTGTGGGCTTGTCCTGTTTCTTTTGAAATTAAGGGGAAGAAGGTGGTTACAGACCAGATTTCATCAAAGTTGGTCTAAAAGTGCATTTATTTTCTGAAAAATTTACCTTTTTTTTTTTTTGGTGAGAACATTTAAGTTCGACTCTCAGCACATTTAAACTACGTAACATAGAGCTACCAATTATATTCGTGGTGTTACGCATACATCCTCAGGACCTCTCCCTGTTTCCCCCGCGCCCTAGCTCCTGACAGCCACTTTTCTATTCTCATGAGTTCCAGTTTTGTTTGTTTGTTTGTTTTTTAATTTTGCATATAAGTGATACCGTGCAGTATTGTCTTTGCCTGGCTTTCCCCCCCCCCCCACTTAGCATGATGCCCTCCAAGTTCATTCACGTTGTTGCAATTGACAGGATTTCCTTTTTTCTTAAGATTGAATACCATTCAGTTGTTTTCCCTATGGATTTTTCTGTTCACAGACAGGTTGTTTCTATATCTTGGATGTTGTGAAATTGCTGCAGTGACCATAGGCGTAGAGATGTCTCTGAGATCATGTTTTTGTTTCCTTTGGGTTATATACTAAGAAGTGAGATTGCTGGATCTGACGTTCTAGCCTTATTTTTCTCCCTACTTTTCCATCCTAGCTGTGTTCATTCCCACCTACAGTGCACCAGGTCCAGGCAACACTTATTATCTCTTGTCTTTTTGATAATAGCCTAACAGGCGTGAGGTTATTGTGGTTTTGACTTGCGTTTCTCTGATGATCAGTCATGTTGAGTCTCTTTTTGGGTACCTCTTGGCCATGTGGATGTTTTTGGAAAAATGTCTATTCAGGTCCTTTGTCCAGTTTTTAATTGGGTCATTATTATTATCTTTGCTATTGATAACAGTATATTCATTTATAGAGTATCATCTCTACTCAAACCACGCACTTGAGGAAGTGGTGTTATGAGGCGGACAAGGTGCAAATGTAGGATGGGAGACTTAACTTGGGATAGAAGCGCCTTACAGTTAAAATGAGTAACCCCATCTGAGAAACAAACCCCAACTCCTAGCAGTCGGCACAGGCTGCTCCCTGCAGTGGGGGTTGCAGAGGGCTGACAGGGGACAGGTTGCAAAGGGTGTCTCTTCATGATGGAGCCACAGTAGGAGTTTTGGCTTTGTGGGGAGGACTAGAAGGATGTCTCTTTAGGTCATTCCTAAGTACAGTGAGGTGCCTTCAGATTTTATAATCAGTGTTTCTCATAATATCTGTGTCAGTCATGTGCATACATGTGCATGTGTGTGTGTATCATGCAGGGTAAATATTGCACCTGACTTTTTTTATCCTATTTGTTTCGCCTTTTTTTTTTTTTTTTTTCTGTTTAGGTGTCTGACTGGGGATTAATACATCTTCCAATAGAAACCCCTTTCTGAGTCTGCAGTAATTGGATGTTGTGAAGTTATTTTTCACCTTTCCTTTATGTTAGTGTGACAAACTTACAAAAGTCCCTGTTACGTATTTGCCGGTTGTAAATATTAACATCACCTGCCACCTCCGCATCTGCATCTCCCTCATTTGCTGTTTCTGCCCTTACTTCATGAGATGCAGGAGGCGAATTAAAGAAGATAGGCATCCGGGGAGGTGTCATGTTCCCTGGAGTGCTGGGGGTGGGGATGGCTGTAGAGTATTTGATAGATGGAAATTCCTAGAGTCACATTTGTGGGTAAATGTGTACTGATTCTGCCCATCCTCACACGTAATAAAGTATTTTAGTTAAGTTATATAGTCTTGTATGTGCACATCTTTTATGGTGTTTCTTCTTTAACACGTGCATGTAATATGCAAATTGTTTCAAAGAGAGCAGTTAATATTTTCCTTTTAGTGGAATAAATCAGACGGAGAAAGACACATGCTCTCACTTACATGTGGAATCTTAAAAAAAAAAACCACCCTCAAACTGAACTCATAGAGGGAGAGAATGTATTGGTGGTTGCCAGAGTCAGGGTGAGGGCAGGTTGGGAAAAGGGGTACAGGGCATCAAAAAGTACAAACTTCCAGTTATAAAATAAATAAGTTCTAGGGATGTAATGTGCTGCATGGATTAAAAAAAATAGGTATCTATCAAAAAAAAAATAGGTATCTATCTTTTCTTCTACGGAATGGCTGCATATATATCAAGACCTGTTTTCTTTCATTTTTCCTTTTTCAAGTCCATTCATCTTTTAGAGTTCCTTTGTTAGGTAAATTAAAAAATAAGTAAACTTTTGTGGTCCATTGGCATTAAGCTCCTGCACATGCAATTCAGAGCATAAAGATACGTCACTCATCTCAAAACAGTGACAGGGACAGTGTTATCTTCTCAAAGGTGGTTCCAGAACATGGGCACCATTTCTCTTGTAGGATTTCTAAGTGGGTACTTTGAAGAGACAAGGACCACCATTGATGTCTGATTTTATGAGAGTCTGCAGACCTGACCAAGATTCCTCAAACTGGTGCTGATCTTCGTTGTTTCATCAGAGGACACCGTGGGCAGCCGTCCTTCCTCAGGCCTGCCAGGCTGGTGTAGCAGCTGCAGACTCAGGCCAGTTCCGACCAATCCTGGAGGGGTTTCAGGGGCTCGGCCGCTGCCTTCCTGAGCACGGCGTTGGCCTTGGCTCTGAGCCAAGGTGTCCCAGGGAAACCCTTTGCCTCCCCAGGATGCTTGTCCATTTGACCGGGCTTCGGATCAAATTTCTACCTGGTTTTCTGCCAGGACTAGATCCTGATCCTGAATCTTGGTTCCAGTGGCTATGAAACGCTGCTTGGTCCTTGTCAGCTTCTCCCCCCAGATGACCGGGATGCTGACTCGAATGAACCTGGCAGACCTTGAACTACCACATCCCTATCCACCTGAACATAACTGTCAACAGTCAGGAGCTCCCAGGAGCCTCCTCTCCCCCATTGGTGTCCTTGGAAGACCCCAGGCTTGTTTCTGCTCCTCTCCCCCATTGGTGTCCTTGGAAGACCCCAGGCTTGTGACCTCCTGTGGTATTCTCCCGATCTTCCTCCCTCTGCTCCCAATGGCATGCTTCTGCTTCCTCTCTGTCCCCAGGAAAGCCCCTCGAATGGGTGAGGGCTCCTGTCAGGCCTCCTAATTCCAGGCTCTTCTCCTTTGCCCCTGGCCTGAGGATGGAGTTCCTTCAAGCTTTGTGGCTAGTCTCCTATGGGTTTTGATGACTTTTCTTTGCCTGCAAGGCAGCGAGAGGTGTTTGAGCCTGTGTTTGAAGAGGTGAATGCGTGGCCAAGAGGACTTAGAGAGATCTTGTCAACCAACATGGCCTGCAGTTGAAACCCAGAATTACGAGATTTGGGTGTCAGGTAATGAGACTCATTCAAAGACAAATCAACCAGAATTTTTACCGGAAGTCGTTGGGGACCAAGTTGAGTAAATAAAGTAGCTGATCATCCATTTACTCATTCAGTAAATACTCCTGTTGAGATGAAGGGCTTGGGCTCTGGACCCTGATGCCTGGGTTCACAGTCCCAGCTCTGCCAGGCCCTTGTGTGACCTTGGGCATGTTCCTTAATTTCTCTGTGCCTCAGTTTCCTCCCATTGACATCCGAGATAATAGTGCTTATTTCATACCTGGGGGGTGGGGGTAGGAGGATTAAATGAATCTATAAATAAAGCTTTAGAACAGTGCTAGTGTGTAAATAAGAGCCACACAAGTAGCCATTATTATTATTACTAATTATTTGCTCATTTTGTGCCAAGCACTTTACCATGCTGAATAAGATTATTTCGGGTCAAGAATGCGGTATGAAGATAAAGCAACAAGATTAGTTTTCTTTTATTGAATTAAAAAAAATAAGCCTTGGTTTTAAAGGTAATTGCCAGAAAAAATGTGCCCAAGCTGTTTTGTGCAACAGAATTGCTGGGATAAAATGACCAATGTCAGGGGCACAGTATTTAATTTGTTGTCTAAATCTTGGTCTCCGACTCTTTTATTGAACCTCTGACTCTGTAATCATCTGAAGCCATTCCTGGGCTTTCCTATTTAGGTTTACAACTGTCAGCTCTCTTTCTTATTTGTCCCTTATTTGTTTGTTTTGCTGCGGTGCTTTGGCCCTCCATATGTTTCCTGAGTTTTGCAGGTTCCCCTTTTAATCTCTTTCTTTCACGTTGTCATCTCATGCTTTTGTTCTTGTTTTGCTGATTTCATGTTTTTTTTTTTTTATGTTATGTTAATCACCATACATTACATCATTAGTTTTTGATGTAGTGTTCCATGATTCATTGTTTGCGTAAAACACCCAGTGCTCCATTCAATATATGCCCTCTTTAATACCCATCACCAGGCTAACCCATCCCCTCATCCCCCTCCCCTCTAGAACCCTCAGTTTGTTTCTCCGAGTCCATAGTCTCTCATGGTTTGTCTCCCCCTCCGATTTTCTCCCCTTCTTTCCTCCCTTCCTGCTACCTTCTTCTTTTTTTTTTTTTTAACGTATAATGTATTATTTGTTTCAGAGGTACACGTCTGTGACTCAACAGTCTTACACAATTCACAGCGCTCACCATAGCACATACCCTCCCCAATGTCCATCACCCAGCAACCCTCAGTTTGTTTCCTGATATCATGTTCTTAATGTCTTACAGCAGCAGATCATTTATTGTAAAGGCTTTTTTTTTTTCTTCCCTTTTTGGTAGCTTAGACTGTGGTCAACATTTTTAAAGCTTAAAGTGCATGGTATTACGCCGACAGCTTTTAAAATCATTGTTTGTAGTACTAATCATTCCAGTTTCTTTTTTTTGTTTGTTTTTGTTCTTTTTTTTTTCTTTTTCTTTTTTTTTATTCTTATGTTAATCCCCATACATTACAACATTAGTTTCAGATGAAGTGTTCCATGATTCATTGTTTGTGCACAACACCCAGTGCTCCATGCAGAATGTGCCCTCCTCAATACCCGCCACCAGGCTAACCCATCTTCCCACCCCCCTCCCCTCTAAAACCCTGTTTGTTTTTCAGAGTCCATCGTCTCTCATGGTTCGTCTACCCCTCCGATTTCCCCCGCTTCATTCTTCCCCTCCCGCTACCTTCTTCTTCTTCTTCTTTTTTTTTTTCTTAACATATATTGCATTATTTGTTTCAGAGGTACAGATCTGAGATTCAACAGTCTTGCACAATTCACAGCGCTTACCAGTCATTCCAGTTTCTAATGAAATATTCCAAATCAACCTCAAGGCTGAACATGTTCCATCTAGAGATGGAGTCAGGGATGGAGAAATATTAACCCATCCAGGGATGTTTCCCTTGTGTTCACTGAGTATCACCGGGACTTGTTTGAGAATTTGTAATCCACTGCTGGGAGTATATTTTCTTCCAGATTGGCTTCTTCATTTGTCTTTTGCACATTTCCTTCCCTTTGCTGTGGCTTCTTCATTTGTCTTTTGCACATTTCCTTCCCTTTGCTGTCCCTTCTTTTCTGTGGTGTTATACTTCTTTGCTGTTTCTCCCTCTGTCAAGTATATTTAAGGAGGGCAGTTTCAGCTATACTTTCATGTAATTTGAAGGAATTATCCTTGACTGCTTCTCTCCTTATGTGAGAATTATTTGTTTTCTGCTTGGAGCTTTAATTTGTGTTCTGGATATCATGTTTTATCTGCTTTTCTCTTGCCTGAGGATACGAAGGAGGAGGAGGAGCTGGAATCATGGCTAATTATGATTGGGGGGTTTAGTCTCTCTTTGTGCATCCTGTAATTGTATAAAAAGTTGCTTACAGGGTACACTTGGGTTTCAGATCGCCTCCGAATTCATAATGTAGCTTGGAAGCATTACATTTTGTTTTTTTTCCAAATTATGAAGTATTTCAAACATACAGATGAGTTAGGATTTAAAATATATTACGCATTTCATTCTTTTTTTTTTTTTAAGATTTTATTTATTTATTTGACAGAGAAAGACACAGTGAGAGAGGGAACACAAATGGGGAGTGGGAGAGGGAGAAGCAGATTCCCTGCCGAGCAGGGAGCCCGATGCGGGACTCGATCCCGGGACTCCAGGATCATGACCTGAGCCGAAGGCAGTCGCTTAACCAACTGAGCCACCCAGGCGCCCTTAAGCATTTCATTCTAAAAGCTAGACAAAAGACAAAGTTAACATTTAAAAAGCAAGAGAAAGGAAAAATGAGGATACAAGTAGCAATGAATGAAATAGAGAATAAAACGGATAGCAGTGTTGGCAGACTCAACGACATAAAGCCCAGCAAGATTTAACCAAAAAGAGAAAAGAGCGTAAATAAACCATATTAAAAATAAATAAGGTCCACAGTCACGGAGAAACAATTTTATTTCTTTATTTTTATTTTTTATTTTTTAGAGAGAGAAAACATGCGTGAGTGAGGGAGGGAGGGGCAAAGGGAGAGGGAGAGAGAATCTCAAGTAGACTCCCTGCTGAGTGCAGAGCCCAAGGCAGGGCTCCATCCCAGGACCCTGAGATCATGACCTGAGCCAAAATCAAGAGTCAGCGCTCAGCTGACTGAGCCAGGCAGGCTCCCCGAGAAACGACAATTTTAAATCATAATAGGATATTAAAAACAACTTTATGCCAATACATTTCAAAACTTAGATGAAATCATTTTGTAAAAAAATCACAAGTAACAAAGTTCACTGAAGAAGAACTAAAACCTGAATAAAAAATAACAGTGAAGGACACTGAATTTTTTCTTTGAAAGACACAGGATTTTGTAATCAGAATTCTACCTGTCCCATCCTAAAAGACAATAACCCCCAAGAGATTTAGAGGTGAACTTCACTAAATATTAAGGGAACAACAACAAAAAACAACGCTTCTGTTGTGCAAACTATTACAGAAAACCGAAAAATTCTCAACTTCAGATAGGGATAGTAAAAGAAAAGAAAATTATTAACAGTATCTCTTCTAAATATAAATGGAAAGTTCCTAAATAATACATCAGGTTTTTATTAAAATATGATATCAGTAAATTAAAGGAGGGGAAAATACACGATTACCTCAAACAATGCAACCCAAAATAAGAGAATCAATAAAATTCAGCACTAATTTCATGACAAAGAAGGGACCTTTCTTAATTTGCTAACATAAACATATTAATGTGAAACTTAAAAGAATTCCTATTAAAGTCAAGAGCAAGACAAGGATATCACTATCACTGCTTTTACTAAACATTGTACTTTTGAGGTTTAGCCAGTGCAATAAGACCAGAAAAGAAACTAAGTTGTTCTTATTTGCAGACAATATTGTATCAGATCAAATAGTCTAGATTATGCCACAGTAACAAACTACCCCCGAATCTGAGATCTTAAGGCTGTAAGTCTGTTTTTCACATAAGCAAAGTCTATTGCCGATCCAAGCTACTTTGGGAGCAGCTGTCCTTCATATACTGATGTATCATTTAATGTTATTTGGATCTTATGGCATGTTTCTATCAATGTGTACTTAGACAGGTAGAGCAAAGAGAGCTAGAAAATCAGGCGCCTGCCATGAAGTCTCTCAGTGTTCAGCACTTCAGCTCCCATTTCACTGGCCAGAAAAAGTCAGATGGCTGTGTCTAATTTCAGAAGTTTAGGATGTGAAACCTTCCACATGCTAGGAAGACACAAATAACCAAAATAACAAATACAGTTATCTACATAAAACATTAACGAGACTAGATCTATTAGATTATTTATTCTCTGTTTCCCTATTTACTGAATGAAATTTATTAGTGTTCTTCATCAGATCATTATTATTATTATTAGTTTTTGGTCTGCTTGTGCTATTTTCTTTTCTTTTTTTTTTTTTCTTAAAGATTTTATTTATTTATTTATTAGAGAGCGAGCGAGAGAGAAACAGCATGAGAGAGGAGAGGGTCAGAGGGAGAAGCAGGCTCCCCGCTGAGCCGGGAGCCCGATGTGGGACTCGATCCCAGGACCCTGGGATCATGACCTGAGCCGAAGGCAGTCGCTTAACCAACTGAGCCACCCAGGCGCCCCTGCTTGTGCTATTTTCTGAGAGGATGTGTAAAAATAAAATTTATCCCTCTAATACTGTCCGTTTTTGTGATATGTTTTGAGTTATGTTGCAACAAGTTTATAAGTTTATCAAGGATCTGTATCATAAAATCACACGGTGAGCTACTGTGTTGTATTGATGCTTTTGGCTTGAATTCCTTTCTGTCTCACACGGCTGCACTAGGAATCCCCGTGACCCCAATTCTTGCAGGTATCTTTCCCACCTGGCTTTGTATCTTTACTTTGGGTGTGTCATTTGAATCTGCATATGGATGGAATTTTTTTCTTTTTTGCACCAATCTGATATTCTGTTTTTAAATAAGTGAGTTTATTTATGATTTCTGAAGTACTTGGACTTAATTTTATTATCTCCTGTGTTTTCTCCTTACCCATTTTTTTCTTCAGTTCTCTTTATTATTTGTTTCCTGTTGAATAAGTAAACTTTGCTGTGTTCTTATTTTCTCCCTTTGTTGGTTTTCAAGCTGCAGACTGTATTTCCATTCTTTTAGTGATTATCCTTAATTTTGAGTCATGTGCTTTAACCATCTATAGTTTAAAGTTTTTCAGTATTTATATCAATTTCCCTATCATGATAAGGATCTTAACACACTTTGATTGTCAAATGACCTCTCTCCTTTATTTTGTAACTGCTGCCTGGTGTTTGGTTTTAACTTTTTAAACATGAAAAATCAGTTATTCTTATGGACATAAATTAATTTAACCACGTATTTGGTCAATTTCTGTGCTCATTGTTGTGTCCTGTATTCCTTGATGTAGGCCTGGTTTTGTATATCTTGCTGACGTGCATCCATTAATAATTGTTTCAGTAAGGCTACATGGTGGTAAAGTTCCTATTTGTGTGTTCAAAAATGTTTTAATTATGGCTTTACTCTTGCCTGTTATTTTAACTGGGTATAAAATTCTAGATGGGCAATTATTTCCCTCTGGTGTTTTGAAGGTAACACTGCATTATCTTCTGACTTACATGGGAAATTTCTGTCCATCTAATTGTCAGGCATTTGTGGGTCATTTGCCTTTCTCTGGTAGCCTTTGAGACTTTCTCCTTGCCCTTGATGTTCTGCAGTTTCACTAGGGTGTGCTGAGGTGTAGATTTATCTTTATTTATCATGATGGGTACTCAAGCTGCAGTTTTGATTTGAGGACTCCCATCTTTCATTCTGGAAGATTCTCAACTGATATTTCTTCTCATATTTCTTCTCAGCTATTCCTTTTATTCTTTTCTTCAGGAACTCTTATAATATTAAGTTGACCCTCTTAACCTGTCTGCTACATTTGACTTTCTGGTAAGTCCTGGTTCTGTTGGAGGCAGTTATCTTTGGGGGTGGTAATAATTCTCCTTTCTGTTGGGCCTTCCTTCACTCTGTGGAAAATGGAAAGCAGGTGTAAACGTTTGACCTGATTTTACTCTAGAGGCCCATTTCCCTCCAGTTTCCTACTTACCACCTCTGTTCACTTTTCTCTGGCTTGGGAAGGAAGACGAATAAAAATAAGACTTTTATGAATTTTAATTCCTCACCTTTCCACTAATTTTACCACCCCAATTAAGGGTTCATGTAAAATTCTGGCATTTTCAGTGTTTTACCTTGGCCACCACATTTAAGGACTATGCTAAGAGCTGTGTCTTTCATTTGAGTGTTTCTTGTCTATTTTTGGCCAGTTTGAACTTACTGTTTTATGTTAGTGTGGACAAAGTAGAAAAACAAATGTCCTATTACACATTTAAGCATTAATAATTGATAATATTATTCAACCCACGAGCAGTAGGTCAGAGTGGGTGTTCAGTACCCCACTTTTGTATGAAGCCTGGCACAATGCCCAGTTGTTTGACAGCTTTGGAGGGAAACACGTGCCTATTATAATTAGACTGAGGAACGTTAAGACTAACGTTAATTCAGTTATTTATGGGTCCTCTAGTCTAAGGAACTAACGTTCCTTAGTTTATGGTCCTCTAGTCTAACGTTCCTCTGAACATTAACTTTGTGAAGTTTCCAAAAAGTCCTGCAGTGAAGAACCCTAATTTTGTTTAATCCAGCGGTTCTCCCACTTGCCATCTCTCTCTCTCCCACCCCCCAGGCAGCCCCCCCAAACACACACAGGTCCTCTTGGTGTCTGGTGGACACGGTTTGGGAAAACCTGCCCTACAGTGATAGAAAGGTCTCCCCTCTGGCTCTGATCTCAGCTTCCCTTCAACCCTTGATTTTTTCTTCCCTTTTCATGTTTTATTAACAGTTTTACCAAAGCGCAATATCAATATAAATTTTACTCACAAAGCTTACAATTCAATGAACCCCCCAGTTTTTTTTACCTTTGTGGTAAGATATACATAAATTAAATTGGCCACATTAGCTTTAGTACTTTCACGACATTGTGCTGCTGTCCCTACTGTCTAGTTTCAGAACACTTTTATCACGCCCGAAGGAAATCCTGTGCCCATTATCTGTCACCTCTCCCTACAGTCCCCCTGCCCCTGGCGACCATCATTCTACTTTCTGACTGTATGCATCTGACTACTCTAGGGATCTCATATAAATGGAATTGGACAGTATCTGTCCTTTTATGACTGGCTTATTGCACTTAGCATTATGTCTTCAAGGTGCATCCATGTTGTAGCAAGTGTCAGACTGTCCTTCCTTTTTAAGGCTGAATACCATTGCACTGTATGGATAGACCACATTCTGTTTATACATTCATCTGTTCATGGACACTTGGGTTGCTTCCCCCTTTTGACTGTTGTGAATGACACTGCTATGAACATGGATGTACAAATATCTGTTCAAGTTCCTGCTTTCTTCTTTTGGGTAGATACTCAGAAGTGGAGTTACTGGATCATATAGTAGTTCTATGTTTCATTCTTTGAGGAATCGCCATACTGTTCCCTAGAGTGCTGCACCATTTTTACATTCCCACCAGCATTGCACAAGGGTGGGCTCCAGTTTCTCCATAAGCTTGCTAACACTGGTTAATTCTTTTTTTTTTTTTTTTTTAAGATTTTTATTTATTTATTTGAGAGAGAGAGAGCACATGAGAGGGGGGAGGGTCAGAGGGAGAAGCAGACTCCCTGCCGAGCAGGGAGCCCGATGCGGGACTCAATCCTGGGACTCCACGATCATGACCTGAGCTGAAGGCAGCCACTTTAACCGACTGAGCCACCCAGGTGCCCAACACTGGTTAATTCTTTAAAATTTATTTTTATAATGCCATCCTAGTGGGTACAAAGTGGGAGCTCATAATGGTTTTGGTTTGCATTTCCCTGATGATGAGTGATGGTGAGCATCTTTTCCTGAGTCTGTTGTCCATCTGAATACCTTCCGTGAGGGAATGCTTATTCAAGTCCATTGCCAGTTTTTGTTGTTGTTGAGGAACCCCTACTTGTTAACAGGTAAGACTCTTTTCCTGTCATAAACTTTACTTCTGGGAAAGATGTTGGCAACACTAATTTCTTTTCTGCCATGCTCTCTTCCTCATGCTTCTCCATCAGCCATCATTTATCACTGTCCTGTTTGTCCTGTTGTCTGGCTGGACCAACCAGTTTCATTCCTTCCCACCCATGTTGTGGACCCTTGTCTCTTTAGCTGTTGGTTCCTAGGATGTGCAGTTTTGTTTAAGCCCGCTTCCCCCTCACCTTCTTTTTCTTTTTGAAGGATTGTCATCCGCTGTCTGATTTTAGCCATGTTTATTCCACTGAAGTGCATTGTGGAAGTCTGAGCACTTCTGGTCCCACAGTCTTCTATAGGATTGACCCTGATGATGGCCCTTCCTTCTTTAGGCTTCTTTGGTCCCTGGGGCACTTCTCTGTGACACTGAGAGGGGGAGTGAGCAGCGGGTGCTGGACTGTGGGCCCTGGGGTACCTTAGCTTGGCTGTAGATGCTGACTTTGACCATGAACTCACTCCAGGATCCAGGCTGGTGACTTCACTCTGCAGGTTTCTCCTCAAAAAGAACATTGGGTCCACCTTATAGATGTGTTGGGAGGACTTGTGAGTAATCACATGGAAAGCACTGAGAACAATTGCTGTTGTGCAGGAGGTGTTCATGTTAGCCACTCTTGGGACATTAATGTGGTTTTTCTCCTGTGTATCCAGTTGATCCTTTTCCACCCCCATTTCCTCCCTCCTGACTCATGTTTTCTAAATTCTATTCTTTGTTCTTCATTATTCAGGTCCCATGGTCTCACTCTTGCCATTTCCATGTCTCCTTTATGCAGTCAGATCTAACCAGGTCAGTTCTCTACATTTTAGTAGGAGCCTTCTTGTAGCATAGAACTGTGCTGTAGGGACATATGTTTTGAAGGACATTTGACTCTTGTCATATCACTGCACACCAGCTGCCCCCTCACCAGCTCATCCACAGTCGTGTCGGTTCTACTTCAAATCTGGAAGAATTTGGACTTTCACCAATTTCTATGAGTTGCATTATTTTGAAGATGAAATTGCAAATGTCCTCCTGCACAGTGGACCTATGGGACCACGTCAAGTGATTATATCCCGGGAAGAGTTAAGATGGGATTGTAGGGATTTGGGAATCAAACAAACTAGCATTACGTAAGTCTTAGGAATGATCTAGAGTGTTGCCTGAGTGCTTACTAGTTCCTGGGAACTGTGAAGTACTTACCTGACTTTCACAAAAAGTTTAGGAGGTAGTTAGCATTATTCTCTCATTTTACAAGTTTTGCATTCTCATTTATAGAGAAAATGGAGTCTTAGAAAGGTAAATATTCTCAGGCTCATAACTAGCAAGTGACTGACTTACGAGTTGATCAGTTCCCTTGGGTTCCAAACATAGGACTCTTAACATCTTGATTATCTTCTCATTTTTCATTTTATTTTTTTCTGCCACCTTTCCCTGTTTTTTGGATATGCTAGAAAGGGTGTGTGTGTATTTCTTAGTAATATATATATTTTTAAGATTTTATTTATTTGAGAGCAAGAGAGAGAGCATTAGTGGGGTGAAGGGCAGAGGGAGAAGCAGACTCCTTGCTGAGCAGGGAGCCCAATGTGGGGCTGGATCCTGGGACTCCAGGATCATGACTTGAGCCAAAGGCAGACACTTAACTGACTGAACCCCCCAGGCACCCCAGTAATATTTTGTTTTAATGTTTGAATTAATTCAATCCTGCTTTTGGTTTTATTATCCTTGCTCTTTTCTGTAATTTTTGTTTGTTTTCTGAATTCTTTGAGAGCTTAATTTTTTAAAAAATTTCTTTCTTTTTTTAATAATGAAAATATTTAAGGCTATGCATTTACCTCTGAAAGCAACTTTGAACGCATTCTAAGGAATGATAAGTGGTGGTCTCATTTGTTTTGTTTTATAAGTAATCTGTTATTATACATTTAGTTTCTCCTTTGACCTCTTAGTCAATTTTCTTTATTTCTAAGTGGTTGGGATTTTGGATGATCTTGATTAAACTTAGTATTAATTCCTTTATTGTTTATGGTCAAGATGATGGCCTATTGTTTTCCTCTTAAGTCTGTATACAGTTGCATTGCTATTCAGAAGTACATGTAGTTGTGATAATGGAAATACTGGTTTAAAATGAAAACGAGTAGGATTTGAAAATGGTGCCTGCAAGTCACTTATTTTAGTTTAAATTTGAGTTCTTGTTTCTCCAACTGTTGTGTTTTGTTTCTTTTTATTATTAAAATAGAATATATATTCTCAATAAAACTCTTGGGGCACTGTTTCCAGTTTTGGTTTTTTATAGGAAAGTGATCCCTGCCCGTTGTGTTAACAACCAGCACTCAGAGCCAGATACCAGTGAAAAAATGAGGAGGTGTTGTTAAGTGGAGCAGGACGACTCTCTAACAAACCCACCAATGTTTAACGATTTTCATGAACTTTAAAAAAGTGTCATATTTTCACTGTGAATCATTTCACATTAAAGTCTGTGGTTTTCCTGCCAGAGTTATCTTTAGCGAAAGCTGTGTACTTTCAGCCCGATTTGGAGCAGAGGGAATATGGGTGAGCTGGAAGCAGATCCCACAAGAAACCCAGGTGTCAAAGGGGGACTTTCCTGAGTATCTGGGTCTTGGTTGCGTTAATATTCCCTGTGACAATCTTAGCCATACTCCCCGACACATGTGTGACGTGAGCATGGGTGATTCAGGTCAGTGAAATTTCTCTCTCCCACATTTCTGGCTTCTCCCATTGATCTGTGGCATGCGTGCTGGGTTTTCAAGGAGAAACAGTGAAAGACACGAGGGCGTGACTGGCATTTGACTAGAGATGATGTTTGCATGTTAGCATTTTCTTTTTCTGTCTCTGGGAATATGGTTTCTTTGGATGCACCGAGACACTGTGATTGCCTAGAGGTGGCCTGAGGAGGGACAGCAGTCCCTGGGAGGCAGGACGAGGCAGAATTACCCAAGGAAGGGCAGGACACGGCTGCATGGACAGAGCCCCCGAGCGGTTCTCAAGTCTTTAACCATTTGTCTTTGATAACTATTCCTCTCTGCCGTGTTTTCTCCAAACAGAAACAAAGATCTAGTGGGGAAAAATTATGTGGAAAAAACCATTTTCCTTTTCAAAGTCTTCCCAGAGAGAGGAGGAAGAACACACCGACAGAACTCCTTGCTCGTGGGCGGAATTCTGTCTAACACTGCTCTTGTGTTTGCTGCTGAGCAAAGCACACTAAAGGCACATTGCAGATATTCAGGTAATATCTGCTTTGAGTCACCTTATCCACTTATTCCTTAATAAAAGTATAAGTGTCCTAGGGCCGCCTTAACAAGGTCCTATAGACCAACGGGCTTAAACAAGAGAAGTTTATTGTGTCACACTCTGAAGTTCAGAAGTCCAAGGTCAGGGTGTGGAGGGTTCGTTCCGAGGGTCACGAGGGAGAATCTGCTCCAGGCCTCTTGCCCAGCTTCTGGTGGTTTGACGTCAGTCCTTGATGTTCCTTGGCTTGGGAAACATCACCCTGATCTCTGCCTTCATCTTACATGGTGTTCTGTGTGTGTGTCTGTGTCCACATTTCTTCTTTTCACAGGGGCACCAGTCATACTGGATTAGGGGCCCATCCTACCCTGGCATGGCTGATCTGACTACATTTGCAAAGACCCCATTTCTAAACAAGGTCACGTTCTGTGGTCCTAGGGGTTAGGACTTCAGCATATGAATTTGGGGGGAGAAGCACAATCCGACCCATAACAGTTAATATTTATTTACACACTCAGTAAATATTTACTGAGCATCCATTATGTGAAAAGTGTGATATGCGGTATTGAGATTTAAATAAATGTGAATGAAATATTTTCCTGTCTCAAACCACTTACAATAAAGAAAGAGATATATAAACGAATATCTGTGATTGGCAGCGTTATGGTCAAGGTAGCTACAAGGAACCATAGTGCCAAGAAGGGAAATGGTCAAGCCTCCTCATGGGGGGAGATGCCTCTGTGGGGACAAAGTTTGAGCTGGATGTGAAGGAATTCAAAGGACTTTACTAGAGAGACAGTATGAGACAGAATGGCGCATTCACTGAACTTCAAGCCATCTTGTGGCAGGAGTGTAGGGCGTGTTGAAAAGCTTTAAGCAATGCTGCTGGACTTTTGGTTTGGCGAACATTCTTCTGATGGACAGCATGGAGGCTGGAGTGCAGGTGGTTAAGTCTAGAGTTTGTTTGTGAGATAAAACAATGGAAATGGCCATGGGTCTGGTGCTTATGTCACCGAGTGGATGACAAGGCCCTTCAATTTGCGAAGAGTGGAACTTGACATGTCTGTGGGATGTCCAGTGGCAGTTGGATTTAGAGTTAAGCAAAATGTGGAAGGACAGTATGGCTTTGAGGATTATTTTGTGTATAGCCATGGGAGTGGATAAGGGGGACTCTGTCAAATAGAAGAGAGGGTCAGGGGCACATCTGAATTTTAGGGGCAGGATGAAGAAGAGGAGTCAACAAAGGAGAGCCAGGAAAAATCAGGGAGGTTGGAGGAGAACCAGGTGAGCACCCCATAGAAGCCAAGGAGTGTGGTAGTTACAGGAAGAAAAGCTTGGACAGAAGCACCTGACATCACAAGTAGGTCATGGGAGATAAAGCCAGTAAAGCCAATGCGCCCTGTGGCTCAGTCTTGACGTTATGCTTTCAAAGTCTTTTCTGATATGTATGTATGTATCACTGGTTTGATATCCAAAAGGCAATTTGAACCTTTACTGAGATCTTTCAAAGGACACCAAAGATGATTCCATTCATAATGCCCAGCAAAATGTTCAATTCTTGTTACTCCCTCTCTGTATCTGTCACTTTCTGAGTTCCCTTGTTCCCTTCCTCTAAATTTTCAAAATATTTCTCTGATCTAGCCCCCGGCACCCCTTCTTTTACCCTAGAACCTCTTATCCTCCATGTTGATTCTATTCTGTTCCTCTAGTCACTCTCTCCCTTTTCCAGCATTTCTCAATTCTTCCCTCATCTACTATCCAAATGGTGCAAGGAACAAGCTGGTAAAGGCAGTGTTCTTGGTAGATCGGGGAAGAGGAAGAGGCTGTGAGTAGCCCCGTGTTAAATCTTTCCCGACCCAAAACAGGCTGTTGGTCATCTTTGGCAGAGTGCTTTCAGATAAGCGGTGGGAGTGCAAGCAGGTTGCAGTGGGTTGAGGATTCATTAATTAATTGGTGGATGAGGTAGTGCAAGAGGTGAGTATAAACTGTTTAGTCCAGGAGCTTGATCTGGAAGCGAAAGAAAACAAGAGGCTGACCAGAAGATGTCAGGTGATTGAGATAAGGTCCTTTAAACATTTTTTTGGAGTGAATTTTTGTTTTGCAGTCTTACTTTGAGCAGAAATCCACATAGGCAGTGATTATCATCTTAAGAGAAAAATCAACACCATTTGCATTGCTCATTATTATTTATTGTCGTTGAAACTGTTGAGGATGAAATTCACAGTTCCACCAGACCTGAAACCTGGATCCCAAAATACAGACAGGATGGAGATCTGAGTGTGGATACACCTTGAGAGGAAGGAATGAGCTGAGCATTGGAGATTATTATTGATGTAGTGAAAGAGAATTCTTTGTTTTATGGTCATAGACTCTTGTGCAGATATTCACCTCAGATCATTTATTCAACAAATATTTATAAACCTCCTACTATTTCTTTTTTCTTTTTTTTTTTTTTAAAGATTTTATTTATTTATTTGACAGAGAGAGAGACACAGCGAGAGAGGGAACACAAGCAGGGGGAGTGAGAGAGGGAGAAGCAGGCTTCCCGCTGAGCAGGGAGCCCGATGCGGGGCTCGATCCCAGGACCCTGGGATCACGACCTGAGCCGAAGGCAGACGCTTAACAACTGAGCCACCCAGGCGCCCCCACCTCCTACTATTTCTTAACCACTGTGTTAGGCCTTGAGGTACCTGAGCTCTGGGGGATGTAGCAGGGCAGGTGTATATTCCATCATTTCTGTTCCAAAGATTCCCAGTGGGAAGTGACTATGGGGCTCTTCTATTAGAAGGCTGAGTGATTTAAGTCTGGGAGTAGGGCAGTGGTTGCCATGATTCACCTCGAGGGGGAAGCGGATGTAGACAGATGGCTCCTTGCATTGCATGAGGGCCATGATACTTTGCCTTGACTAGCTGTCTTGCACCTTGGCCCCTTGGTAATAAGGGAATCCTGAAAAGTAGGTGGGACTCAGCATTACTTGTCACCACCGTGGTAAGATTTTCTCAAGTTCAGTAGTTTGAGGAAAGGTCAGTTTCAACTAGTGAAGTAGTTATTTTGTATAATGACATTCACTTTCTCTGCTATGGAGGTGTCTTGACAAGGCTTGCACTATGAGCTGAGTGAGAGTATTTGAGACAATATTTATATACAAATGGCAGTTGTGAAATTTGTTTCTAGCATGTCATGTAGAAATTTGCTTTCTTAAGAAGACTACTAAGATATTTGCCCAATCTCCCTTCCGTGTGCTAATTCTCTTCAAATATCTACTGGTTGACCCTTCAGTCCTGAAAGGTTGAGTGAAGTCTCTTGGCGACTGTGTAAGGTGTCAGTATTTGAATCATGAAAAGGGAGTCTTCACCCTCCCCGATCAGTGAGTTTCTTTTCCAAGTGTCATGAACTCAAAATTTTGTCTAGAGCCTGGGCAGAGGCATCTGCTTTAGGTCAGACCAAGTGATCTTGAGCCCAGCGAGCAGAAGTCATGAAGTTTTGCCTTATTTCTGTTAGAAAAAGTTCATTTCCTCACCACGTGTTATCCGTGGACTCCTTCCCAAAGACAATCAGCAAGTAAGATATGCATAACTTCTTATGTGATCATCATGTAGGAAAAAAAACCGACAGGTCTAAGAACATAGTTCATCACCTCAAGGTAGAAATTGCCCACCTGTTATAAGAGCATCCATGTGAAACCAGAATCTTCTACTGCACCTCCTGTGGTGGAATCAAGGGCCCGTGGTCCAAAGGGCATTCTAGCAGCAGACAAATCGTCATAATGATATTAGCAATAGTAGAAGCCTCAGGAATGGGCCTGCCTGTCCCAACCCAACTGCTGATGCTTGGATTCAGCTTCTTGCTCGTTTATAGATTTTTGTGATCCTCTTCTGTCAGGGTTGAGAGTAGCTGTGAGTGACAAAATCCATGGAGAGAAAATTTTCCCATAATCAGAGGAAGTAGCAGGTTGAAGGTGATCTTCATGTGCCCCAGGGAACGAAGGTGTTTGGGTCAGGAGGGTGTTCTGCGGAGGGTCAGCTGCTTTTGAAAGAGTCCCTTCTGCCATATTGGCAAATCATGTATGCTCTTGACTTTTGTGTCTGGACAGCCATGGTTTATTATTGTGTATACGCACTATTTTCTCAACAAAAATGATCTTCCATCCTCTTACCCATATGCCTACCTCCTGGGACCAATAGGCAAATTAATGCGATGAATGTGCTGTTAGTTCCTGTCTTTCTCCTCTGCACTGCTTTTGTTCCCTTCCCTGCTAAAGCATTTGAAGTTATGTCTGAACACCTAAATAACACTCCACACGCTGCTGCCGGTGACCGCCCAGTGTCCTCAGTGTGAGCAGTAGGGGGTGAAACTCTCCGTATTGCTTTTTCTTCTGTTGAAGTAAGCCGGGTTCTATTTCTTCTGGGAAATAATTGAAGTCTTATGAGATGTACACAAAGCAAAAATACCTAAGGCACTGAAAAATTTTGTGAAAATTTCATCCCAAGGAGATGTCATATAAAGTGAGTGTTTGTTTTCAAGTAGGAAAATGTCTCCGTGTCGCAAAGAAGCATGATTTGGCTTGTGGAGACATGGGTATTTTCTCATTGACTCATTCAGAACTTTCCTTTGGGTTCTTATATGTGGCAAATATTGTGTGTTGGCAGGTGCTACGATGGTGAAAAATATGGACGCTGGTCCTTGCTCTGTGCTGGAGTTATCAAGCAGTGGGAATGCTAGTTCAAGGTTTGCACAGAGAAATAGTAAAGTATGATCTATGAATGGAAGTGATAAAATACCATACAGTGGGTGCCATGAGTGGTAAGTGAAGGAATGGCTTTGCTGAAGAATTGGTGGGGGTTGAGGGTGAGCTAGAGTTAGCTTAGCAGAAGTGGCATGGGGGGGAGGTGGTGGAGGAGGCCAGAACGCACGTAGGGAGGGCTGTCTGCACAGAAGGGAAAGAACAGTTCTGTTCATGGGGCTGAGGGGAACAGGTGTGGCCTCAGGGTAGAGGAGCGGAGGAGGTCAATTGGAACAAATAGTACAGAGCACGGGCTAATTGATAAGTAACTCTGTGAGTCGTCATCTGAAAGATCAGCTGAATTTGTTGGTCCAGAAATGAAATTTCAAGCCATGAAGACACATTGCATGCAGCGCAGCCCAGCCCGAATACCACCTGCTGTTTCCTTTGCTTCTCGTTTAGGGCACTTCGTGTAAATTGAAATCTGGGCAAGCCTTATTTCCAGAATGGTTGCACTCACAGGTTTTAATTATTTTTCTTCCTCTCTCCCCTATTCTGTGGTTTGCATGCTGAATTCCTGTCACTCTGGAATTCTATAGTAAGGGCACTCGAGCAGCCTAGAGTCTAGGGCTCAACCATTTGGGGCACAGGCTTGAGGAATAATCGGGGAGAAGATGTTCCCTGAGAGAAATCTCTTGTATTTATTTTCAAGGTGTTTTATATGCTGCTAAAGAATGCTATCCTTCCTATATTTCATCAGATCCAGGCAATCAAAGAGCTTTTCCAAATTTTCCAGATTTTTCTAATGTAGTTGATTGCACAGAATAATCAGCAACCCTATTAATGACATTCTCCTGTATCCTTTCTGCTATGTTATTAATTTGTTTTGTTTAATTTTTGGTTAGAAGAAAGGCCTCAGGTCTTAGCTTACTGAATTAATCCAAAGCTTATTTTAAAAAAACAACAACGCTGTAGTTTGGCCTTCCTAAATCTATGGACACCATTTTATTGTCGTTCCTTTTGACACTGTGGATAAAACTGTCCCATACAATTGTTCAGTGTTATTTGAGCTAATCAGAAAAGAATGCTCTGGAGGTTTAAAGAAATTGGTTTTTAAAAACCTTGAGTTGTGTTTTTGGTTTCTGAAGGTTTGGGAGCTGCAAGTAAAGCATTTTTTTTTTTAATAGAGAAAGCTTCAGCAGGGGGTAGATTGCAGAGTGAGGGGACAGCAGGAGTGCCTCTAGATCCCCTCCAAACACATTCATGTCTCTCCCTCTCAGTGTCAGAGTCCAAGTCACCATCCCAGGTGCTGTTATCATCTCTGTGTTCAGGAGAGAATGAGTCTAGAGGGTCTGGAAATGGCACTTCCCAGTGGGAAGCATGGCGGATAGCCTGGAAGAGTGACTTGCCTGTGGGTGGTAAGTTCACATAACTGAGGACAATCCAAGGAGTCCAAGGAGACCCCAGGACTACTCACAGTGACCAGCATCCCACCTTTCACATAATAGGTGCTCAGTAAATGTTTGGAGATTATCCCTGCTATGGACTGAACTGTGCCCCGTCCCCCTATTCATATATATGTGGTGACATTTAGGGGTGGGCCTTTGGGAGGTAATTAAATTTAGATGAGGTCATGAGCATAGGGGATTAGTGTGTTTATAAAAAGGAGACCCAAGAACAGAAGAGAGGCCTCGTGCACGTTCCCCATCCCCTTTCCTCCCTCCTCCTCATACTCTCTCCCTCTCTTTCCCTCCCTCTGCCATGTGGGAACACAGTGAGAAATCAGCTGTTGCGAGCCAAGAGGGGGGCTCTCCCAGAACCCAGCCATGCTGGCAGTCTGATCTCCGACTTGCGCCTCCGGAGCTGTGAGCAAGAGATGTCTGTTGTTCAAGCCACCCAGTCTGTGGTATTTTGTTGCCTAAAATGTCAATACTGAAAATGCCTTTCTAAAGCTCTAAATTCATCGACTCTGAGACCAGTGATCATTGGTATGAACCCTGTGCTCTATCTCCTCAGACTGGAGCAGCCGTATTCAAAGTTAGTGGGAGGCTTGTCTGTCATACTAGGAGTAAGAGAGAGTGGCCCCATCAGATCCCAGACTCGTCAGTGTGTAAAGCCTAGGGAAGGACTACGGATGCCCTGGTGTCCTCAGAGAAGGCCAGACCTGGAGCCCGCCCTGCCTGGTCTCCAGTCTCACTCCCAGGCTTTCCCTCTGCACACCACCCTGTTTCTGGAGCCCACCATGCCTTTCCGGATTCCCTGCCTCTGCTCATCATCTTTCCTAGAACGTTCCGCTGCAGACCTCTGTTCTCTCGTCTGCCCTGTCAAAGAAAAACCAGAGCTGGACAGCAGATAAAGCAGTAAACCAGATTGTATTCTGGAACTATTGCAGTGGGGGAGAGACCCCAGGTTAGAGCTGAGTTCAACTCTGAACAGAGCACAGACGAGCAGGATGGATAGCCAAGGAGCAGGGCGGGGGGCGGGGGGGCAGCCGATGAGAGATTCCTATGACGAGACATCAGGGGTCGGGGTGCTGGCCAAACCAACCTAGCAGGATTCTAGCTAAAATTGGGCAGAAGTCTGAAGATCGAGGCCTGGTTGGGAAAGGAAGTTGGAGGAGCCCGATGGGAGCCTGGGCAGGAGAGTGTTGGGCTCACACCCCACCTTGCCACGTTGAGCAGCAGCTGTGATTCTGCTCGTGCTGTGGGCCGTGAGCCCCTCGCAGGTCAGTCTGCTTCATCATGGAGCCCCTGGCGCCGGGACCCCCGCCTGCCACAGAGGAGCCCCTCAGGACTGGTTTTCTGAGGGCCTGGGGTGAGCGCACAGTGCTCGCTCTCTCGTGAAGGCCATGGGCTATGCCGAGAACGTTTCCAGCAGGATGTGTTCCTGTCTTTGCTGGTCAGCCTGGAAGGACAGGCACAGGTTGCCCCTGAGGCCATGCTGGTCCACGGCGGCTGCACCATGAGAGACGGATGACGAACAGGGTTTTGGTTCACAGCTCCTGGCTGGGCTCATGAGCTGGTGCGAAAGGCAGAGAGACACCATTCCTCACTGGGGTGGGACACTTGAGTGTCCTTCTCACCAAGAGGAGCCCCCTGTAGACACCTGCATGTGCAGGCCTGGGCCACTGGCTCTGATGTGCCCACAGTGGTCGGGTGGCTGGCAGGAAAGGCCGCAGCCCCCCACCTCCTGTCGGGTGTCCCTTGAGCCACCGCAGGACCCAGGGAGGTGGTAAACCAGTTTGTAAATGGGACAGGGGTTGGATTACAGTTACAGTTTATTCTATCAAATAGGAAAAAGTTTTAAAATTATAAGCCACTATCACCAGTTAGAAAATACAATTACAAAGTACGTTTTGCCTAAAAAAGTAATAAAAGTCTGCGGCTCACAGACATCCCATGCTGCTCGACCCCAGCCCGACCACCAGGCCCCAGCTGGGGCCCAGCCAGACGGCGAGACCAGAGAGGAACAACCGTGGGCACGAAAACCTTCTCGGAGTGACTGGCAACGTGGGGGCCGCCCGTCTCCCCCAGTGCCTCCCATTTCCAGGCTTCCCCTCCAGGTGCCACAATGCTAGTTCTGAGGGTGACCATCCGCAGCTCAGGTGTGTGAGCCTGTCCACCGTGGGCTGTGTGGGACCCTGAGTACCAGAGCAGAACTAATTACCTGGGGCCCAACACCTACAACGAGAAAAAGCCCTGCATTCTTATCTTCACGAACCCCTAACTGAAATCTAGCACTTTCTTCCATTATGGATGTGGGCACCGTATTGGTTTCCTGGAATGTACCCCAGATGGGAGGCTTAAAACAATGGCAGTGTATTGTGTCACACTTCTGGAGCCTGGAAGTCTGAGATCAAGGGGTGGGCAGGGTTGGTTCCTTCTGAGCTGTGAGGGAGAATCTGCTCCAGGCCCCTTCCCGGCTTCTAGTGTTTGCCGGCCATGTTGGCATCCTTGGCTTGTCGAAGCATCACCCCATCTCTGCCTACATCTTCACATGACATTCTCCGTGTGTGTGTGTGTGTGTGTGTGTGTCCAATCTCCCCTTTTTATAAATGCACCAGTCCTACCTGGATTATGGCCTGCCCTAATGACCTTACTGTAACTTGGTAAAGACCCTATCTCCAAATGAGGTCACATTCTGAGGCACTGGGGGCTAGGACTCCAGCACGCCAATTTGAGGGGGACACAAATCGGCCCATAACGGACACTGACCCACACAGTAGAGCCTGTGACAGTGTCTGAAAGAAATCACCGGTATTTTCACATCACAAAAGGACAAAGCTCCTGCTGACTTTGAAATTAAGGTAGTTATCAGACCTAGAGTCAGAGATTGTTGTTAGATGCAGTTAATAAAGAAGTGCATGTATGACTCAGGCACACTTCAAGAATGATTTTGATACATTTATTTCAACATCATTGATTTCCTTTGTAATCTTACATGTTTGGGAGTGGCCAGCCAGGAGGGAGACTCTGGGAGCACCTTCCAGACCATTCTGCCCACTCTCCTTTGGGTTTGGGTCACCCGGTGGACAGTGCACCCCCGCTTGTCTGTGACCCGGAGCTGGCCGAATACCTCTAGCAAGGTGGAGCTTGAAGAGAAGGCGTTGGATTATGAATCGATACTACCAGAGGGCACACTCGGATTAGAACCAGGACAGAAACAGTTCGCGCCATGCATAGAGCTCTTTCCAGCCACCCTGTGAGGCCAACAGTATGATCTCAACTGGAGACAGACACAGGTCTGTAGCATGAAAATACTCTTGTGCCAAATTTGGCCACTGTGTTGACAGAGCCAAATGTGAACAAGATCTTCTGTTTCCAAATTCCTCAATATTTCCATCCCCGCAGGCTGCCTGCAGTTAACAAGGGACTTTTATTTTTATTTTATTTTATTTTGTTTTATTTAAATTCGATTAGCCAAGGTATAGCACATCATTGGTTTTTGATATAATGTTCAATGATCCATTAGTTTTAAAATCTGCTCCGTAGCATCTGAAGCTGACTTACAATGGCAAGTGGAGTAGGGACCGATTTGACAATGGATGCGATATTGCAGAATTGTTGTAGAAATCTCACACTTTGATCAAGGGGCCTGCCTTCCTTACCTGGCCAACTGAACATGTTAAAGCAGACGTGAGCACTTTGGAGTTTTCAAAAAAAGCAAGTCCAGAGTTTGTTTTCCGGGGCCATATTAATCCTGTTTTTAATTTTCTATATATTATGTTTTGGCATCTTATTTCTGGCTGGGGAGGGACTGCCCCTCCCACGGTGAGCCTTTTCTTAGAGATAAGGAAGCCCCCCCCCCCCCCCCCCCCCGTGGACCAGGTCTTTAATGTGCAAATGAACCCATCCAGAGCCACACTGCCTCTGTCTGGCCCTTATGCCTCAGGAGACAAGATTCCTGGGCCTTCATTGTCCCAGCCAGGTGCCAGGCAGCTAGGTGTCACCCCTACAGCCAGCTGCCAAAATTACTCAAACTAGCCAATCCTAATCTGTTCGTCCTGCCGTGTGTCCACAAAAATACTCAATAAAGGCCATGACCCGGACCTGTCTGTTTCTCCGGACCAAAACTTGTGACCCTCCTCCCATGGCCTAGCACGGCAAGCCATGTCTCCTGTTTCTAAGAGACCCAAAGTTACATTAATGTTTTCTTTCAATGACATTAACTTGTCCTGGCTGTCATTCAGTCATCATTGTAAATTAAGACCTGGACACAAAATGGGTTTGTTCTGTGATGCACTGTGGCCCGTGAAATGCACTGTGCAAAAAATCAGACTTGGGGTCAAATAAATGCAGGCTATTTTACAGAAGGTATTACCTTTTCAGAGATTTATTTTTATCTAAAATGATTCAAAAAATATTAATGTGGAATAACTTACCTACAGCAAAGCACACAGATCTTGGTTGTATGGCTCAATGAGTTTTTACATATGTAACCACCACCCAGATCAAAAATAAAATATATCCAGCTCTCCAGAAGGGCCCTTGTGCCCTTTCCTGGTTAATAATCCCTCCACCAGAGGTAATTACCATTCTGACTTCTATTATCATTGATACATTTGGCCAGGTTTTGAACTTCTTATCAGTGGAATCATTCAGAACATACTCTTTCCAGTCTGGCTCCTTTCATTCAACGTAATGTCTATCAGATTAGTACATAGTGTGTTTATCAGAAGTTTGTATTTTTTAATGGCTGTGTAACGTTTTATTGACCCACTCTATTGACGGAAATTTATTGTTTACATTTTTGTCCTTTATTGCTGTATTTCCTCTTGGCTCCAAATTCACTCTTTTTTGGCTACTCTGTGAAAATGGCTCTGGGCCCAAGGTGACCTCTCTGCTGTCAGTGGGCCAGGCTGTCATGGAGGTCTGCATCTCAGGCCTGGGTTGGGGGACTTTCCTTGAGTTTCATCTTAAGCTAGAGGCTGGGCTGCTCCTTATTCCTGCTGTTCCTGTGTTCTGAGAGATCGCTTTACTTACTGCTAATCGCTCATCGCTCAGATCCCTTGTTAGAAGAACAATTCTTTATGTTAAACTTTCCCTTTGAATTACTGTGTGGCTTCTCTCTCCTGATCAGACCCAGATGGAGAGCACAGTTCCTGGTTATTATGGGCAGCAATGTGCTCTGCACGTTCTTGGTCACACCCCATTTCTGTTGGGTATGAGCTCAGGTGTGGTTTGCCGGGTCAGGGCGCATAGCTTTCCCTGCAGTAGATGCTGCCAAATAGAAACGGCTTTCCCACGTCCCACTTCCTTTTAGTCATCTCCGTGGGTGGCAGTGGCCTTTCACTGTGGTTTTATTTGCATTTCCCTGATGACTAATGATGTCCTTTCTTGGGCTTTGGCCATTTGGATATTTTCTTTTGTGAAATATCTGTTCACAGTTCATTTTTTAAGATTGTGGGGTTTTTGCTTTGTTTTGTTTTTGTGCTTTCTTTGTTGATACATAGCAGTTCTTAATATAGTCTGGGTAATAGTCCTTTGTCAGATATATGTATGGCACATATGTTCTCCCTTTCTGTGGCTTGCTTTTGAAGTCTTTCCATGGCATTTTTTTTTAAGATTTTATTTATTTATTTGACAGCGAGAGAGGGAACACAAGCAGGGGAGTGGGAGAGGGAGAAGCAGATTCCCCACAGAGCAGGAATCCCGATGCGGGGCTCGACCCCAGGACCCCGGATCATGACCTGAGCCGAAGGCAGACACTCAACAACTGAGCCACCCAGGTGCCCCATCGATGGCATTTTTTGAAGTTCCATTCATCATCCTTTTCTTCAGATCCAGGAGGTCCTCCCCTGCCCCCGCCCCTCAGCCCCATTAAACTTCACTTTGCAGACTGACTCTTTGGCTTTCCAGCCCTTGGGGATATGGACTTCCAATCCCTTTGTCATCAAGCCCTGTAGCCTTAGGCCAAGAGTCCCACCCACCTGGCCTGGGCAGGGACCCTCTGTTTGACAGAGTTAAGACATTGACTTCGGGGCTCCCCATAGACAGCCTTTCCCTGCCCTAAAGCCCTTAGCTTTGTGCTGTTACTTACTTGTTCCACTGTAATTCAGACATGCCCAGTGTCTCACCTATGCAGAGCCCTCTCAGGTATTAGGTGGACATACCCCTGGCCCTCCGGGTGCTCTGGCCCAGAGGGGGCACAGTGACCCCAGCCTGGAGCCGAAGTGACACCTGCAGAGGAGCCTGGGGAGGGCAGGAAGCAGAGGAGAAGGGAGGGAGGGAGGGGCCTGCAACCTTCTGCCTCGCCTTGATCTATAATTCATGCACAGTACTTATCTACTCCAGTTCCGAGGCTCTGTGTCTGTGTCTGTATTGCTCGTAGGTTGAAAGAGCAAAGCCTGGTGTCTAGAATCTGCTAAATAAACTGTTGTTCCATCCTGACTGGATGGCCAGGCTACACAGGCTGGCTGGCCCAGGTGTGTTTTGAGGTGGGGCTTCCGTCGCAGAGGTAGTTGCCTGTTTATGACTCTGTCCATGGAGATGCTTCATGCTAAGGGCTCCTGCCTCTGGCCAAACTGTGAGGGACGGAACCTGGGGGGTATAGACTTCCCTTTCTAGAAACATGCTCTTCCAGGTTCTGTTCCTTATTGATGCTAGGTGCCCTCCCCGAATCCCCTTCAGTGGGTCCTTGTAGCACAACATATATAACCAATCTAAGGCGTAAATGGGGATATGAGGTGTAACTTCGTGGTCACAGCACTGGAGGTAGGGAGTGTGTTCCAGTTGCACATGAAAATAAATGCCCTCAGGGAGTGTTGGCCAGTCGGGCCGTGCCTCTTGCTCTTTCTCATGGGTGCCATTTGGGGTCCAGCGAGTGACCAGTGCATAAGTGAGCTGAGCATCCTTCCCTGCGGATTGAGATCCATGTGAAGGATCCTGAGAAATATAGGGGAATGATATTTTAAGGTTTACTAATGAGGCAACCCACTGAAGAAGAGCAAACTTATCTGGGAAAGGAAGCAAAATAGGGAAATGTCATCATCTTTCTTGTGATTTGGTTTTTATGTTTCATTTTCAAATGTGTTGTGGGGGAAAATGCAATTTGGTTCCCCTTACCCCTTTCCTCAGCCAGAATAAACTACACATCTTACCCCCGTAAATCACTGTTCTCGCAAAGAAGAGGGGCACCTGGGTGGCTCAGTCGGCTAAGTGTCTGTCTCTGGCTCAGGTCATGATCTTGGGGTCTTGGGACCCCGCACTGGGCTCCCTGCTCAGCGGGGAGCCTGCTTCTCCCTCTTCCTCTGCTGCTCCCCCTGCTTGTGCTCTCTCGCTCTTCTCTGTCAAATTAATGAATAAATAAATAAAATCCTTAAAAAAAAAAACCAACAACAACCAAACTATTCTCACAAAGAAAAAAAAAAAAAGGAAATAGAATTCTCAGCGTCCTGTCAGCCATGGCTCAGATGCGTTCTTGCCACCCATGGGCCTCCCATAGCGATTTCTCTGAACTGGGTGGGGGCTCCAGCTGGACAAGACCGCCGTGGGGGCCATGAAGGACAGGGGCCAGACTAAGTTGGCCTCCAGGGAGTTAGCTAGTTCTGGAAGTTTCCATCATTGTTCCATAGCTTTTATGGTAAAGCATTTGGAACAGAATTTTAACTGAATGAAATTTCAAGGTCTGATTTTACCATCAAATTAAGTGACCCTTTTCTTCCTTGCACTTGGTTGTTTTTTTTTTTGTCTTGCTGGCCCCTCTGAGCTCCCCCCCAGGATGGCATTTTGAAGATAGGGACACCGAGTTGAGAACTGATGGATCTCTTACCTGTGTCAAATTCTGTAAGACTGTTATGTAGGAAGGTCAATTATTAGTATAAGACATTGGACTGAAGCTGACTTATGGGTCCACCAGGTCCCCTTCCAGAGCTCTGGGTGCTGTCCTAGCGCATCAGGCCCGACAGGCTTCCTGGATATTTGCATATGCTGTTATTGTTGTCAACAGGTGCACCGTGTGGTGGAATCTCTTGATCGCACCCACTTTGCAGAAGAGAAAAACGGGGCTGCAGTGGGGCCCAAATGCTCCTCAAGGTCACCTGGGTAGGTGGTGATGCGGGTCTGCAACACCCTGGGATGGCCAATGGTGAGCAGCTGCTGGTGAGGCCTGGCTGATTTGAATGGTGTTATTCTTTTTGTTTTTTCCTTATAGTGACTCTTGAGGAAGGGAATCATCATTTTGGGTAAACGCAGTGAGTCCAGAACTGGACAGTGCCCAACGGCATTCACTGACAGCTCTTCGGCAAGTTTCCTCTCGGAATCTACCCTGGGGTTTAGTTTTCAAACCAGAGGGTTATCAGAGCCAGGAAAAAGTTAGTTACTTGCTTTCTAAATGTTATAACATTAACATGGGTGGTCCTGGATTTGCTGAGAATGACAGGGGTGTGTGGGCACAAGAAGAAAGAAGCAGGAGATTTAAAGAAGTAACCCCCCCTTCTAAAAAAAAATAAAATAAGCGCCGCTAGCAGGGATGGAATTCCAAGATATGTACGGTATTCCTGCCTTATCTGAGGTTTTGTGTTCTAAGGTTTCGGTCACCCGTGGTCCACCACGGTCCAGAAGCAGATGGTCTCCATTCTGACCTATTGTCAGAAGGTCAGTGGTAGCCCAACGCGACGTCACACGCCTGCACCGCCCGCCTCACCTCATCTCATCACGTGGGCATTTTATCATCTCCCATCATCACAGGAAGGGTGAGTATAGCGCAGTGAGACCCCATTCACGTAACTTTCATTACAGTTTTTTGTTATAGTTGTTCTATTTTATTATTAGTTATTGTTGTGAATCCCTTACTGTGCCCGATTTAAAAACTAAAAGTCATAGGAACGTATGTAGGGGAGAAAACAGCATATATAGGGTTTGGTACTATGCTTGGCTTCAGGCAGCTGCTGGGGATCTTGGAAGGTATTCCCACAAATAAAGGGGGATGAATGTAGTTGTGCAGATCTGAACACCGGTCTTTCTTCTTTCTGGGTGTGATAAAATGGTGCTTGGTTTGATCAGAGAAGAGTGCAGACGGTTCATGCATTTAGATCTAGAACACGTGGTTTCCAGTCTTGCAGGTTCTCTAGGTGGACTTCATTATGGAACCGGGGATGGGCAGAGCTGGAAGGACCTAGTGGGAGATCTGGTCCCGTATTTTAGAGGGGGAATCTGAGACTCCCACGGGTGAAAGGCAGTCTGGCCTGGAGCCCTGTGCTCCGATTGCACACTGTGGAGTGAATGTTGCTATTGGGCGTCCATGCTCACCTTTGGATAACAGCTCTCCAGCTCTGTGTGCCGTGAGACCCCAGAGTCTCTGGAACACGAGCCGTGAGACGTGGGTGTCTTCCCCCATCTATGCGTCCCAGGGCAAAGCTAAACATGCTCTCCTTCTTTTGAGGTCTGACCACTGCTCTTTGTTCCTTTCAGATGGCTTACATGAAGATGCGCTTGATGTACATTTCCCTGGTGGTCCTGGGAGCCCTCTGTTTGTATTTTAGCATCTACAGCCTGACTCCTTTTAAAGACGAGCCGTTTGTTTTCAAGAAAGAAAGGGGGAACTTCCTTCAGCTTCCAGATATCAACTGCAGGCAGGATCCCCCCTTCCTCGTCCTGCTGGTGACCTCCTCCCACGAACAGATGTTTGCTCGCACGGTCATCCGGAACACGTGGGGGAAAGAAAAGAATGTGAACGGAAGACTCATAAAAACCTTCTTCCTTTTGGGAGCCACATCCAGTAAAGACCTGTCGAAAGTGGTAGTGCAGGAAAGCCAGCGGCATCGCGACATCATCCAGAAGGACTTCATGGACGCCTACTTCAACTTGACCCTGAAGACCATGATGGGTATCGAGTGGATCCACCGCTTCTGTCCTCAGGCGGCTTTCGTGATGAAAACGGACTCGGACATGTTCGTCAACATCTACTACCTGACCGAGCTGCTCCTCAAGAAAAACAGAACCACTCGGTTTTTCACCGGCTTCTTAAAACTGAACGAATTTCCGATTAGGGACAAGCACAACAAGTGGTTTGTCAGTAAATACGAATATCCGTGGGAGAAGTACCCGCCCTTTTGCTCGGGCACTGGCTACGTGTTTTCCAGCGATGTGGCAAGTCGTGTGTATGATGTGTCCGACAGCGTCCCGTTCATTAAGCTCGAAGACGTCTTCGTGGGGCTCTGCCTGGCAAAACTGAAAATCAGGCTGGAGGAACTCCACTCCGAGCAGACCTTTTTCCCAAACGGGTTGGCCTTTTCCACGTGTCGTTTTAGGAAGATCGTGGCCTGCCATTTCGTCAAGCCTCGCAACATGCTGAGCTATTGGCAGGCTCTGGAAAATTCTCTGGAAGAGGAGTGTCCAGCTGTCTGAGCAAGCCCAGGGGCCCATGCGGACACACTTGAGACAACCCATAGTTTGGAAGCTCTTCAGGGGGCATTGCTGAGGGTCCTCGTGGGGCAGGGAGGGAGTGAGGAGGGAGGAGGAAGAGGCAGGTGAGGGTGCTCTCCTCTAGCGCTGCCCATCTAACTGAGTTTGTAAGCCTGAGTGGAACCGCTTGGTGCCCAAGCGATAACAGAGGCCATCTCTTGGGTCCCTACACGACTGCGCTAAGTGTCTGACGCACGCCTCCATTTTCCCATTTCCAGGATCAGTGTCTATATGCAGCGGTGGGTGTCAGCATCCCCATCTTACACACCAGGCAGCCGCAGCTTATGGAAACCCAGGGCCTTGTCCCAAGGCTCCCGGCCAACAAACACTGGGGCAGGGATGGAGATCCAGCACTGTGAGAACCCAGGCGCAGCCGCTGGCTTGGCCCACCCCTCCGTCCTGCCTCCCTTGGCGGGGAGTGGCGGCCAGGAGGGCTCGGAGGCAAGCCTGGTGGTGGCATCCTTCAGTCCCTTTCAGGAGTCCCTTCCACTTCAAGTCCCAGTCCTTTAGCTTTCAGTGCTGTCCCTGGGGTGAAGCAGCACGCCCCCAGCGCCCTCATTCACCGCAGTGGATCGAGCAGGGATACCGAGTCCCCGTGAGCAGCTCGGTATTCAGCTCACAGCAGAGCAGGCACATCCCCGGCCGTTGCCCCTAAGAAACGGCCATCTCTAGACAGAAAACCGTGTTCATAGATTCGGCTTGGAAACAACTGCAAAGCTGGCCTGTCGAGCGGACTTCTTGGCCACGCTGCCAGCATCCCCAAGGGCACGGCATGAGCTCCCTGAAATGAGCTTTGGTCAAGGGGGGCTGTCTTCCTGTGCCTGCTTCCCACGCCTGGCCCAGGCTCATCTTTTTGGAATTTCTCAGACGGCCAGAGAACAACTGAGTTTGTGAAGTGATTAACCTTTTGTTTTCTGCCTGGAGGTTTCTAGGAGCCTGTTCTGCAGGCTGTGTGGGCGAGGCCCTGCTTGGCGGGGGTCTTCACCTGTTCAGCGGCTGTGGGATTACATGCTAAGCCGCCCTGCTCCTGGTCGTAGGAATGATTCGTACTTATTTTTTACTTTACCTGACGTGACTTTACCAGCACTCAAAGTGAAGGCCTCCCATGGCTGGGCAACCCACAGAAGCCAGACCAAGCTCCTACCTGAGCCCAGGTGGAGGTATTTGCTGCAAAATGGCCGTGGCAACATTAACCCGAACGGCGTTTCCCCTATCTGCTGCTTCTCTGCAGACGTGAGCCCTTATCCTGGCCGCTCTGCACGTGCTGGACCGTGCTCAGGAAGCCTTCCTCCCAGGTGGGACAGTCAGGGCCTGAGCTTCCTTTTGAGCCCAGATTTTGTCGGAGCCTTGGCCCTGCAGGAGGGCCCCCGATGCGGAAGATAACGGTGGGTGGGGGGTGTTGAGGGTGAAGGAGCTCCTCCGGCAGCAGGGCTGGGTCTGTGCCTACGTGTCCACCCTGGGTGGGGCGTGTGTCCGTGTGGCCACTGGGCTCGGTGTGGCGGACCCAGGATCTGGCCTTCCCCTCAGCCTGTAGCTCAGTCCCAGGGATCACGAGCCCAGGCAGGGCTCTGTTACCTGAGCCGGGGTCTTGGGCCCGACCATGATAGAAGTGACGTGGGACCCACGAGTCAGAGGCACGGGCAGTGCTGTATTGGAGGAAGCTCCTACTTTGTCCAGCGTTCCCACGCCTGTCCCTTATGCCACTAAGGGATGGAAAGTGCCTCGTCCTGATTGGCTGCTGTTGGCAGGCGACCCAGCAGCTCATTGGTGTTCTTGGAGCTGTGGTCTTCCAGGTTGGTGGAGCCTCCTTTTGTCCCCGCCTCAACAGGACGTGGCCCCGGCTGTTGCTGGAAGTCCGGCCGGTGTGGGGTCGGACCCTGGTTCTGCTCTGTGAGAAAATCAGTTCAGGAAGAACAGCCGACCGGAAGTGCCCCAGGTCCATGACATTTGTCATTTGGGGCTTGTTCCTGTGGTCCCTGACTGTCTCATGGCCCCCGGAGAGCTTTCATGCACCTGATGCTTGCAGGGGAATGTGGATGGAGGTCTCATCTCTGTGTCTACATCCTGCTTATCGAGGGCGTAGACGCTGCCTCTCATTGGAGGTCATGGCAATGTCCCGCTATCTGATTTAATCCTGACATGAGAGCGCGGTCCCCAGCGGGTGTGGGCTGAATCCCCAGGCGAGCATCAGCTGGATATGGGACTGTTGGAGTCTAGAGGACACGAATTTGACAAGTAAAGAAGCATGGCCCAAATAGAAACAGCAGTAAAATGGCCACTAAGGGCGTGAGGAAAGGCAAGAACCAGGTAACACATGGCAGGTACCCCTTAACGGAGTGCCAGATGGTTTGAGCATGGGGGCCTTAAAATTATGGAGCCAGGAGGCCTTTTGGGGGATGATGTCATCCCTTCGTCCTACCTCTCCAGAAACATGAATGTGGAATCAACAAGATGGATTTGCAATAGCATATACTCGCCCTGGGTCAGCCAGTGGAGAGTCTAAGGCTAATTGGTGATCTAAAACCGCGGAAGCCAGAGTCTAATGATCTTAGATAAGCTTAAACTCCTGTCCGGTTTCAGCCACCACTGGGGACACAGTGGCTTCTGTGTGGAAGCGTTGTGCATTGTTCCCCGGCTGGTCTCATCACGGATCCGACCCAGGGGACTCTGAGCGTTCAGCCATCCTCCGGCTCCCCTGGACCTCCGTGGTGGTGATAGCTGAGTGTTAGAAGGGTTACTGATGACTATTTGAATATTTTCAGGGGACGGTGCAGCATGTCCCACAGTCTCCGCTAGTCTTATTGGTATCAAGACATTGAACTGGTGTCCCCCTTCCCATCTGACATTCTTAGGAAGACCATTCCTTCAGCTAGACCCAGGAGCCCTGGGGAGGGGGGCTGGGCACTGAGGTGGTGAGTGGTTGTGGGGCATCCACAGGGAGTGCTTGTCGTCATCCAGGTCTCCATCATCAGTGCTGCCATATACTTGTGGCCCTGTGTGACAGTCTGGGTAACTGTGACACCAAGGCCATATCTCCTAGATCATACGCCATGTTTGAGATGTGGGGGGGTATTGCTGCATATAAAGGGGGGCAGGGCTGGGGCGTGGGGTTCGCCGCACCTTTTGGTGGGCAGCTGCATAAAATGATACTAAGTATGCGGGCTCATTTGGCAGTCAGATTACAGGTGGAGGCCCGCAGAGATCACAAGAGGGGTCATGTGGTATACCAATGATGGCTGATGGATGAAAACGTGTTGTTGTAATCAGGTCAGCGGGTGTTGGGTGGATGCTGAGGACTGGGTTTGTGTGAGGTTTATTGGCTCTGTAAATGGGGTGGGCTTGGCCCCGGGACGACTCTGCAAGCTTGCCTCACAGAACATCTTTATGTGCTTCTCCATGGACTTGTTCATGACATACCCAGTGGTCTGATTAAGTTTCTAGTGCGGTCTGAGACAATGTTTTTAGTAATTTGGAGCAAAGAATTTTCTTCCCCTTTCCCCACGTTTTGCTTACGCCCTATTATGATCAGGGAAGACATAAGCACCAGGACAAGAAGGGGTATGTATGGTTAGTTTTATTTTTTTTCTTCTTAGCCAGGACAAAAGAGGTGTGAAAGGACAAGAGAACAGACCCAGAGCCACCCCAGGAAATGTTAGACTAACCTGGACCGCTTACCCAGCAGGGGCAAACCAGGTGTTTTCCAGGGAGTGGTGCTGCTTTAAGCAGCAAGTGAATGGGAGACACAGATGCAAGAAAAGAAGGTGATGGGGACGATGATCCACCACATTCCTTACCTGTTTGCAGTGATGACTTTTTTTTAAAAGATTTATTTATTTGAGAGAGAGAGAGAGAGAGCAAGCAGGCAGATGAGCACGAGTGGCAGAGGGAGAGGGAGAGAGAATCCCAAGTAGACTTTGCACAGAGCACGGAACCCTATGCCAGGCTCCATCTCACGACCCTGAGATCATGACCTGAGCTAAAACCAAGAGTCGGACGCTCAACCGACTGCGCCACCCAGGCGCCCAATGACTGTCTTTTGAATTTCAGAGCTTCAGTTGGTTCAAAGTGTAGGTGTGGTTGGCCGGTGGGTCCTGAAGAAGTCCGGGGCGGGGGTGGGGGGGAGGGCAAGTTTAATCTTGATGAGATGGACCCAGCTGGGTACTCCTTCCAGCCCTGTGGCGGTGGGAGCGGCCAGAAATCCCCGGTAGGGTCCTTTCCATTTGGGTTGGAGTCGGTCCCTCGGTGATCCCTCTTTCCGTGTCATAAGTGCTGCTTATTCCCCGGGCCCAACCTTTGGGAGGACAGAGGGATCCGGGTGGGGTCTGGCGGGATTTTATTGCCACATTGCTGTAGGGCCTGTTGCGTCTTGCTTCGGTTCCCCTGGCGGCGAAAGATGCCCTGCTGTCGCTCTGAAGGGACTTGGGCAGCCCCAGATCTTGGAATGATTTCTTTTAAAAGACATTTGCACACCTCAGTAGCCTTTTCTGTCCTCGAACAGAAAGCCTCTATCCAACCGGTAAAAACATTTCCAGACCCAAGAAGATACTGACAACCAGCCTTTGAAGGCATCTGAGTAAAATCAGTTCCTGAGCCCTCAGAGCCTGCCTGTTGGGCTCCAGCTGTGTTCCTGATGCCACCTTGCCTGACCACAAGGGTAAGAAGCTCTGTGACAGCAGGAACTGGGAGGCAAAGCGATGCTCTTCCCGTGACAGCCAATGTTAGTTTTGTACTGGGACCTGCAGGAGCCAGGCTGGTTGGTGGCTTCACCCTTGGGTGTCCAGGGGGAATGACTGATGGTGAACCCTGTTTCCTGGGTGTGCTGAGATGAGCACGCTACATGCATTATGTCCTTAAATGCTCAAAGCAGCTCTCTGTGGGAGGGGGCGCCAGCCATGGGCCCGCTTTGCGGGTGAGGAAGCCCAGGTGGCAAGAGGGAGGGAGCAACTCGCTCAAGGTTGCCGGCACAGCTGAGAAGTTGCACATTTAGGGGACGACCCCCCTGGGTGGGCCTCCCAGGCTGCCAGCCGGCCGCCTGTCCGTGTTCAGTGGGGTGCAGGAGCTCATTGCGTTGGGGGCTCAGGCTGCACCTCTTGCATGCCCTCCATGCCCCTCCACACGCCCACCCACCAGCGTCTGAACCCCAGTTCCCAGCCTTGTGCTCTGGGACTAGGCTCCGTGGCGCCAGCCCCTCTGATTTTGCACTTGATTCCAGCTCTTCCCACCTGGTGGAGCGCAGGACTCCTGCACGGGGCAGTTCAACCCCACAAGGGAGTTCTGTGTTGTCGTCTTAAATTTCTCCTCTCCTGTTCTGAGTGCCCTCCCATCAGACGTTGCTGCCCCCTCCACCAGCCGGTTCTTATCAAGCTCTCTGAGGACTCCCGTTCTCGGTCCTTATCTTGCCCGACTGCGTGGCTGGTCTTGCTGGCTTCAGGCCCAGCTCCGTCCCCAGCTTCCAGGATGCTTGGTGCTCTTGGTTCTCCTCCTCCCACCTGCTGCCACTCCTTTTCGGTCTCCTTTGCTTGGGGCTCTACCTTCGGATTGTATCCAGAGGCCAACCTCTTCCCAACACCTCACGGTTGCCGCCTGCCCAAGCCCCTGTCCCCGCACCTGCGTTCCTGTTCCTGTGCCCACTGTCTCCGTTCCCACCTCTGCACCCCTTAGGTCTATTCCCCAAACAGCTTCCAGAGCGCTCTTCAAAAATATAGGCCAAAGCATCTCACTTGTCCACTCAGAGCCCCCCAGTGGCTCCCCATCTCTGAGGAAAAGCCACATCTTTAATATCATTATCTGTTTCTGTGCCTTAACCTTGTCCCTTCATGCTGTCCCCTTCCTGCCACTCTGGCCTCCTTGCCTTCCTGGAACAGCCCAGACACACTTCACCAACCGCAGGGCCTTTGCACTGGCTGTTCCCTTTGCCAGGATTACTCTTTCCCCAGAGCGTCTCGTGGCTCACTCCTTTGCCTCCTTCAAGCCTTTGGTCAGATATCACCTTCTTGGTGAGGCTTACCTTGCCCCATCCCATGGCCCCTTACCTTGTGCTATTTTTCCCATTGGACTTACCAGTTTCTAACAAAGTATATAACATCTATTTATTTTAATATATTTCATTTATTTTATTTCAACCCACTTTAATGAGAGCTCTGTGCAGGCATGGATCTTTGTTTCCTTCATTGATGCACCTTAAATCTTTTTTTTTTTTTTAATTAATTAGGCTCCCTACCTAGCATGGAGCCCAACATAGGGCTTGAGCTCATGACCCTGAGATCAAGACCTGAGCTGAGATCAAGAATCAGATGCTTAACTGACTGAGCCACCCAGGCACCCCAGATGCACCTTAAATTTTTAGCACAGCTCCTGGCACATAGTAGATGCTCAACAAATATTTGTTGCATGGAACTGAAATGGTCTTTATGGGAGACGGTTTTAGGGGGGAATCAGAGAGCCTAGGCTGAAAGGGGGAGGATTCTAAAACACAGCCAACAGCATGGCTCCCAGCGAATCAGTAAATGAGGAGTGAGATTTTACTGCAAACCGTGACTTGAAAATGTAGAAGGGCTTTACAGCAGTGCTTCTTGACCTCATGCCCCCTCTCGGTAGTAGAAAGCCTCAGACACTGGGAAGTGGGTGGAACCCTATAATGCACTCCTCCACATGCCAACCTTGTCTCACCTGACACCCCCTTGACACCTCCCTTCCATCTCTTTTGATAATTATAGAAATCTGTCTCTTTTCCTCAACTGTGTCCAACTTTTATTTATTTTTATTTTTTTAAAGATTTTATTTATTTATTTGAGAGAGAGAGAATGTGCACAGGGGGGAGGGGCAGAGGGAGAGAGAATTTCCAGCAGACTCCCCACTGAGCGCATAACCTGACGTGGGGCTTGATCTCACGACCTTGAGATCATGACCTAAGCCAAAACCAAGAGTCGGACGCTTAACCAACTGAGTCACTCAGGCACCCCAACTGTGTCCAACTTTTAGTCCCAGAAGAATGAAAACAATAAACCAAATTGCCAGGAAACACATGATCACTAATGTGACTTTTCAGTCCTACTGTTTTTTGTATATAAATAACTACATACATAGCATCTTTGGGACACTAAAAGCCATTCTCTGGATTTGAGGTCATTTTTCAAAACCATAACTATGAAGCAGTGTTCACTCTCTTGAGCTGTGCGGGTGAATTCGGGACATTGGGGTCATACCATGGTCAGCCCAGGTATGAGGAATGTGGATGGCCCACAGGTTACTCAGAAGGGGGTCACCGGACTCCCAGACCTCATGGGGCTGTTTTGACAGGTGGTTGAGACAATGTGTGTAAACTACTCAGTAACGTGCGTGTTTTTGATGATAGTATTTGGGTCGTGAATTTTGGTGCAGACTACGATGGTATATTTATAGCGATCTGTGTGCAAATCAAGAGATCTTTGGGGTAGGTCTTTAAGACTATTCTTTTCCTCCTTGAATCTTCCCTGGCACTTTTGGAAAAATTCTGGTATCTGGGGAGTTTCTCAAAATTGCAGAGCATAGTGTTCCAGACTCGGTTAATTCAGAGTGTATGAAAATCTGAACAGGTTACAAAAAATGGAGCTGGAAGGTGCCTTAGAGATTATCCATGGTTTAAGTAACAGCCTCCTTTTTACTGATGAGAAAACCAGTGAGGAGAATGGGGTGGCTTTTCTAAGTCCTTCGGTTAGCAGCATCGCCTGGTCAGAAGCCAGCATCAGAAAGCTAATGTCAGTCATTCGCTCTTTTATTTATTCATCCCTTGGGGAAGATATGCTCACTGCTTTTTACAGAATGTCAGGAAGAAGGGTCAAGCCGAGGTTCTTGGCTGTGGGTTTTGCAAACAGCTTTAGCTATTTAGGGTAAATACACAATGTCAAGAAAGTGATTGGGTCAACCGTTCTCTTGGCAACTGAAAGAAAAAGCATTTGTTCAGCACCTTCTTTGTGGACAGACGTCGTGACCCATTTCCACAGAAGCTGTCCCAGTGAACCCTCACAACGTTTTGGGGTCTCCATTGTTATCAGAATTAACACCCTGGATTTGAGCTGAGGAACCTGAGTGGGGGCTCAGTGATTCAGTGGGGCTCAGACGTGGCAGAGACCTGGCCCCTTGGTCTTCAATGCCTCGCCCTTCACCAGAGCATGGTTGGCAAGTCCTCCCACGGGGCTGAGGGTGGACAGGGCATCCTGAGTCTTCCACAGGAACCCAGGGCTGGCCCCACCCAAAGGGTCTTCCATCTTGTCCCTTTGCCTGGGCCACCACTTCTTTTCTGAGTGTTGACACATGTCTCCATCTGCTCCTTCCTGGTCCTATTTGACCTTCTGGAACTTGGCCCTTTGTCATCTGTGGTGTTCCCAAGAATCTCCTGTTTAGCTGAGTCCTCTGACCTGTCCTGTCCCAGTCCCTCAGATTTCCCCAGACAAGCATCTGGCTCCAGAACATGAACCCTCCAGACTAGTCCAACCTCTAGTTCCAGTCTCTCACTACCCAAAATCCTGGTGAAACAAGTCATCTGTCAACACTCCAGACAGGCTGCTTCTCCCACTGTGTGTGTGTGTGTGAGTGTGTGTGTGTGATCCAAGGCTTTAAGTAGAGGCACCACGCTCCATGGCAGCTGGTTTCCATGTGCCATCTGCCCTCCCCCGAGTGTGGGAAGGTCAGAAAACCCACGGTTTGCTTACGTGGGATGTACAGCTGCAGGTGCCCCTGGAATCCTCCTCAGTGCTGGGACGACAGCATGGAGCTTGAGAGGTCACGTGTCCTCAACACTGTACAATTGGTCACATGCCTGTTACCCAGCACGTGCCCCGTGGAGTGCTGGTGTGCTGGAAACACGGGCTGTGGGATGATCGGCAGTCACGGTGTTTAGAGACTGTCCTGGACTCCAACTTCTAGGCAGAATGTTTAGAAAGCGTGAAATACGATGAAAGAGATCGAGCAGCCTACTGACTATGGGTGTGTTTCTTACAAGCAAGAACCGGGTGCAGGGCTGTCCAGAGTCCTCTGGCCTGATGCACAGGCTGAAAGGGACAGCCCGGCCTTGGTGATGCTCGGGGCTCGCCACACTAAGGTCCTATGGCTCTGTGATAGATTAAATAATTAACAAGCCTGTTTTACTATAACAGTTGCTGACCCTTCTCATTTAAAAATAGATGAGAAGATGTTTATCTTTTCTCTGTGTCTTCCATTTGGAAATACTTGTTTTCTCATTTTTTTTTTTTTTTTAAGAATTAATTTTTGGTACTTGTCACATTAGGATTGATGGTTTAGCTATTTCCTGGAGACCGTAAACTTCTCCAGGCTTACTCTTTGCTCTGTCGAGGTCCCTGGCATGGTGCATGGTAAGGAGGATATACCAATAATTATCTAGTGGGTTTTTCTTTAACTTTTTTTTTTTTTTTTTTTAATTTATTTGAAAGAGAGAGAGAGAGAGCACAAGCAGGGGAGAGGGGCAGAGGAAGAGGGAGAAGCAGACTCCCGGCTGTGCAGGGAGCCTGATGTGGGACTCGATCCCAGGACCCTGAGATCATGATCTGAGCCGAAGGCAGACACTTGACCGACTGAACCACCCAGGCGCCCTATCTAGTGGGTTTTAAGGTGATTTCTGGAAGGACATACTCAGGCAGAGTGGTGAGCTAGAGTACAGGAATTAAGTGAACCATAAGGTCCCTTCCAACACTAATTCCTGAAGCCTCTTTTATAGATTGTTATTGCCACTTATTTTTATTTCTGTTTGGTTCTACAGAACTCAAAAATCTGTATGTGAACACTAGGGAACTTCATCAAGGGCTGAGATGTATATCAAATAAACTCTCAGTTATGTCTCTGGGATATGAAATATGGTTACATTCTCTGTTTTGAATATAGATGGAAAGATCTGTAGCTTGTGGCCACTGGGAACTTAGAAGCACGAGCTCCTCGTGATTTTCCTGCTTTTCAAGTAGTCATACCAGGGAAGAACCCCTCACTCTCAGATTGGCCCTGAAACTGAGCAGGGAAGCCACCTACCCCCAGTGTGGGGCCAAGAGCCACAAAAGGCTGGAGGAGAGGATGAGGAGAGGAAGCAGGAATGTGTCCTAGCATCTGCCAATATGAATACAGACAAACAAAACATCAGATTTTAATAAAAAAAAATTCCTTCCTTATCAGACTTGATCAACTTTAGATATAAGTAGACAACTCACTTACAGAGCCAAATGTGGTTTTGGGGATCCCATTGTTTCGTATCGTCTGTTCTACTATGTCCATTCTCTGGTTTATGAGATGAGTGCCTGTTACGTGGAGAACGGAGATGGCTGGTGTGGTATATCCATGGCCTGGCCCAGAGCTCCTGTCACACATGTGCTCCTGGGATGTCAATGCTAGGTCCGTTGTCTCAAGGGGCCAGTCCTTTCGGCCCCAGAGAGATACACCAAAGAAGTAGTGAGGCCCTTTGTTAAATTCTGCTATGGAAACTATCAGGTTGGGGGAGAATTTACTTATTTTACACATGGCCATATGTGACATCAAGGAAAATCCACCATGACTGGAAGTTACTATTGTTAACCAAGGAGACTTTGTGGTTAAATTTTGTTTTTCCTAAAAGACAAGAAATAAAAGTGAATTTATATGTTACTGAATGATATTTGAAAATGTCTGTCTGTATTTTAGGGGGATGTACTAGATTCTTATGTCATTTTTTGGGAGTAGGTATAGGTATTTATTTATGATTTAGTAACACTTATCTTTAATAAAAATTAAGTTATTAAAATAGCATCTTCCACTTGGTTAGTTCTAAGTTGTAGTTAGATGTGATAAACTTTTTTTTGTATTGATGTTTCCTATATTTTGTGTTTGGGAAAGTGTTTTTAAAATTTGACTTTGATTTTGGAAAAATGTGCTGAACAATTTGACATGCTTATCTTTGTAAGAGTTGGGGATTTCTTGCTTCCCTGGATTTAGGAAGCAAAGGAATGGGGCTCTGACTCTTGGAAGGTCTTTAGGGGGACAGTGTCTGGGTGGGTGGTGAGGAGTGAGGTATCCTGCGAGAACCATAAGCCCAGGGCAGGAGGAGGCGGGCATCCTTTTAAATTTTCTTCCTCTCCTGTACATTTATATTTTTTGAAAGCCGTCATTTAAGTTTAAAAAATCAGGCCTGATGAATTAAGACCTTTAGAATCTTCATGGTAATTTATCTCTGAGGTATAGATTGGGTCCTTGGTCTTTCAAAGTGTCATTTAATGGATATAAAATGCAACAGATGCATTTTTCTTTGACTTCCACGTGCATTTGCCACAATTCTTGTGCTACTGCAGACCTGAAATCATTGTCTACCCCTGCTCCTTGCAGCCTATCTCAGACACACAGCAGAATTTGGAGGGGCCAAGGAGGGGGTGCAAGGCTGTGGGTCAGGAGCCTGGGAGGCCTGGTAGTGGGCAGAGAAGGGAATGTCTTCAAAGGATGCATGACTTGCTCTTCCCAGTCCTCCAGCCAGGCTGCCCTCCTGCCAGTGACAACATGAGGTGTCCGTGGTCCCCTCAAAGGCCTGCCCTGCCTCACCTGTTATGTCTGCTTTCCCTCACAGACCCCACTCATCACTCCACCTCCCATCTGCAGCTCCAGTTGCTCCCTCCCTTCTAGAATATTCCCACAGCACACAAACATGCTCTCACTTCCCACTCAAGAACAACCTTCTAGACCTCCTTCTTTTTCCAGTACTGTTCCCTTTCTCTCTTTTTCCTTAAGAGGAAAATCTCTCCAAAGAGCAACCTTCTGGCTGACCAGTACCCACCCCCAGCTCCCATTTCCCCTCTCCTCTGTGCGGCACTGAAAGAGTTGTGGGGGAGGCACCACTGTTCTCCTGGCTAACCCCTGCAGCTCCCTCCCCTGGCTTCCAGGACCCTATGGTCCGCAGCATTCCCTCTCAGCTCACCTCCTGGTCCCTCTTTCCTGTCTCCTTCCCTGGGTCAATCTCCTCTTCTCAGCCTAGCCAGCCATCATTTGGAGTGCTCCAGGGCTGAGACCTCGGGCTTCTTCCCAACCTCTCCACTGACGCTTGCTCTTAAGTCGAATCACCTGTTTCCCGGTGTACTGGTCTGCTGGGCTGCCAGAACAAAAGTATCAGACTGGGGGGTTTAAACAAGAGAAACTCATTTCTCACAGTGCTGGAGGCTGGAAGTCCAAGATCAAGATGCCAGCAGATTCGGTTCCTGGCGAGGCGTGCTTTTTGGTTATGTTTTTATATGGTAGGGAGAGGGCTCATTTCTCTGGTGTCTCTTCATTTAAGGGCATTGATCCTCTCATGAGGGCTCCTCTTTCGTGACCTCATATATACTTGATTACTCCCCACCCCCAAGGGCCTACCTCCTGATACCATCGCACTGGGGATTAGGGCTTCAGCGTAAGGATTTGCAGCAGGGTGAGAAGGCGGTGGGGTGGTGGGTGGGGACAGACACAGACATTGCACCCACAGCCAAGTCATACAGCTAGAAACGGACCCTGGAGTTCTAACTCTGACTCCACTGCCTAAAGCCTGGAATTTAATCAGAGCTGAAGTTACACATTTTAAAGGAGTTTTCCAACACTTTACTGAGTGACAATTACTACACATTCACTTACCACATTTTTGTTGAATGTTTATTGTGTGCCAGAGTTCCTGCCCTCATGGTGCTTATTTTCTATTAAAGAAGATGGTAGGTAGACAGACTTTAATAGTACAGTGTGGTAAGGTTTTGATCAGTTCCATGCTAAGTGCAGTGGGTACACACAGAGAGGGCACTTAGTGTATTCTTGAGGGAGCAGGAAAGCTCTCCAGAAAAAGGGAAATCTAACCTGAGTAGCTACATGGGAGGAGCAGGAGGGCTCAGAGAAAAACCCGGGAGAGGCTGAATGTGAGCAGGAGTGTTGTTGAGTTGGGCACTTACCTGGCACCTGAAGCAGAGTCTAAAGGGGTAGGACCAAGAATAAGACTTGCCATGGACTGAATGCCTGTGTCCACCCCAAATTCATATGTTAAATCCTCACCTCCAGTGTGATGGTATTTGGAGGTGGGGTTTGGGAGGTAATTGGGTCGTGAGGGTGGAGCCCTCACGAATGAGATTAGTGGCCACAAGAAGGGCCATGTACAAGATGATTTCTCTCTCTCTCCGCCATGTGAGGACATGGCAAGAAGGCCCAGAAGGCATCTGCCTGGAAACCAGGAAGAGGGCTCTCACCAGGACCCGAATTGGCCGGCAGCACCTTGCTCTTTTTGGACTCCTAGCCTTCAGAACAGTGAGAAATAAATGTCTGTTGTTTAAGCTGCTCAGTCTGTGGTATCTTGTTACAGCTGAGTGAGCTAAGACCAGATAATTTAGAGCCAGATGATGCATGACTTTGTAAGATTCTGAAACAGTCAGGATCCTGAAGCGGTCCTGCAGGATTCCCCACTCTAATCCCCATGACTATGAACATGATGAGACATCATGGCCGTGATATGTTACATTACATGGCAAAAAGGATTTGTCAGATGTAAGTAAGGTCACTAACCCGTTGGCTTGGAGTTCATGAAAAGGGAGATTATCTGGGTGAGTCCAGTCTAATCACAGCCCTTTAAAAGCAGAGTTTTTTCTGGATGGTGGCAGATGAAGATGTGGGAGAGATGCTGTGTTCAGGAAGGGTGCAACATGCTGTTGCTGGCTGAATGATGGAAGGGCTGTATGTCAGGAAACGGAGTCTTTCGCTGATAGCCAGCATGGAGACGCAACTCCGGTCCTCCAGCCACATGGAACCACATCTGCCAATAACCTGTATGAACTTGGAAGTGGATGCTTCCCCAAAGCTGCCAGATAAGTGTCCATCCCGGCTGGCACCTTGAGACGGCATGAGGGGCTCAGTAGAGCCCTGGCCAGAACCATGAGGTCCTAAGTCATCTGTGCTAGGTTTACATAGCAGTAGAAAACTAATGTTCAAGCCAAGTTACAGACAATTAGATTTTATCTGAGATACAAGAAGATAATATCCTTTGAGAGTCCAGATACATCCAGCAGGAATTTCTAGAGGACCTAGAGAGCAGGAGAAAGGTAATCTTCAAAGACTGTCCTCAGAGATAGAAGAACCAGAAGAAGGAGATTATTAAAAAAATAAACAACTAGGGAACCAAAAGGATTTCTCGGAAATTAACAATATGACAATAGAGAAGGGGAACTCTTGGGAGGAGGTGGAAGATAAATGTGAACAAATCTAGTAAATGGGGCAACAGGACAAAGGTGGAGGATGATGGAACAGACCATAAAATAAGAGGATGGGTTACACCCTAAAATAGAAGGTCCCAAGAGAAGGACCTGAGAGAAAGGGGAAAACAGGAGGGGAGATATCTGTTAAGAGATTATTCAAGAACAATTCCCAGAATTGAAGGACACACATCTCCAAATTTTATGGGCCCACCAAGGTGTTCATCATCCTGGATGACGACAGAATCACACTGACCACAGGACCTTTGAAAACACTTGTGACAGAGGTTCCTAAAAGTTTTGGAGGGAAAAACAATGGGTTTCAGAGTTGCATTGGATCTCTCAGCATCAGTACCAGTAGCTAGGAGGGACTTTTTATTTCAGGGATTATTGTTTCCAAACTTACCTTTTTTACTTGGCCAAACTACCCACTAAGTGTAAAAACAGAAGAAAGACATTTTTAAGCATATAAGGGGAAAATAAAAGCATTTTTATAAAAAAAACCCCTGGGATTTTACTATGATACATCTAAAGGAAGAACACATCACTGCACAATGGACATCAGCAAAAAGAAAATTAAACCCAGAAAAGTAAATACAATTAATAACTCATGCTAATGGACATTCGTGAAGCCCTACACGGACAAAGGGAGGAACAAGTCTCTTTCTCCTCATCCCCTCGAAAAACCACTCTTCTTTCCTATTACATGTTTGGAAATAAAAACATATCTCTAAAGAATTTGTGTGTTAAAGAGGCCAAAATGGGTATCAAAAATATATAGGACTGAATAAAGAATTATTTAATCTATTAACACTTCTGGATGTGACTAGGGCAGCTGTGCACAGGGGACTTGGGCAGGGGCTTGGGACACTAAAGTTTCATCATCCAGTATGCCCCATGGTGCTGAATGGCATCTGCCCAGATGAAAGGCAACTTTTCCTCTTCCAGACTAAAGCACCACCAGCCAAGCTCTGCATCCAGAAAGTTGGGTCTACCCAGAGAGAACAACTTTTGAAAGTTCTCACAAAGGGGCCCTATGGCTAGCAGAGGCCTGGATGAGGCTAAAACAGAACTAAGAAGGAAAATTGTAACCCCAGAAGCATGTATTTAAAAAGAGGGACTGAAAATGATCTAAACACTCAGTACAAAAATAATAGAGTAATTGCAAAAAAAAAAGTAATAATAAAATAATGATAGCAGAAAGCAACAAAATTAAAATTGTACAGATAAGTATAAACACTTATAGAATAAAATACCCAAACATTTTGAAAGTACTTTTATAAAGAGGTATATATTTTTGGTATAAATGATTAAGAAAAGGAGAGCAAAGCAGCAGACATATTAGAAATTTTAAAGAGGAAATCCAACTACATTAAGTAGAAAATGTAATATGGAAAGAGAAAGTGTTGAAAACATCTAAGAACTGAGACAATTTTGTAGGAAAACAATTACCAAAATTGACCCAGGAAGAAATAGAATTATGTACATATATAAACATATGACTCAATTATAAAAATTGGGTCAGTGGTCAATCATAGGGCCACCTCACCAAGCACTTATGGGAAGTAGTTTATCTTCCAAGGTTCAACAACTTTTATTGTATGAATTATTCCAGAAAATAGAAAAAGGGGGACATCATTTTCCCATGAGTATTAAGAGGCTAGTATGACCTTGATACTAAAGCTTGACAGGTGCAGTAAAAGAAAGGAACATTACAGACCGAACACCTATGAAAATAGATGTAAAGATAATAAAAAACCCACTACTGAAATGAATTTGAAGTACATTAAAAATATGAGAGTATTGTTTAATGTTAGAAAATATATTGGTGTAATTTGTGTTGACGGGATATAACTTTGACTCTTGGAACAGAAAGATCTAAAATAATAGCAACTTTAACAAGATAGAATTTTGTGTCTCACATGGAACTCTAGGTAGATGGTCCAAAGCTAATATGGTGACTCATGATTAGTAGTGACCCAGACTCACTTGTTTCCTTGCCCCCTTCAACACATGGCTTCCGTCTTGTCATCCAGATGGCTGATCCAGCTGCTCCCCTCATGATATATTCCAGCTAGCAAGAAGGGAAGAACGGTCAAGCAAGGAGCATGCCCCCCTATTCTCCTTCCCCTGCACCTTGAAGGGCAAGACAGGAAAATTGCATGCACTTCTTCCAATCACAGCTCATTAGCCAGAACGTAGTCACATGGCCACATCTTGCTGCAGGGATGGGAAAGTCATGAGGGGCAATGTGTCTCCTGCAATGTTATTGCTATGGAAGAAAAAGAACAGATAATAGGGGGAAACTAGCTGCCTCTGCCCCAAAGGAAAAAAAAAGATTCTCTCAATACCTTTGTATCAGTCAGCATTCTCCAGAGGAACAGAACCAGTATATATTTTTACTCAAATCTATATATTGATAGAAAACACACATGCACACACATGCACAGATTTATTTCAAGCAATTGATTTACATGATTGTGCAGCCTGGCAAGTCTGAAATCTGTAGGGCAGGCTGGCAGGGTGGAAACTCTCAGGCAGGAACTGATGTTGCAGTCACGAGGCAGAATTTCTTCTTCCCTGGGAAACCTCAGTATTGCTCTCAAGGCCTTCAGATGATTGGATGAGACCAACCCACGTCATTGAGAGTAATCTACTTTACCTAAAGTCAACTGATTGTAGGGGTTAACCACATCTGAAAAATACCTCCACAGCCACATCTCAGTTAGTGTTTGTATTTTTTTTAAGATGTTATTTATTTATTAGAGAGAGAGAGAAAGAGAACACGAGCAGGGCGAGGGGCAGAGGTAGAGGGAGAAACAGACTCCCCGCTGAGCAGAGGGCCCAACTCAGCCCAGTCCCAGGACCCTGAGATCATGACCAGAGTTGAAGGCAGATACTTAACTGCCTGAGTCACCCAGGCACCCCCAATTAGTATTTGATTGGATAATTGGGGACTCTGGCCTAGTTAGGCTGACATATCAAACTAACCATTATAACCCTCATGCCAAACAAACAAAAAAAGTAAATTAGGATTTGAAAAGTATTTCCTCAACCTGATAAAGGTAATTGTAGTGCATACTGGTATCTTTTACTCAATATTTGTGCATACTTTTAGGCTGTCCCAGCATCTGCATCTCCTTCCTACATTTGGGAAATCCACCTTTCTGTGAGTCTCAGTGAGAGTCTAATCCCATATCCTACTCTAGAAGCTCCAAAGGCCAGATTCTGCCTATATATCCCACCCCCACCTCACCCCTGCCAGTCTGACTTAAGCCTAGCCAATCAGATGCTCTACCAGTGACCCTGATTGGAAATGGGTTTCACAGAGAAGCAGGTCTGGTTTGGGGTCCTCTCTGGTGGCATGTGCAGAAGCATCTGGCCAGTACCTTCACTAGGTTGTTCTTGGAACATTCCCTGTGCCCTGGGTTTCCACATAACTTCCCTTAGTTCACATTCTCTATGCCTTCTTTTTCAGCCTTCTCATTGATTATGTTAGGAACCTGATAACTCTTTGTTGTTGTTGCTTTTGTGACCAGTTTAGCCTGAGTCAGTTTCTATTGTAATAAACCAGTAGATCCTAATTGGCACCTACCGAAAGCTTACAGCAAAAATCAAACTTGATGATGAAATGTTAGGGCATGTTTCTGGACCAGAGGAAATACCACTTTCCTGGGGGCATTTGACAATGCCTGGAAGTAGTTGTCATTGTCCCAACCTTCAGGGGCAGGTGTTGTGCGATGGTATTAGTGAGTAGAGGCCAAGGATTCTGCTAAACCTCCTAGACAGTAGCAGTAATTCTGAGATTGAGAAACCCTGCTTTAAAGTAAGAAATTAGACAAGGAGGCTTGCTTCACTGTTTCTTTTCAGCATTATACTGCAGGATCTAAAAAGTGCAATAAAACAAGTGAAAAAGAGCTAAGGACTGAAATGGGAAAAATAAAATGTTTATTATTTGCAGGTGATATGATTGAATATCTGAAGATAATATTCAGAAACACTGGTAAAACCGTAAATAGCCCATCAAAGTTGCTAGATATGGAATCAATACATGTAAGTCAATAACATACCAACAACAACCACTTAAAAGGTAATAATAACTCTGTGTTATTTTTGTAACTTCTTGTGGGTCTATAACAATTCCAAAATAAAAGTTCTTAAAATATAATAATTTAAGAGAGTCCTTTAGCAACAGCAACAAAATCCATGCTATTTAAGACTAATTTAACAAAAATATGTAAGAACTTTGCGAAGAAAATTATACATCTTAATCGAAGAGCAAAATAATGAAATGAATGGAGAGACATAGCATATTCATGTTTGGAAAAACCCAATGTTGTAGGATGTCACTTCTCCTAAAATTCATTTGTTACATTCAATGTGATTTAAAACGACGTAAATTTATTATGTAGTGGTTCTGTGGGTCAGAGTCCAACATGGGTCTCCCTGGGCTAAGATCATGGTACTGGCAAGGCAGGCTGCATTCTTCTCTGGAGGCTCTAGGGGAGAATCTGTTTTCTTGCCTTTTCATCTTCTAGAAACTGCCTATAGTTCTAGGCTTGTGACCCTCTTCCTTCACCCTCAGATCATTGGGGACAGGGGGAGTCTTTCTCATGCTGCTTTCTGGGTCTCGCCAGCCAGGAAACGTTTTCTACTTTTAAGGAGCCTTATGATAACTTTAGACCTACTGGGCTAATCCAGGATAGTCTCCCCATCTCAAGGTCAGCTGATTAACAACCTTAATTCCATCTGCAATCTCAATTCCCCTTTGCTATGTAACCTACGATAGTCACGTGTACCGGGGAGTAAGATGTAGACATGTTTGGGAGACCATTATTCTACCTCCCACACAGTATATGTTAGACATTTTCCATACTAAAAAGTAAAGAAACAAAAACCACCTGAGAAGAATTATCCTTTGTTTTATCTTTAGACTGTTTATAAGTCAGCAACACAACCAGTTAGGTTTGGAGAAAAACAGAACTTTCAGTTGAACATGGTCCCTATATGTGAGGATCCTTTTTTGCCTAACGCAGTGCACCGAGAAGGAAAATGTACATACTGCAATGTCATTACTGTGTGGATTGCCTCTAAAGCATTACAGAAAGAGGAAGCATTACAAGGGGATGCCACAGGTACAATTTGATTTGCCTCATCTATTGTCTTGTTTTCAAAGCAAAACTCTAACGTGGTAAGTTATGTAAAAAGAAGCTAATTGGTAAAAAAAAAAAAGTCAATTAAAAATAGCACTTTACCAATACAAAATACTTTCATACACAATTTCATTTAATTTCACAACAGCCTTTGAGTTGGGCAGAACAAGTGTATTTTTTCCCTTTTGCATCTGAAGAAGTTAATTGAGACTCAGCCGGATCATGACTTGCTTTACTATATGAAGTCAGTGACATTTCAGTTTCTTTTGTTGATTCATCATAACCTATCCCATCCTGATTAATAAGCTCTTCTAAATGTATCAGTAAGAGCTGTGTGCTTGGGAAAAAAAAAAAAGCTGTGTGCTGAATCCATAGAAATCAGTAGCTCTGAAATTCGAATGTTGAGTCACAGTGGAAGACCAGCAGTATCATTTCTACCTTTAAATTTACATGAATTTTCCAGGGCGCCTGGGTGGCTCAGTCGTTGGGCATCTGCCTTCGGCTTGGGTCGTGATCCCGGGCTCCTGGGATCGAGCCCCGCACCTGGGATCGAGCCCCGCATCGGGCTCCCTGCTCCGCGGGAAGCCTGCTTCTCCCTCCCCCACTCCCCCTGCTTGTGTTCCCTCTCTCGCTGTGTCTCTCTCTGTCAAATAAATAAATAAAATCTTAAAAAAAAATTTACATGAATTTTCCTATAGGCAGACTTTAAAACATCAATTATGTTTATCAAAATGATATATGTACATAGAGTAAAAGGTCACTGGTGCTTTAAGGCTTTAAGTAGTGAAAATAGCAGACTTTTGCCCTAGCTCTCCCCTTCCCAGACTTGATCCCGTCTGCTATTTCTCTGGGCATTTATAGATGATATGCTTATACTGCATGTCCTATGTTGCTTAGACATTTTCTGTCATCTTCCTATTGTCACAGGTGAGGATTTAGTCACCTCACACCTTCTACCATTGCTTCACCTCCCTCATCCTCTCATTATATCACAATTTCTGATAAACCTTTATTCACGACTACTACTACTACTTTATTATTATTATTCTGTTTTTTGTTTTTGTTTTTATTCAAAGTTAGTTAACACATAGTGTATTATTAATTTTGGGGTAGAATTTAGTGATTCAACAGTTGCATATAACACCTAGTGCTCATTCCATCAAGTGCCCTCCTTAATGCCCATCACCAAATTACCCCATCGCCCCACCCACCTCCCCTCCAGCAACCCTCAGGTTGTTCTCTGTAGTTGTCTCTTTGGGGGGCGCCTGGGTGGCTCAGTCCTTAAGCATGTGCCTTCAGCTCAGGTCATAATTCAGGGTCCTGGGATCGAGCCCCGTATCCCATCGGGCTCTCTGCTCAGTGGGAGGCCTGCTTCTCCCTCTCCCACTCCCCCTGCTTGTGTTCCCTCTCTCGCTGTGTCTCTCTCCGTCAAATAAATAAATAAAATCTTTAAAAAAAAAAAAGAGTCTCTTTGGTTTGTTTACGACAATGTAAATATCATTAACTGTTAGGAAAAATAGCGTGCTGTGGTTACATTGTTTTTTTCCTGTGAAAGTTCCTCCTACCCACTGGAATGAATATTCATCCATTTTTTATTTGCTTAGTTTAAATATGTAGCTGTCAATAATTCTTCCTTCCTCATTCAACTGCCTGTCAGTTCTATTTTCCAAATGGTCAAAGGTAATGGACAACTTTCCTGTAATTTGTACTGAAGCCTTCTCTTCTGGAACTCTGACCTGGTCGGGCTGATTGCTCCCTAGGCTTGCTACACGGCTGGCATCCTGGATGCTATTTCCTGGAGTCAATGGTTTCCTTCTGTTTAGTTTACCCTCTTGTGTTGATGGAGCACACCCTTCTATAGCTTTCAGAGAAAGGATGCATGAGAGGTATGATTTTTGCTATCTTGCTTTGGGGTATCATTGCTTTGATATCTTGCTCAGTTTCCCCACATGGATGTTGATAGTTTGATTGGATTTGGAAATGGAGTTGAAAACAATTTCCTTTCTAGTCTGTCCCTGGAAGCAGGCCCTGAAAACTAAGAGTGGTTGCCTTTGCACAAGAACACTGGGCATTAGGGGTAGAGAGCGCTTCCTTTTTCACTATATAACCTTCTGTACTACTTGATTTTTAAAAACCATTCGTAGACACTGTTTTCTAAAACTTAAAGAAAAAGACATTAGAAAACAGAGAACATGGTAAATATGGAGAATTTAAACCTTCCCCATTCACCACATATTACATTATATTTAACATCGTTGGAGCCCACGTGAGTGATATGTTCTGTGAAATATAATAATTTTAGCATTAAGGGGGTTACTATAGATTATGCTCTTGTATAAGCCCAAATATAATGACCATAATTGCATGATATAATGGAATCTCATAATCTTATTATCACAGAGCTTTTTTTTTTTTTAAATGAAGATTTGGAAATTTTAGGGAAAAAGTGTACATTTAAACCAAATTTTGGCCATCAAAAGTTGAAGTAAATTGTTTTTTTTTTTAAGATTTATTTATTTTAGAGAGAGAGAGAGAGTGCATGCACGTGTGAGCAGAGGGAGGGACAGAAGGAGAGGGAGAGAGAGAATCCTCAAGCAGACTCTCCACTGAGTGGGGAGCCTGATGTGGGGCTAGATCCCAGGACCCTGAGATCATTACGTGAGTGGAAATCAAGAGTTGGACGCTTAACTGACTGAGCCACTGAGGTGCTGCAGTAAATTGGTTTTTAAAGTCTTCCCACATACTGAAATTCTCACCATTCCCATTCCCAACACCACCGAAAACCATCTCCACGTTAATCAGTGCACTTTTACAGGGCTTTTCTTGGATTTTCACAGTTCAACTAAAAATAGCAAGTATGTAGAAAACTAGTCTTCTCAATGCACAAAGCAAAACCAGAAAGATGATGCTGGTTTGAGGCTTCACTGCAACACCTACCAAATATTAGAGGAACCTTAAAGTTAAATGAGAATATGAGGGGGATATAGTTAAATCTATATGTTTCGTGGTAGATTTTTGCTTATAAAACCTCTTAGCCTTGACCTTTGGCATGAGAACACTTTTAATTATGCAGATATTAATCGTTAATATTTCCTGCTCTCCCCAGGAGTTGTGGAAAAATGACCAATGAGGAACCTCTACACACACACAAAATAATTTAAAGGATGTTGAGAGAAGGTAAATCTCCATGATGACCTTGTTCTAGAGAGGAGTCCTCAGCGTAAGCTGAACACCATAATTACCTGGGGAACTTTAGAAATACTGGTGCTTGGGTCTCTCCTGAAAGATCCTGAAGTAATTGGTCTGGCCACATCCTGGGCATTGGGAGTTTTAAAAGCTCCCGGGTGATTCTCAGATGCAGCCAGGCCTGAGAACCACAGCTCCAGGGCTGATGCCAACCTCTAGAGACAGAAAGTGTGAGAGGTCCTTGTTTATCTCTGATGGATAATTGATTTGCCTCTTCAGACATTTATTTTTATTTTTTCTTAAGATTTTATTTATTTGAGAGAGAGACTGAGTGTGAGTGAGGGAGGGGCAGAGAGAGAGAGAGAGAAAGAGAGAGAGAGAGAGACAAGCAGACTCCCCACTGAGCACAGAGCCCCACACAGGACTCAGTCCCAGGACCCTTGAGATCATGACCTGAGTCAAAGTCAGACGCTTAACTGCCTGAACCACCAGGCACCCCTAGACATTTTTTATTTTATTATTTTTTTGTCTTCAGATATTTTATTACTTATTCAATATGATTTTTCACTATGTTTTTAAATTAAATAATGTGTATATTGGATTTTATTTCTGCTTACAAAAGAAATACATGCTAAGTGTTCTCCAGGCTTAATTATTGTTACAATTTTGGTATATGTTCTTCATCTTTCATTTATTTCTTCACGTTAGAAAAAAGTGAAATATACACAAAACATGAAATATATATAGAGTTTAATGAATAATTATAAGGTGAACTCAGGAAACCATACTGGGTCAACCGGCATGCCAGAAACTTCTTTTATGCCCTTGGCTTAAGAAATAACTCTTGGGGTGCCTGCGTGGCTCAGTCAGTTAGGCTCCTGACTCTTGATTTTGGCTCAGGTCATGATCTCAGGGTGGTGAGACTAAGGCCTGCATTTGGCTCCACCCTGGCATGGAGCCTGCGGAAGATTCTCTCTCCCTCTGCCCCTCCCCCACCACCAGTTGTCTTGCCTATGTGCACTTTCCTAAACAATACAGTTGGGTTTATCTATTTGTTCATATTTTAGCTTTATAGCTGTAGTTTGATTATTTACATTGCTTTAGTATATTCCACTGAGTGGATATACCACATTGACCCTCTCCTGTTGATGGAAATTTGGGATGCTTGCATCTGTTGGCTAGTCAGAACAGTGTGCTCTGAGCACTCTGGCTTTGTCTCTTGGTGCCCATATATACTAATTTTTCTGGACTATATATGTTTAGTGTGGAATTGCTGGCTCATCTGGTATACATATTTTCAATTTTAGTAGAAAATCTAAACTCGATTTCCAGGTTGCTTGTATTAATCTAGCCCTACAAGCAGTCTGTGAGAGATCTTGTTTCTCCAAATCCTCCATAGAACTGTTTGCCAGTATGATGAATATGTAATGGTATTTCCTTGAAGTTTTAACTTGCATTTCCTCAGTTTATAACGAGACGAAGAACGTGTAGCCAGGGCTTCTGTTGCATCAAGTTATATCCTCCCTGGCTCATCTGCTACTTTTTTTGGGTATCATTTGCTGTTCCTTTATTACTGCTTGAGACTGATTCCTAGCTCATTAATTTTCAGCCTTTCTTCCTTTCTAGTAGAGGTAGTTAAGGCCATCCGTTTCTTCCTAAATACAGCTTTCCCTAATGTTGTTACCTAACATATGAAGATTTTCTACATATGCTCATTAGGTCATATTTGTTATTCATGATATTCATTTCTACCAGGTTTTCTTTTCTTTTTTTTTTGGTCTGCTTATTATATTGATTACTGACAGAGGCATGTTAAAATTCTCCCACCATGATTGTGGATTTTGCTATCTATATTTTGAGGCCAAGTTATTAGATACATACAAATTAAAAATTGTTATCTCCTCCTGGTCTATGGAGCTTTGCATGATTTTAACTCAAGTAATGCTTTTTTGCTGCAGAGTCTTTAGTTGACTTTAGTATAGCTACATCAGCTTTATCTTGCTTGTGTTTTCGTGTGATGTAGCTCCCCATCCTTTGATGCTCAGCCCCTGTGTACCCTTATATGTTAGGTGTATGTTTTGTGGATATCATAGAGCTCGATTTTTTTTTCCTAATCAGACAGTTTTTTATATTTTAACTGAAACATTTAGTTTGTTTACATTTAATATAATTACTGATATATTTGGATTTCCATGTTATTTTGAGCTTTTTATTCACACTATCCTGTTTCCTTTCATCTTCTATCTCGATTTCTTTTGGGTTTGATTAATGATTTTTTTTCCTCTAATAGTTTGAAAATTATGAATTCTGATTCAGATGTTTTAGTCTTAACCCTAGAAACCACAACACAGAGACTTATCTGATCAAAATCTAGAGTTAATAAATATCTTTCCTCTTGGATAATGAGACAGAGCTTAAATATGTTAATTATATTTCTTCCCTTCCTGATGAATGTTAATGTTGTCATGTATCTTAATTCTCTCATTTTAACCCCATTAGTAGTATTTCATAGTCAATGTTTACTTACCTTTACCCATCTGAAACCACTTTCCTTCTGTCTTTAAAATGTCACTAGAGAGAGGATACGATGTTAACACCTGTTTTCTCTTAGTACAGTGAAAGCTTCATTCCAGGCACCTTTTGGCTTCCACTGTTGCTGCTGAGAAGGCAGCTTTCAGTGTCATTTCTTTGCGTTCAGATTGTTTTCCTTGGCTGGTCTTGTGCAGTTTCACTATAGATATGGATTTATTTTTATCCATCCTCTTTGGGAATTGTTGGACTTCTTGGAGGGTTTGTGGATCTGTCTTTCATCAATTTTTGATCACTATTAGCTAAGTTTTCATACCCTTCTCTCCTTCTTAAACTGCTGTTCTACTACCTCATGCTACCCTCCTTTTTCATCTTTTTGTCTCTGTGTAGAATTCTGAATAATTTCTCCTAATATAGCTTCTAGATCACTAATTCTCTGTTCTGAGACTTTAATGTGCTATCATCCATTTAGTTTCAATTGGATTACTGTATTTTCATTTTTTTCATAATTTAATGTGGTCTTCTTATGTAACATATTAGTTCTACTGGGCCACTGTTTATACTTTTCTGTTTGCTGGTGATATTTCTACGGTTGTCTTTTGTTATTTAAATTTACGAAGCACGATGCTTTATCATCTGTGTCTGATAATCCCAACATCTGAAGTCTACGTAGGTCTGTTTCAGCCATCTCTTATGTTTGTTGTGTTACATTGCTGTGTTCTTATGTGGCTGACTTGCTTTGGTTGTGTGCTACTCATTGCCCTTAAAATTATTTGTGGAATTCCCTGAGGCCTGGGATGAAAATGCCTTCTTCTAGGGGCGCCTGGGTGGCTCAGTTGGTTAAGCGACTGCCTTCGGCTCGGGTCATGATCCTGGAGTCCCGGGATCGAGTCCCGCATCGGGCTCCCTGCTCGGCAGGGAGTCTGCTTCTCCCTCTGACCCTCCCCCCTCTCATGTGCTCTCTCTCTCTCTCATTTTCGCTCTCTCAAATAAGTAAATAAATAAATCTTTAAAAAAAAAAAAGAAAGAAAATGCCTTCTTCTAGTTTAACACATGGGTGCCCCAACAGTTCAGAGCACTTCCACTTCCTTGAACTGTCCCAGGGTGGTAAGTTTTGGTTTCGCATCTGCCCAGCACCTGCCTGCTTGGTGACAGGTTTTCCCCTTTTTGTTTCTTTCCTCTTCTTCTTTTATGTTTTCATTTTCTGATCCATTAAGCCCCAAAGGCAACATCATAGCCCTTTGTGGATGAGAGAAAAGGAGCAGCTTCCCCTAACCCTAAGGATGTAACTAATAATACAATGAATAAGTTTGGTTGTCATCCTGAGGCCACCCTCAACAACAGATAAGTCCTATACTTAGTCTTGTCTAGAGAAATATATATGTGTGGGTTGTTAGCATATTTCTGTATTATTCCATAGATAAAAAATATTTGTCTAGAGAAATAAAACAAAAAGCAAAGCAAAATACATATGGAACAACTTTCCTCCTGTGCCTCCGCCAGGGCTCATGCAGCGCAGGCAGCAGCTGGTGTGTGGAGGAGGTTGAGGACATGTTCCACGTGATAGTGTCCACTCCTCCTACTTGTCTTGCAGGGTCATGTTGCTTCCTGCAGTGAGAAGAAAACACCTAGAGGACAGGGTTCTTCTCTTACACTGTACCTGTACCTAGCTATGACCTGATAAACCATAGCTGCACAGTAAATATTTCCCAGCTAAAGTAATTTTGGCACCATGGTCTTATAATGATTAAAAAAAATAACAGGAACAGCACAGAATCATTATTTCCTCCAGTATTCTAGAGGATTATATGCTTTCCAGTACAGCAGCTGCATTTGGCTGCCAGCACCCATCTCCCTGTTTCTCTGGTTACAAACTTACCCCTGCTGGCAGACAGGGAGGTCATGTGATCCAGTACTGACAATTCAGAGAGCCTTCTGCTCTTTCTTCCCTCAAATTGTTCATGGATGGGAATATTATGCACACTAAGCTAACCAGAGTCCTTAGGGAGAGTTTGTACCAGAACTCTGGAAGGCCCACTGATGCTTGCGTCAGGGAGCTGAAAGGATGGGTTCCAGGCTGCTTTCCCCCATATTCTTTGCTATTTGGAGAAAGCCTTCTGGTGGAGGTGAGGACTCCAAGCAGACACAAGAGGCGGAAGAGTTGGAAGAGAGTCCTGTGGTGGTGCTGACACCACTTTCCTGCCTCTGAGGTCCCTGGAGCAGTCGTGGTTCTTTAGTGTTTCCTTCAATTCTTTAAACTAGCCGAGTATCCTTTGAATAAATTGCCCTTTTGTCATCATTTAGCCTGAATTAGGTTTCTACTACTCACAACTGACACTTTTTATTCTCAATTGTATTTAAAGGGGGGGAGCATGGTTAGAGGAAAGACAATGCACACCAGCTTTGAAATAAAATAGGGCAATAAACACACTTTTATCCATTTTCTTTTTTTTTAAACATTTTTTTTATTTTATTCTTATGTTAATCCCCATACATTACATCATTAGTTCTAGATGAAGTGTTCCATGATTCATTGTTTGTGCACAACACCCAGTGCTCCATGCAGAATGTGCCCTCCTCAATACCCACCACCAGGCTAACCCATCCTCCCACCCCCCTCCCCTCTAGAACTCTGTTTGTTTTTCAGAGTCCATCGTCTCTCATGGTTCGTCTACCCCTCCGATTTCCCCCGCTTCATTCTTCCCCTCCTGCTACCTTCTTCTTCTTTTTTTTTCCTTAACATATATTGCATTATTTGTTTCAGAGGTACAGATCTGAGATTCAACAGTCTTGCACAATTCACAGCGCTTACCAGAGCACATACCCTCCCCAGTGTCTATCACCCAGTCACCCCATCCCTCCCACCCCAGCCCCCACTCCAGCAACCCTCAGTTTGTTTCCTGCGATTAAGAATTCCTCATATCAGTGAGATCATATGATACATGTCTTTCTCTGTTTGACTTGTTTCACTCAACATAATACCCTCTAGTTCCATCCACGTCATTGCAAATGGCAAGATCTCATTCCTTTTGATGGCTGCATAATATTCCATTGTATATATATACCACATCTTCTTTATCCAGTCATCTGTCGATGGACATCTTGGCTCTTTCCACAGTTTGGCTATTGTGGACATTGCTGCTATAAACATCGGGGTGCACGTACCCCTTCGGATCCCTACTTTTGTATCTTTGGGGTAAATACCCAGTAGTGCAATTGCTGGATCATATGGTAGCTCTATTTTCAACTTCCAAATGTACTTTCTTATTATCCAAGATGAGCTGTGTTACTAATGGAAGAGAAGAATACCAGCACCGTGAATTTTTAAACACAACTTCAAGGAAACAAGAGATAATGTCACTTTGTATTAAGAAATCCCAAATTTAGTGCCATGTTGACATCAAGGGATGGCCAACTTCATGGTGTCAAACCATTTCAGGTAACAGGGTGATCCTGGGGTTGTGCACCTGTCATCCCCCACTTTCTCCCACTCAATCCCACCACAGTGTGGCCCTCAGGAGAGATCTTGGGGTTACACAGAGAGGAGGTGAGTGTGGAAAACCAAGGTTTTCATTTTCTTTTATCTCATTCAGTTGTTTTCTCTCCCCTAAGACTTGCACCTCCCCTTAATCCCTCTGACTACAAATAAAATGTTGTCTTCTTAACTTAAATATAAGAAACATGAGTGGGATTCAGTAATCAATATGTTCATCTAAAGACATGCACAAGCAAGTTCATGGCCACACTATTCATTCTAGCTTAAATGGGAAACAGTCCAAGTGGTATAATGGATAACTCTTGATGTGCTCATATAGTGGAATACTATATGGCCAAGAAAACCAATGAACTAGCTCTACATGCAACTATGTGGATGAATCCCACAAACATGATTTTGAGTGAAAATCAAACCAACACAAACAAATAAAATGCATTTACATTATGTCCCCAAATAAACAAAACTAGTCAGTGGTGTTGGAAGTGTGGACAGTGGTGGCCATTGAGAGGAAGGGGGTGAGAAGTAACTGGGAGGGGCCTGACAGGGGCCTCTGGGATGCTGACAGCATTCTTCTTTGGTGACTTAGGTGACAACACAGGTGTGGTCACTTTGTAAGAATTCATCAATGTGTATACCTACAGCTTGTGAGCTTTTCTACAGGTGACTTAGGTGGACAAGAAAGCTTAAAATAAAATCCATACTCTTTAGGGGAAAAAAACACCAGGAAAGTGGTCCACTTTGGAAAAGCTACCTATGAACTGCTCAGAAGTTTGCCAAAGTATGACGAGTAAAGAGCTGTTTGGAGTGGCTGCCCAGGCATTTTACAACAGGACAGCCCTGCTCACACCAAGTCTGGACATGTAGACAGGGATCTGAATTTAGGATTCCCGCCCCATGTTCCTGCTTTGCTTTTCCTGGGGCACCACCTCCTTATTCTTCAGCTTCTTCTCCTTCTTCTTCTCCTTCTCCTTCTCCTCCTCTTCCCCCTCCCCATCCTCTTTCCTTTTCTTTAAAATATTTTTATTTGAGAGAGAGAGAGAGAGAGAGTGAGTGCACACACACGAGGAGGGGGAGAGGCAGGAGGAGAAGCAGACTCCCCGCTGAGCAGGGAGCCCCATGTAGGACTCGATTCCAGTAGTCCTGGGATCATGACTTGAACCAAAGGCAGATGCTTAACAGACTGAACCACCCAGGCACCCCTCCTGGAGCACCTTCTAAAATAGAGCTGAGAAGTTAGTGACTTCTGCCCCAACCACTTTATAAGTGAGAGATACTTCCTACCCTGCTCTCTCTCTCTGCTCTCGTGACCTGGGGTGGAGGACGGTCCTTCCCCCTGGCTTATGGTAATGCACCCCACCATCTCTGGGACATGTAAGTAATAAATCTCGTGTCTTTACTCCTTTGTGTGGGTGTGTTGACACTGTATCTTCAATCAAAATGGCCCTGTGGTTTTCACTTCCCCCAAGTAGGTACATATTTCCAAAATGATTCAGATAAGCTAGGGAAATCACAGCCAGGTGCACATCCGTAACACTTAAGGAATGTGCCAACTACTCTGTGTCAGAACAGGGATACAGGAATGGGTTTGCTGTTGTTTTGGCACCAAATGCTATTTTGTAGTTATAATGCAAAGTAATGGTATCTGGACCTGAGTCACCAAGAAATATTTCAGAGAGTGTCTTCTCCTTATTAAAGCATAAAGTTAACAGGTCCTGCAGGGGTGAGGATGGAAGGGATTTTTTTTTTTTTTTTTTTTGGCCTTCTTTGCTCTGCAGGAGCTCCTTTGCCAAGCCTTGATGGAGACAAGACCAACAGAAGGTGAATGTCTTGGCCCCTTTTCAAGCACCCATCTCTACTTGGGCGTCCTTCTGGCCCTCTGACCTGACCTGTTCTGCTCTTCTTCTAGCAGCTGCTCCTCCTCTTCCTCAGGTCCCATCTCAGGGCATCACCTCCTCCACAGTTGTGGAATTGACCACAGGGATGCATTTTCAGCTCCTCCTTCCTTTTCCCCCTTCCAGCTAGTCACCAAGCTCTGGGGCTTCCCCCTCGCCCCATCTCTGGAATAGTGGTTCTCAACATGAGCATACATTGCCATCACTGGAGAGCCCTGTGTCCCCACACTGCCAAGTACACAGGCCCACTCACCATCCATCACTTCCTGCACTTGCCTGGCTCCTGTTCAGAATCTCTTCTGTCAACGCCCAACTGGATCTCCATACCTTTGGGAAACCATCCCGGGTCCTTCTATTATTTAACAAACCTCTACCTTTTCCCCACACTATGTTGTTTATTCCCAGGAAACACTCACACTGTCTGCCTTGTGTCCCATATATATGTAGATTTTCTATTCCAATGAGACTGATAGATCCTATAGACAGGGTCCCCCCATTGTATGTAATGTGTGTCCTGGTCTCCTGTGCATCTAAAATGGTATGAGTGGTATTCCATCTAAAGGAGAATTAAAAATAACCACTCAAATCATTCTCTGTGCACTGCAGTTCGGAAGCCAGCAGAGAGAGACCTTCTTCTAAGCAGATGTTCTGGAAATGCAAATACATGAGATGATACATTCTGAATCTGAATTCCAGAAGCAATGGGATTTGAATTGGTTGCAACACTCTTTCCATATACTTTTTATCCCTTTCTTGCTCTACTCTCTATTTTGGAGCTTACAAAATAAGAATATTTAATATCCAGGCTTCTTTGCAGCTAGGGTGGCTCTTTATAGAACTCTGGCTCAGGAGATGTAGGCAGAAGCCCCTGGTGGGGGCTTCTCCTGTATTTCTCCTCTTCCATCTGCCTGGGATGTAGACTTAATAGCTGGACCAGCAGCAGCCATTTTTTGGCCCCTAGAGTCACACCTCTGGTTAATGATGATGCTGTTTGGGGTTGGTCTCAGCCTATCCACAGTGATGCTATTGGGTAGGAGAGTTCCCAGGGAACTTGGAGGAACAAGCTTTATTACTCACAAGTCTGGAGGGTTCATGGCATGCCCCATGCCTGGGATGAAATGGATGCCTCAGCAGTCACAAGCTTGATGTCAGCAATCACAAGCAATTGCAAGCTTATACCACAGACATCCTTGAGCAGTTGCATTGGCCTTGGACTATTTACCACTAACGTTCATGTTACATGAGAAAAATAAACCTCTTTATTTGCTTAAGCTATTCTTTGTCAAGTCCTCTGTTTTGGCAAAACAAACAAAACGAAAAACAGAAAGAAAGAAAGGAAGAAAGAAAAAGAAAGAAAGAAAGAAGAAAGAAAGAAAGAAAAAGAAAGAAAGAAAGAAAGAAAGAAAGAAAGAAAGAAAGAAAGAAAGAAAGAAAGAAAGAAAGAAAGAAAGAAAGTGGCCTGATAACTCTAATGTAAAGGCAGAAAAAATTTCCCTTCCCTTCTAGGTTATTTGGCTGGTCTCATAATTAAATTAACATAACACAGATTAACAGGAGAACATTTTAATTTCATAGGTATGGGGCCCCATAAAAATATGAGACCCAAAAAAGTGACCAAAGCAAAAAGCTTTAATACATTTTAGGTGAAGAAACAATAAATTTGTGAAGAATTGACAAGACAAAGGGGTTTGGGCTTGGGTAGTAAATTGGGGAAGAAGTAACAAGGTTTGTTTATATAGTTTTCTTGACCCTAAATTCTGTCTCTGGTGATAAGAATGCCTTCCACCCTCTTGATATGGAGAACGAGCATACCGAAGTTTGTATCCTGCTCTCAGGGGGACAAAGGAGAGCCAGAATGTCCTTCTCACCCCAGCTGTTTCTCTAGTACCTCTAATTCAAAATAATCAATATGCCAAGGTGGCATATTTTGGGCCATACTCTGGCCCTCTTCACTAATCTGCCCATATT
>NW_023270515.1:1331791-1354123 GCF_011800145.1 Mirounga leonina
CATATTTTGGGCCATACTCTGGCCCTCTTCACTAATCTGCCCATATTTTGGGCCATACTCTGGCCCTCTTTCACACCTCTGGTTAAAATTAAAGGAAGAGAGTTCTTAAACTAGCTTGCTTTAGGTTAATGTAATGTTAACCTTAAAAATAAAACCGTCAGTTCTTTTACCAGCAAAAATGGGTTTATTTGGATAACGAAGAATTGCAACTCAAGACAAGCAAGCAACCATAGGTAAGTGTGGAGAACAAAGGACAGGAGGCTCTAGTGTAGAGGAAAGGGGGTTGGGAGGGGCTGTTGTAAACAGAATGCCCATTGGAGTAAACTGGGAGCTGGAAGTGTAGTGGCTTCTCATTGGCTGGGCTGGTGCTATCTTGATTATGCTCACTTAAAGTTAAGACTTCATTAATTGGGCCTCATTAGCTAGGGATTTGTTATACCTCTAAGTGTTTAGCTCATGTTTCCTGTTATACTTTGAAGGAAGTGTTTGCTAAGCAAATTAACAGTGTAATCAAAATCCCAGAGAGAATGTTTAAGTGGTTAAGAGTCAAAGGTAAATTACAGTAGAGTATAATTGACTATTTAAGCAAGTACCGTAGGGCTTTTCCCTGGAAACATCTTTGAGGCAAATAATCTCAGTTATTTTATACACTTAGAAATCATAAAATATGAATTTCCTTTTGTATTATTCTATAATCCAGATTGATGTGACTTCTCTCTGGATTATGGGGATGAGAGCTAAGAGTGTACTTCAAGGAATATTTACAGAAACACTAATTATATTCCAAAGGGGTTATATTAGTTTTTAGCCATATGGATGTATATATATATATATATATATATATATATATATATATATAGATAGATAGATAGATGTGTATATGTGTGTATATATATATAAAAGATTTTATTTATTTATTTGAGAGAAAGAGAGAGTGAAAGGGGGCGGGAGGAGCAGAAGGGGAGGGAGAAGGAGAGAGAAAATCTCAAGCAGACTCAGCACTGAGTGCAGAGCCTGACACGGGATTTGGGGCTTGATCTTAGGACCCTGGGATCATGATCTGAGCCAAAATCAAGAGTTGGATGCTTAACCGACTGAGCTACCCCGGTACCCCTAGTTTTTAGCCTTAAACTAGATGTGTAAGCTTTCCAAGTGATTCCAGCTTAAAAGAGGATAATTTGCTAATCAGTTCATTTCTGTTGCTCAGTTTTCTTAAATTTAAAAATAGCATTTATCTGCCTACACAACGACTTGGACATGATGTTATAGCTGTTTTATTTGGAGTAGCCCAAACTAGAAATACCCAAGTGTCCATCGATAGGAAAATGGATAAATACATTTTGGTATATTCATACAATGAAGCGCTACTTAGCAATAAAATAGGAACAAACTCCTGACAGGCACAACATGAACAATTCTCAAAAATGGGATCCTGAGCAAAAGAAGCCAGACATGAGAGTGTTAATACTATATGATTCCGTTGATGTGAATTCTAGAAAAGACCAATCTCACCTACAGTAACTGATGGTTGAGCGATGATTGTGTGGCGGGCTAGGGGTTTAGTATATGGACATCTCTGTCCTCAGGCTCCCAAAGTTTCATGAAGTCCCCCACACACCATGTAGTCACCTTATCCCAGAGTCCCCCATTCTCAAGTCATTATAGCATCGACTCAAGTCCAAAATCTCATCTGTCTCATCAGATGATTTGAATCACTGAAGTCAGGTATGGTTGAGACTCTGAGTAGGGTCCATCCGGGGGTAGCATGCCCCTCCATCTGTGGGCCTGTGAAGGGAATGAGTTGTCTGTTCCCATAGTACTATAGTGGACCAAGTGTAGGATGACAGTTATAGACACTCCTATTCAAAAGGGGAGAAAATCAAAGGAAAAGAGGAGTCACTGGTCCCAAGAAATTTGGAACCCAATGGGACCAACTCCATTAGGTTACAAGCTTAAGAAGAAGCCTCTGTGGCTTGAGGCTGCACTCCAAACCCATAGCTCTGTTTTTGGGGAGGGCCGTCTGTCCACCCCCAAGTTGGGATATCCTCCTGTATAAGGTAACATAGTGACAGGTTCCAGGGATTAGGACATGGACATCTTTGGGGAGCCACTGGTCAGCCTATTTGCAGGTGGCTACATACGCATAAAAATCTGTCAAAATACATTAAAATGTGTGCTCAAAATGGGTGCATCTCATTGTATGTAAATTATACCTCGATAAAGCTGATTTTTTAAAATAAATTTAATTCTTCCTTGCCATATTGTCACTAAGGATGTTTTCAGAGTTAAGTGGCTTAAACGTCACAAAGAACATTGCCATGGAACATGTGGAATCAGGAGTATAATCACTATTACAGTTTATTGTCATTGCAAATAAGATCATCCTTCTTATTTCAAACTGGACTTCAGGCAGCTTATTAAAGCTGGTGAGCACCTTTGAAAAGACTCTGTCCTGTGGCTTCATGCAAAATGCAGTAAAGTAGGAGAATACTCAGCCTCTTGGCATCAAACCTGTCTGGAGGGCTCCACCTTGAGACTCTGAATTTGGTAGAATAACTAATGGGATCTTCAGCTTTCCTCAAGGTGGTGGTGTCTCTTCCATTATTCATGCACATATGATTCATGTGGTTCTCTACAGGGGAGGGAAGCACTTTCTTACAGTGCTGTCTTCTAGAGGCTAAGGAATCAGAGAGCAGGACATGGAGGTCAGTATGGGAGTACTTAGCTCCAGGGAGCCACATGTCACATTCTGCCAGGATTCACAAACCAGCCCCGCGCTTCTCTGTGGGTTCCCTGCGCCAGAATCACCTTGCTGTGCACCACAACTCCCCGGGGCTTGTTGAAATGCACATTCCCTGTCCCCACGAGGATCTGCTACATTGCACTTTCCATAGGGTAGACGCCTGCCTGGGTCCTGCATTTCCTGCGTTCTCTAGGTGATCCTATGTTCACCAGAGTCTGAGAACCACTAGGTAAAAGAGATTGAGCAAAAGCAGAGAGGTGGAGGAACCGAAGCACTGCAGGGTGCTAGGAATCATGGAAGGGCTTTAGGAAGGAGATGGTTTCCACCCGGCCGTGGGATACTAGGAGACCGAACAGAATGTCGGTGACCACCAGGTGACTCCTGATGACTTCAACAGGTGCTGTTCAGTGGGGTGGGCAGAGGAGAGGCAGGTGTCATGGCGGAGTCAAGGGAGTGGCTCTGTGAAAGGTAGCCTGGAGGAACATTTTGATCCTGTAATCTTGTCTTTTGGTGTCTACCTGATACCACTTGTGCAGAGGGATGTGCAGTGATGTTCCCCTGAAGCTTTATTTCTACCAGAAAAAACTATGTCCACCAATAACAGAAGCCTAAACAAACAAGACACATCCATGTGACGGAACTCACTGCAGCATTTGCAAGGGATGAGGTGGAATGCCCTTGGGAGCAAGAAAGTAGGTTGTAATAAAGTTCCATCTTTTCAGAGGTGCCCCAAGATTTATGTGAATGCGAGGAAAATGTCTGAAGGAAATCAGACCACATGGTAACAGTGATCCTCTAAGAAAGGCACTGGATTTGGGGAGGTCAGTTCTTCTGTTAAGACATGGCCTCTGGAATACACTCACCGAGGCTCAAACCCAGGCTCTGGTTTCTACTGGCTTTGTGACTTTGGGCAGGTGACCCACCTTCTCTGGGCCTCAAGCTTCCCATCTCAATATGATAAAAATAGCAGTATCTGTATGGTATAAAACCACTGAGTGATCTAAATGAATGTAATAGGTGTGATAAAACGCATAAAAGGGGCTGGCATGTAGTAAGAACTCCACACACATTAGCTATTATGTTGGGGGTGGTGAGCAAAGGCGACTTTGGTGTTATCTGAAATGTCTGAATTTTCAGTCGCGAGACTGCATCTGATGTGCTACTGGGTATAATTAGTGGTAACGATTGTAAAGAATAAACAGCAGAGGAAGTCCGAGAGGTAGGAATGCGGATGGCTGTTGAGAAGTTTTGGGACGAATGCAAGAGCAAGGCAGTTCAGTGAACGTAAGGAAAAACGCTGCACACTTCCTCCCCGGTCTGTGTTGTATGTTTAAGTCCTGAGCTCATTATACAAATTGCAGGCTCGTGGAGCAAATCCAACTCTTAAAACTCATTTCTCAGCTGGTAATACAAGTGAGCTGGAGAGACAAACCACAGGAGCAGAAGTTTATTTTAAAATCGCAGCTGTTGGAAGAGAAATTTATTAAGGCATAACTAGAAGGCATTTGAAGCCAAGGTGTTAATTATTTTCCTAAATATTCTGCTAATGGGGAATGAGAACACTCTACAAAAAAAAAAAAAAAAAAAGGCGTGATTTTGGAGAGACTTCATAGTTCGCAGGTTTGGGATACATTGGCACTCCAGACTGCAAGACTAGAGAAAAATGTTGTGGGCACTGAATTTATTACTGGCCAGCCACGGCTCTATGACATCAACCGACATATCTATGAGAAACAAAGATATGTTTTAGGGGCTTTAGTTGTACTTGAGCCTCCAGCTCACATTCTCCTGGAGTGCCAACAAAGGATGCCACGTGGTAGATGGACTTTAGAGCTAACTGAAAAGTGCATCACTTTAAGATGTGGATTCCTCAAATGGCCCAATGCCACTCTCAGACACATGTAGAATTATGGTGCATTTGCTCCAGTGTTCTTTTTTTTCTTTTTAAAGATTTTATTTATTTATTTGACACAGAGAGAGAGAGCACAAGCAGGGGGAGTGGGAGAGGGAGAAGCAGGCTCTTCACTGAGCAGGGAGCCCAACGCGGGGCTCGATCCCAGGACCCCAGGATCATGACCTGAGCTGAAGGCAGACGCTTCACCGGCTGAGCCACCCAGGCACCCCTTGCTCCAGTGTTCTGACATGGGAAAGGTCCCTTCCCACCTGGCCCATGGCACCTTCAGATGGAGGTCAAGGGTTTTAGAAAAGCAATGTAAATTTTGAGACACACAGACACATACGTATCCATAAAGAAATGTCAACGAAAATGAGCCACATTAGCAAAACATCACACATCCAGTGATAGTTTTCAGTCCGTGAATCTTGCTGGGCATGTGCCTTGGGATGGATGCTCAGGGTGTAAGTCATGCATCACGAGCCCTGGTTATCCTACCAGGCTGGCTGACTTCCTTCGTTGTCTCTTTCATCTATACAAACTATGAGGAGGAATTCTCTTTACCAATGAGAAATCTAAAACTAGGAAGTTAAAATTATGGCTGAAATCTCTCAGTGAACAGCAGAGCTCAGACTCAAATGCAGGACTAGCTTGAAAGCCTCATCTCTTAACCAGTGAATCTGACCTCAAGAAGCTTCTGGTCCTAAACCATCAGAGACCAGAGAGAACAAAGACACTCAGGGTGATGCTGGCCAAGAACCAGGTAGGCATCATATGTTTCAGCAGATATCAGCCCTGGCAGGTGACACTTGATCCCCAGACTCTCCTACTTATCCAAGATACTCTGGAAGACCCATGGAAACCAGATGCCACCCTGGCATGAGGGAGGAGGGAATGAAGCCCTGGTCAACTGAGTTTACCCAGACATAACTGAGTTAACTCTAAATTACCAATATTGAATATTCTTCTAGGAGGGGATAGGGAAGAGCTCAAGATAGAAATTAAATTCAGGCAAAACAGGGCTCCTGGGTGGCTCAGTTGGTTAAGCGACTGCCTTCGGCTCAGGTCATGATCCTGGAGTCCCAGGATCGAGTCCCGCATGGGGCTCCCTCTGACCCTCCCCCTTCTCATGTGCTCTCTCTCATTCTCTCTGTCTCAAATAAATAAATAAAATCTTTAAAAAAAAATAAATTCAGGCAAAACAAACATAAAAATAAGGAATGTTACATCCATTGCCCACTGAGTTTTACGGATTGAGACACTGGCACTTTGAGAACTCTAGCTATATGCCAGGCACTGTGCTAAGTAATTTACACTGAATGTACCATCGAATAATTACAACCAAATGGGTTGTAGACCATCGTCACATCATTGTTTTAGATGAGAAGCTCTGAAAAGTCAAGCCACCTCCTCAAGGTTATAGAACCAGTAAATGGGGGAGTCAGGTGTGTTGAGGTTTCTGAGGTGCATTTCCTTTCTGAATTTTGAATGACTGAAAAACAAAAAGGAGAGTCAGGTAGACACCAAACTATTAGTTCATTCACTGGTTCATAGGGTTGAGAGAATGAGTCTTGGGAATGAGCCTGAACTTCAATCCTTGTGCTCCTTCACCTATTGCCTCTCTAAATTCTGGCCTGCAGAACTTGCTAGGTCAGGATCCCCAGGAGACAGACTTCGAGATGGAGATTTGTGTGCAGGTGGTGGCAGGAGGGTCTGGAAGGCATTTAAGGAATACCTTGAATTAACATATATCCTAGCATCCATGAGCCACTGGGTGCTGGCTGCCTCCAGGGAGGAGACAAATCTTGGGTCAGGTAGCTCCCTTTGGCAAGGACAAACTTCAACTGAGGAAAGATGGTGGCCAGCACACCACAGCATCTATGATAGTCCTATTGCACCGCTGGATCAATTTGCACTCAATAATAACTCAGTTTAGCTGGGAGAAGCTCCTCCAGGATTCTGGTTCATCTCTTCCTGGAGAAACCTACAATAGGAAGGTTGTTAGGATAAACTTCTGTCCCCATGCCGAGGCATTGGGACATGATGATACTGGTTATCTCTCTATGATAGTCTTGATCCTCCCTCCTGACCCTCAGAAACACCTCTAGGTCTAGGCCAATGTGGTCTAGAATGGTGGTGACCCAGACTCTCAGCCCTGGAGGGTTTTAGCCCCTAGTCACCACACTCTCCTTAATCCCTCTGCACCTCTCCTTTTACTTCAAAATTGGACAAGGGAGTACCAATAGACACCCCAGAAGATCGTGTGAGTGACAAAGTGTTCTTTCTGTTTTCTGAGTGTAACAGAAGCCTCTTTTTCATAATCGGGGTCAATTACTCCTGCCAGAATGGTGATGCCTTTGTCTGCTGGCCCTATGGCAGAAAAAGCCTGAATTATCAGGGAAGCAGTCATAGATTAAAGTTTAGTGAGACTCTTACTGTGTCCCTTAGTGGAAAGAGACTCTCTGGGAAGGAGGAACTCTTCCTGCTGAATCCAGAGTTGCCGTGATGGGAAGCAAAATTCCCCAAGGGAGGCATTGGAAGTCTTGGTAAGTAGGGCTGATGCAACTTCTGCCCTTGATTCCCATGCTTATAGGCAATACCTACTGGGGACACAGTATTGTGCTGTGGTTATTGATTTAGAGGAAATACTGAATCCTGGAGACAGTGCCCCCCCCCGCCCCCACAGTCTATTATCTCCAAGATGACACTTTACCTGTGCTTTCAAAGGGTTGTTCCATTATGCTGTGGGGTCAGAAACTTCCGGGTGGATTAATATGTGATAGGACCAGTGAATTCATGGTCATTTGCCCACTGTCAAGCTTGTTTGCTGTAAAGTGGTTTCCTGGGTCCAGTGAAATATTACACAGGTTTCATATAATGGATCAAATATTCTGTAAACCCTCAGCTAGTGATGCTGCCTGAAGCCCTATGGACAGGAAAGGCAAACCCATATCGGTATATGAGTCAATGCCCATCAAGGTGAGTCATTCCTTTCCAGGATGGCTAGTTCGCCTGTGAATGATGGTACCATATTGACAGCTCAGGGCTGGTCTCTGTTGCCTGCAGGCTGGACATTCAGCAGTAGCTGTAGCTACATCAGCCCTGGTGAGTCAGAGCCCATGCTCATGCCTCATCTACAGGTTCCACTCCCATGATAAGAATTATTTGTTAATGGCTTGCCTGACCCTGTGAGTTTGTGGGTCCTAATGGAACCCAAGTCATGATGGGCAGTTGTGGCATTGGTGGCCAGGTCCTCAGTCTCTATCAGGACATTAGAACTGGACAAAAGCTTTTCCTCACATAGTGTATACTTCTCTGCTGCAGTTGGCATGATCTTGCTCTAGGATCCTATGGGTCTATGCTGTGACTCTCCTGCTGGGGCTTGTCTGAAATGGTACATGGTATACTTTCCCACCACAGATGCAGAGGGTCTACTAGGCATACGGGCACCCTTGTGCCAGAGCCTGCCCTGCTGCCGTGCCCTTTCTTTCTCTAGCTTCACTGAGGGCTGGCACCTTCCCTGTCACATAGTAAATGTGATGGGCAATATTCTGAAGTTTGGAATAGGCTGCCTCCAGAACCCAGAGAGGTCTACCAGGCCTGTGCTTCCTTCTTAGAGGTGGGGGGTATAAGATACAATAGTACATCTTTTACTTTAGAGGGGAAGTCCCAGCAAGTCCCAGACCACTGGGCTTTTAAAAATCTACTGATGCCCTAGGTCCCTCAATCTTCATAGCATTTTCTCCCACCTTCTGGAACATGTATGTCTTACAAAGAACTCCAACATACTCGCCACTTTTGTTCATTCAGTCTACTTAATGTGTCATCTATGTCGTGGATCAGTGTGATGCTCTGAGGAGCGTCCAGGTGGTCCAGCTCTTTTGGGATTATATTAGGGCAGAGGGCAGGGCAATTAATAGAGCCCCAGGACAGAGCTATAAATACATACTGTGATCCATCCCATGTGAATATAAACTGCTTCTAATCCTCCTTCCTGATTAAGATGGGAAATAATGTGTCCATCAAATCAGTGGCTGCTCACTACATCAATGTGAACTGGCTCTAGAAAAGAGACCACATCTGGCACGACAGCTGTCTTCAGGCTACTGTGGGGTTGAGCCTGCAGCAGTTCACTTTTGCCTCCCTAAATCTCTATGATTTGGAAGGGTCCCAAACAGTGAATGAAATGAGGGGAGATAGCAGAATCCATCGCCCGCTGCAGAGGTTTTTAAGGATCTGTCATTTCTCCTGGGAAATACTGTTTTTGTTTTTGACTTACTAACTTGGCCTGAAGGCAATTTCATGCTTCCCCTTGGCCTTCCCCACTGTGACAGCTCTTCCCCAAGGCCACGAATCCACACGTGGTGCATCAGTGCCTAGGGCTGCCCGGTAGCTTAAGCAACGGCAGGGTGCTGTCTCACAGTTCTGGAGGCGGGAAGTCCGTGATGGGGCTATAGGCGGGGTTGATTCCTTCCGAGGGTGGGAAGGGAGGATCTGTTCCAGGCCCCTCTCCTGGCTTCTGGTGGTTTTCCCGCACTCTTTGGCGTTCCTTGACTTGTGGAAGCATCATCCCGATCTTTGCCTGCATCTTCATGTGGTATACTCCCTGTGTGTGTCTCTGTGTCCAAATTTCTCCTTTTCATAAGGACACCAGTCATAGAAGATTAGGTCCCATCCTAATGACCTTACCAACTAATTACGTTTGCAATGACCCCATTCCAAACAAGGTCCCATTCTGCACTTACTGGGATTAAGACTTCAGTAAGAATTCAATACAGATTCAATTCAATATGAATTTGGGGGGAGACACAATTCAACCCATAACATGTGGGTTCGGCCAACTACCAGGTCTGTCTGTTCCAGTTAGACATGGAGCGTGGGGAAATGACCACTGGACCTGCTGGACTTGGGCCAAGTCTCTCTTTATTATTCAGCACCAATGTGCTCCACTCCATCACGGCCCCTCTGACGGCACTTTGAGTCCCTGAGTATTAACAATCCCGTACAATAGTCCTCCACCTGGGAGTCCCCCCTTTCTTTGCTGTGCGGACTGCAGTGGCTGGAGGACCCTCAGGGGAATGACTGTGGAAGCATTACCAGTTGCACTTGCTGTGGTGTTGAGGGTCCTTCTTCCCGAGAACAAAGTGTCTCCTTTAGTCACTGGGCTTCAGCCCGGAGAATTGGCTTGGGTACAGGAGCTGGGCAAGGGCTGTGACTTGTCATTGGAGCAGTTGCCCTCAGAGTCTCCATCACCCATCCTTGATTTTGGCTGATTGCAGAGATAGGGCAATACCCTATTGGCTGCCCCTCTTCGTGCTCCTAGGAGCACTTTTCTCGTTTCTACTTCCAGGGCTCTCTGACAGGCGGGGTCTTCTTAATGCCCCTCCAGTCTCACTCGCTGCCCCCTGGCCTCTGTGGTTTGCGGATCACCTCTTCCCCATTGCTGTCCTGGAGCTGTCAGTGGCCACTTAGCCTCCTAACACTGCTGGTGGCCTCTCACCGGTGAATTCTTCACCACTTTGTGAACGCAGCGTCAGTCAGGGAGTCCCGAGACACACAGCTGGCGAGGGGCACCTTTCTGGACTTGCATACTCTGTGCCTTCTGGAGTGCACGCCTCTCTGAGCCTCTTGATTCTTCTCTCATCTTCTGCCACCAGCAGATCCGACACATCTACTTCACTTAATACGGACCATCGCTTTCTCCAAGGGCTATCCCGGCTGGTTCACGTCCCGGCTTGCCAGAGCATTGAATTCTGTACCACGGAGGGTGTCTCTATATTTATAAATTCTCCCTTATCTTACTTGTACTCTACCCTCACTGGATCCAGCCCACTTGGGGACAAGTCCCACATATGCTCCCCCAGCCCCCGCAGGTGCATGTTAGCTGGGGCCTGCAGCTGCAGTGCGGTGGGGTCCCTTTCTCCCCCAGCCAACCCAACCTTTGTCCTGTTGGGTTGTGTTGCAAGTTAACAGGTTGGTGGCCTGATGGTGAGTTTGGAATAGGTCCTGGGATGAAGGTTGGGCACGTTTTCTTACAAGAAGAGGGCTTCTGCATTGCTTTGAAGCAAGGTTGGAGGACACATTAATCAGAGGAGAGTTGGCTTCTTGTATAGACCCCGGGGGTGTAGGATTTCCAGGTACTGACTCAGCTGTCACCATCCCAAACCTCTGAGTCTTGGTCTTTCCCAATCAGGGCCCTTATCTTGGCAAACCAGGTTTGCAGAGGTTGAGAGCAACCTTCCCTGGACTCTGTTACCCTTATATTTAATTCCTGGGCCAGATCCTCAGCTTTTTCAACCCTCAGGCTGCGGGAGACCTCTTTCTATGCTGCCAAGGAGGCCCTCTGGCTTACTGTTCATCTTGAATTGATGACTAATCACCATTAGGTTTTCATTGTGTTTCTCCAATCATTGATCGTTCCCAGCCATAGCCCCGAACCCATAGTCCTCATGTTTCTCTCAGTGCTTCCCTTCCTCTGGATCTCATCCTATCCCCCATGAAGGGAGGCACAGTTGTATCTGGAATTAAACTATCCAAGTACATTGAACTGTTCTGGGAACAGTTGGCCCCACCTACCACCATAGGGAGACCACTGCTGGCGAACAGTGGATGATCCAACTTCCTACTCCCCTTTAGAGTCCGCTTCCTGCGTTCAATACCATCCCAGCTGTCATCAGCCAGATGCAGAGATGGAGGCCTGTGTGCAGGGCTTCTCTGGATGCTGTCTGGACCTGCGCCTGGCCGGGAGTGTGGGGAGCAGGACCAGGTCCAGGGGGAAACTGAGAGCAATGTGGTCATCACAGAAGCCTCAGCCAACCTGCGGCGCCGGGAAGGTGGGATGGTCCTTCAGAGGTGTCCTGAATCGAGGCCTGCGGCTGGACCTTTGTCCCCCCCGTACCTGTGGGTCATTGGATATGGGCTGTCCCTGGAAGGGATGAAGCCTTGGGTGAGGCAGCTGCCTCAGGCTGAGGGCCATTCCTGGGGACATAAGGAACTGTGAGCCATGCAGCAGTACTCCTGGTGGCTGGGGGAGATCCGGGTAGCTCACCGCAGCACCCACGACAAGCCTGCCTTGGGAAAGAGGCATGCAAGGCAACGTGCACCCAGCCGGTCTCAGTAAGCAGCCTGCTCTGCTTTATGTCCCGCCAGTCAGAAAGTCCACATCCTACTCCCCACGAGAGTTGAGAGGCCCCAGACCTGGCCTGAGCCACATCCAGGTGAGCTTACGACAGGGAAGATGGGAGCGTGCAGAGAACATGGGTAGGCCAGCCTGAAAGTGTGTTCTGATGGAGCAGGGCCAAGGAGGCGGTGTCCTTTCCTCACTCTCTCGCCCCAGATCTCTCACCTTCCTTCGGGGAAGAATGTATCTATGGAACATCTCCAAGAGGCTGGAAGCCTCTGGAGAGAAAGACAACATGGTTTCCTCACTTCAGCACAGTGGTGTATTTGTTGATGTTTCGGCTGCCCGATGTCCATTCATACTTCTTAAAAACACAGAATCTCCTTTTGGAAACCTACTTCTCCACGTGTGTGGCCTTGATGCGTCTTTCAGTCAAGGTGTTCTGCCAGCTACAGCCAAGGGGCGGTGTGTCACCCAAACTGGGCCCAGCAGACTCCCGCTGGGACTTCCATCTTGAAGGGACTCATCCACAGACAGAAAACACTGGTGGAGCACGTTCACTCCACGGATGGGGCCCGAACCGGAGGGTTGAGACCTGCACAGATACCACGTTCTGGTCTTGTTTCCAAACCTAGTTCTGAGATCTGTCCGTTCTTTGAGCTGACTGCTGTTCCCCCATGTTTTGCTTGTGGCCCAGAGTTAGATGCTGTTTGCAGCCAAAGAACCTGAGTTGCTAGGCAGGGTGCAGCCCAAAGGCCTGGCTCCCGGGGACGTGGTCCTGGCTACCGGCTACGGGTGTGTGGGCTAAGAAATCCATCCCGGTTCCTCTGCAGACTTGCCGTGTGGACTTCTGCTGTGTTTAGCTTTCATTTACTGATTCCAGATGGTTTTGGGCAAAACACTTCTGAGAGGTGGGAAGATGGGGTGAGGCCAGTTTCCTTTCTTTTTTCCGCCTTTTTTTCTTTTTAAAGATTTTATTTTTTTATGAGAGAGAGAGAGCGTGCATGAGTGGGGCAAGGGGCAGAGGGAGAAGCAGACTCCCCGCTGAGCAGGGAGCTTGATGCGGGACTCACTCCTGGGACTCCAGGATCATGATCTGAGCCTGTGCTTAACTGACTGAGCCACCCAGGCACCCCAAGGCAAGTTTTCTTAAAAAGAGACAGATTCGGAGAGAGGGCAGAGTCATTGTAACTAAACAATCCTTTCTCATGAAGAACTTTCTGTTTTCATGATAAATCTAGATATCCATTTTAGTTGTAAATACTGTGCTTTGGGAACAATTCCAGATAGCACTGGTGTTGACCATAGACATTGAAGGTAGTTCTTCCATCTGCTTTCAATATCTTGGCTGCCACCAGGAAGGGATTGTGTCCATCCCTGTGATGTTGGTGTGATTTATTATGACCATGAATTTGTTTTTGTACTGAAACAAGTCATATATTTGGTTATCCTGTGAAATTTTCTTTGTGTTAAACTTCGAAAGGCAAGTAGGACTCAGTATTTGAAAATGCTCCTTTACCTCTTCTGTTTTGCTGTTGGATGTTGTTTTGTGTGTGCCTTGTTTATTAATAGAACTGAAAAATAAATTATTTAATGTTTTTCTTGATGCATTGGCCTGGAAAAATATTTTTATCGTTGGCCAGTTTGTTGCTTGGTGCATACTGTCCCCTGAGCGCTAGGTCTTAAAATCCCCCTTGAATGTGCTTTTTTTTTCCACTAGAAGGGAAAATAAAACCCTTTATCTTCATGTTGAGAATAGAATAAGCAAAAATGGGGCTGGTGAAAATTTGAGTTATTTTAGTTGACCTTTTTTTCTTCCTAGGAAGAGCATTTCATTTTCTCTTTTAAGACGTACAGTTGACAATCTCTGGTACTTTCTAAATGTAAATAAATGTAAATAAATATGTGCTTTTGTTTTCAATTGGGTCATGTCATTCCAACTTCTAGGAAGTTTCAGCCCAAGCTACAGAGAGGTTCATAGATTTCTTTTCTTCTTCTTCTTTTTTTTAAAAGATTTTATTTATTTATTTGAGAGAGAGAATGAGAGACAGAGAGCACGAGAGGGAAGAGGGCAGAGGGAGAAGCAGACCCCCCACTGAGCAGGGAGCCCAATGCGGGACTCGATCCGGGGACTCCAGGATCATGACCTGAGCCGAAGGCAGTCGCTTAACCAACTGAGCCACCCAGGCGCCCCATAGATTTATTTTCTTAATAATAACCTGTGGCATGCATGCATGCATGCGTTCATTTATTGTCCATTGAGAACTTATCTATCCCTGGTACTGTTCTAGGTAATAAAGATACATTGTAAACAAATAAGAAAATAGACCCCTGCTTTTGTAGAGTAAAAAGAATGCTTTGGCTAATTTTAGCCTGCATTAGGAAAGTAGAAATACAATTTCATTTTATTCAAGAAAAAATATGGCTGGAGAATAATCATTCATAGATTTTTATAATTAGGATAATTTACAGTCTTCTTTTGTGTGAGTCACCCAGTCTCGCTGAATAAAATGAAGTGAGTGCCTGTGTGTGTGTGTGTGTTTGTCCCCCGCTTGCACGCGTGTGGGTATGGGGGGTGTGGGGAAGGAGCTAACCCAGAGGTAATTAAGGTAAAATTTTATGTCCAAGGCTTGCTTTTCCCGCTCGTCACCCTGCAGTGCCATCTGGTGGTTGAAATGGAGGAAACATTTCCTCCAACGCGGATAACTGTGTCAACATTTGGTCCCTGAGATGAACATATAATTTAGCATCCAAACTGGGGTAGTTTTGAATGTTCAAAGGGAAAATTCTAATAATTTCCCAGGGACAACAGGCATAAAGTAAGGCTGTCAAAGGCCAACCTACACCAGATGCAGGAGTAGTAACGATAGTATATGGAGCATTTACAGGGTGCAATACTTTACAGGCATTATTTCATAACTTCCACACGGTAGCCCGGTGAAGGGTAAGTTCAACTTTTTTTTGAGAGAGTGCGAGCAGGGGATGGGCGGGGGGCAGGGGCAGAAGGAGAGGGAGAGAGAGAATCTGAAGCAGGCTCCACGCTCCATGCTCAGCGCTGCCCCATGCGGGGCTCGATCTCACCACCCTGACACCATGACCTGAGTCGAAATCAAGAGTCAGAGGCTTAACCGACTGAGCCACCCAGGCGCCCTGGTAAGTTCAATTATTATCTTCATTTTACTGATGAAAAGAGCGGGCTTTCAGGTTTTCCAGATAAAATATAGACCTTCCTGTTAATTTCCGATAAGCCCCAAATAATGTTTTTGGTGTAAGTATGCCCACGTATTCTGATACACAATGGATAATTTTTTAGTATATCTCATGTAACATTTGAGACATATCTATACTAAAAATTATTTGTTGCTTCTCTAGAATTCAAATTTACCTGGATGGTCTGCTGTTATTGTCCTAAATCTGGCAACCCTCGCCTGTAGAGGTTAAGCAACTTACTTGAGATGATGTAAATAGCAAGGACAGAGCTAGTTTCTGAAACCAGTTTTGCTCAGAGCGAAGCTCAGGCCCTTCCCTGCGTGACCACAATCTACTCCTGACCAGGAAGCGGGGGGGGGGGGGGGGGGGGGAGGCAGAAGCCCCACGATTTAATCATACAGGGATTTCCAACTGCATACACAGGCATGTGGGATGGTGCAGTACATGCAGGTTTGGCTCATAACCATTAACAGCACCGTTTGTTTTAATTTCGTAAACCTCACAACATTTTAGGGTAGAAGTGCAGCAGGGCCGCAGGAAGAACCAGACCCAGGGACCAGACGATGCAGGAAGACTGGGGAAGATTAGCACATGGTGAAGCCGAGACACCAGCTTGGAACTTTGGGTGTGGGGCGGGGGGGTGAAGACTGGAAGGGCACACGCAGAGCTCAGCGGCACGACCGTGGGGGGATCCCGGGAATTCTTTTTTTTTTTTTTTTAAAGATTTTATTTATTTGACAGAGAGAGACACAGCGAGAGAGGGAACACAAGCAGGGGGAGTGGGAGAGGGAGAGAAGCAGGCTTCCCGCAGAGCAGGGAGCCCGATGCGGGGCTCGAGCCCAGGACCCTGGGATCATGACCTGAGCCGAAGGCAGACGCCTAACGACTGAGCCACCCAGGCGCCCCAGATCCCGGGAATTCTTAAGAGGCATCTTCACGCTCACTTCCCATCAGGGTGTCACAGAGGAGGGGCCCACATGAAGGCCCCCCCCAGTGAGAGATGTCTCCTCTGAGCAACATCCATGGGCAGCCAGCCCCGCCTGGAGGCAGCCGGTGGTTTGAGCGCTGGGCCTAAGCCTGAGCTGCCAACTTCTAGAATGTGTGTTTTAAGGAATCTCTTGGTTCACAAGCCCCTCTTAAGAAACCTACCCTCCAACCCTCAGGGGCCCTGACATCTGTTTTGATACTTGGTAGCTGTCCCTCTGCCCACACCAGCAGGTGGCAGTGGGGACAGCAGGACTCCCTGTATGGTCAATGACAAAGTTCTGGAGGTGACTTCACCTTTTCAAGGCTTCCCCTGGGTCAGCTCAGGCACAGAATGAATCCCAGGCCTTCTCTGCTGGCTTGCTGAGGGCCGGCCTGGTCCATTCTCTTCCAGGTCATGGTCAGGATGACAACCGATGAGCTTTACTTTATGTGAGACCAAAGAAAAAGGAAATATAATCCATGTATTTCCTGTGACTGCAAGAGCCACCAAGTTTGCTCTTCGCTGCCCCACAGAGTATTTCTTAATGCCATTTGTCCCTAAAATATTTTTCCTATAAATATTAAATGTAGAATATATGAAACAATCCGTTTGGTTTGGTGTTAATGTGTATTTCTGACATAGCGTGCTCTGGCCAGTGATGAGGGAAACCCCCCCTGAAGGCCTGATATACATGGGATGGCATTTTAGATTTCTTTCTAAGTTGGCATGACTGTACATAAACTTTATTTAGATCAAAAGCCTGATTTATGGCCTGCAAAGCATACATTGTCCATAGCCTAAAGGAAAATCATCTGTCTCTAAGATATCGCTCAATGCTCCTCCTTCTTCCTGCATTCCCCGACATTAAGACTTGTGATTCCTGGGGCGCCTGGGTGGCTCAGTTGGTTAAGCACCTGCCTTCAGCTCGGGTCATGATCCCAGGGTCCTGGGATTGAGCCCCATGTCAGGCTCCTGGTTCAGTGGGGAGCCTGCTTCTCCCTCTCCCTCTGCTCATGCTCTCTCTCTGTATCTCTGTGTCTCAAATGAATAAAAAAAAATCTATATAAAAAAAGACGTGTGATTCCTGCCTGTATGTTAATCTATACTTTTTTGAGCTTTCACAAGATGTAAAGACTGTTCATTCTCTGGAGAAGACCTTGTTTACCTGGGCAGCTATCTTAACTTAGGCTCAAAGAAAACGCTCTTTCTTTTAGAGATTCTAAAAAGCTTGTTCATTTTACATCAACACCAGTGAGAGCTAGTGAAGCCGACTGAAGCATCACCTCCATTGGCCCCAGGTTAACTCCAAAGTTAAACATTGCACTAACAATCACAAAGCAATCTTTCTTAATTTGACTTGTGTAAATGGTATTTTGATGACTTAGCTTTCAATGTAACATTTTTTTGTCTTAGGCTTCTTAATTTATTTTATTTTATTATTATATTTTTAAAGATTTTATTTATTTATTTAAGAGACAGAGAGCACACGCACGCACAAGTGCTCAGCAGGGAGCCTGACACGTGGCTCGATCCCAGGACCCTGAGATCACAACCTGAGCCAAAGGCAGACGCTTAACCAACTGAGCCACCCAGGTGCCCTTGTCTTAGGCTTTTTTAAATAAACTTTTTATTTTGGAATGGTTTAGATTTACAGCAAAATTGTGAATATAGTACGGTGGGTTTCTATATTACATCTGTATGGTATGTGAAAAACATGAAACAAATCCCAATTGAGGGATTCTACAAAACATCTACCCGGTCCTCAAAACTGTCTGGGTCATCAAAACCAAAGAAAATCTGAGAAGCCTAAGAAGACAAGGTGCCTAAATGTCACACATGTGGTTTCCTGGACAGAATTCAGGAAAAGAAAAAGGACATTAGGGGAAAACAGGAAATCTGAGCAAATTATGGACTTTGGTTCATAGGAAGGTATCAATATGAGCCATGAACTGTGACAGGTGTACCATAATCATGGAAGATTAATAATAGGGGAACCTGGAAACCCTGTGTCTATCACTGCATTTTTAAATCAAAAACTACTCTAAAATAGAAAGTTTACTTAACAACAACAAAAAAACTCTTGTGAAATCTAAAAAATACAAAGACAAAAACCCCCTGAGCTCACAAATAAGAGATTGGTGGTTGGCAGAGGCGGGAGGTAGGTGAAGGTGATCAAAAGGTACAAACTTCCACTTATAAAATAAGTAAGTCCCAGGGATGTGATGCACATTATGGTGACTATAGTTAACAGTATTTCTGTATATTTAAAAGTTGCTAAGAAGAGTAGATCTTAAAGGTTCTCACCACAAGAAACAAAGTTCTGTAACTATGTGACGTGAGGGTTGTTAACTAGACTTATCCTGACAATTATTTAGTTATATATACAAATATGTTTACACTCAAAACTAATATAATGTTTTACGTCAATTATATCTCCATTTAAAAAATCCAGACACTATAAAACAAAACAAGTAACCATCACCCTAACAGAAAGGATTGTTATATAAAGGGGATGATGAGTTGAACTGCAGGTGGCAATAATTTAATCTGTAGGAATGGACGTTTGAAATCACATCTTTCTTTTTTTTTTTTTTTAAGATTTTATTTATTTATTTGAGAGAGAGAGAATGACAGACAGAGAGCAGGAGAGGGAGGAGGGTCAGAGGGAGGAGAAGCAGACTCCCCGCCGAGCAGGGAGCCCGATGCGGGACTCGATCCCGGGACTCCAGGATCGTGACCTGAGCCAAAGGCAGACGCTTAACCATCTGAGCCACCCAGGCGCCCGAAATCACATCTTTCATGTTAGGACAGTTTTCCAAATGGGAGTTTAGGTTAGTGAGGCATTTTATAAATTTATCATGAATATCCTAATGAAAAGACAGTGCAATAGTGTGGGAAGACCACGGGGTTGTCTTTGGGGTCAAATTCAGAGGCGAAGCTGGCTTCTGGATGGCATGGCTCTTGGCAGCATAATGAAATGTTGAGAGCCTCAGTTTTGGTCTCTGTAAAATGTGTATAATAATGCTCACCTCTTACAACTGTTGAGCTGATTAATGAGATTGTAGAAACGAGTCCTTCCACAGTGCCTGGCACAGGGAAAGCAGTCCCTCTGCCTTCCACCAGTGCTGAGCCCACAAATGGACATGAATCACAAGGAAGGCTTATTTGAAAGGGGAAACTGTTTGTAGAATGTATTTAATTCAGGAAGTTAGTTTTAATTCAAGTGCATATACTATCTAAAGCAGGAACACCAATTTGAAATTTTCTTGCCTATTGTGGGTAATTGGGATTTGCATGCAGATATAATTGGTTAAAATAAATTCCCTGAAAATTAAACCCCAGGATCTTATTTGCATTGTTCAGTTGATACAGAATAGTTTCAAATGATTACAAATTTGATATTATCATGAATCCTGAATTAAAGAAATCTAAATCCATGAGGTTTTAATTTACAGTTAAGATAACCAGGTGCTTGAGAAATGCGGTGTCCTTCCCCATATGGATCACATACCTCTCTTGACAGTGTCAGATCCTGGATCTAATGCGGCAGCTTTAAATATAAATAATGTGCTTCTCCCCTACTGCCAAACCGGATGACATACTCACCAGTGGGGAGTAGGGACATTTACTGTCAGAACAGTGCGGAAAGTGTCCTAAGTACAAAAAGGGAATCAGAGTGATGTAGTAAAACAAACAGCCAGCTAGCCAGCCAGCCACAGTGGTTTAAAAAAAGCTTTCATGAATAAAATCAGAGGAAATCAGAGAGGGAGGCAAACCATAAGAGACACTTAACTCTAGGAAACAGACTGAGGGTTGCTGGAGGAGAGGTGGGTGGGGGGATGGAGTAACTGGGTGATGGGCATTAAAGGAAGGCTCGTGATGTAATGAGCACTAAGTGTTATATGCAACTGATGAATCACTGAATTCTACCTCTGAAACTAATAATGCATTGTATGTTAATCAATTAAATTTAAATTAAAAAAGAGCTTCCATTGTTTGGGTTTGGGGTGAGATGATGCTTTAGATATTCAGAAGTGTGCTGAGAATGTCTCTAGGGGGCTGAGTAGATCTGCTGTGAGGAACGACCTGAAAGGATCTGGGCAGAGCCATATAGAGCTACAGGGCTTTCAGAGTAATTTCCGAATACAAGGTTCTCAGCCTTGCGCTCTCAGATTGCAAAGGTAGCGTGTTCATTGTAGCAACCTTGGAATATGCAACTAAGAACAAAGAACATTTTTTTAAAAATCTAATTTTACCACCCAGAGATAACAGTTGTCAATATTTTGGCGTATATGTTTTTAGTTTCTGTTATGGACTGAATGTTTGTGTTTGGGAGGTGATTAGGATAAGATGAGGTCATGGGGGTCCCCATGATGGTGTCCGTGTCCTTAGAAGTGGAAGAGACAGCTTCCTTTCTTTTTCTGCCATGTGAGGACACAGCCGGAAGGTGACCAACTGCAAATCTGGGAGAGAAGAGAGGGCTTCTCATCAGACACCATCCTTGCCAGCACCTTGATCTTGGAATCTCAGCCTCCAGAGTTGTGAGAAATAAGTGTCTATTGTTTAAGGCACTCAGTCCTTGGTATTTCATTATGTTCATTATGGCAACTTGAGCAGACTAAGATAGACTCCCTCTCCCTTTCCTTCCCTCTCTCTCTCTGACATTCTCTCTGTCTCTCTCTCTCTCTCACACACACACACCCGTAAACACCCATAGACATACCTTTTTAAAAATTGCAATTATTACACAATTTTTCTCTACTTTAGTAATGTAGGGTCTGTCTTGTCTCATGACATTATTCTGCAACTTGGTTCTTACCAACTTTATAAAATTCCATTAAAGAATTTCCGTTCTTTCTTTATTTAGTTAAATGATCACCATACTATATTTAAGCAATTTCTGCTTTGTTAGTTTGCTTCCATTCTCTCTCTCTCTCTCTCATCTATGAAAAACACTCCTTGTTTCTCCTCTACTCCGTTGTCACGTTGAATACTACTGTGGCCAGATATGTGAGGTATTTCTCCCTGACACCAAGCAATTCTGACACTAGCTGGGTGTCCTCTGATTTGACTCAATTCTGACTTATCTGCCTGGATAGCATCAGATTCCACAGGTGAAGGGCTCAGTCTCACAAAACCGCCCCCTCCCAAGCCCACCCCCACTTCAAATACCAAGTGCAAGTCCAGGTTGCCTCCTGTGCTTCTAACTGACGGGCTATAAGTTGGAGGTTCCCATAACCCCCTCCATGAATTTGGTTAATTTGCCAGAGCGATTTGCAGAACTTGGAAAAACTGTTTACTTGCCAGATTACTGGTTTATTACAAAGGTTTTTAATGGTTATGAATGAGTAGCCAGTTGAAGAAATACTCAGGGAGAGAGCCGGAAGGGTCCTGAGTGCAGAAGCTTCTGCCCCTATAATTTGGGGTGCACCACCCTCCTGGCACAGGGATGTGTTCTAGAAGCTCTCCAACCATCATCCTTTGGGGTTTTTATGGAGGCTTCGTTAGGAAGGCACAATTGATTACATCACTGGCCTTTGGAGATTAAATCAACTTTCAGCCTTTTTCCTTCTTCAGGTAGAGGCAAAGCATGGAACTGAGAGTTCCAATCCTCCAGTTCCAGGGTTGGTTCCCCTGGCAACCAGCCTCCCTCCTTAGGGACTTGGAAAAAGTCACTTCAATAACATAAACTCAGGTGTGTTTGAAAGGGGCTTTTTAATGAATAAAAAAAGGCATCTTTATCTCTCTTATCATTTAGGGAATTCCAAGGGTTTTAGGAGCTCTGTACTAGGAACAGGGATGAAGGCCAAAAATATATGTTTCTATCAATCAATCAATCAATCAATCAACCAGTCAATCATCATCTCTCTACTTATATAAACGCGAGTTCCTCCAGAGAAGCAGAACCAGTAACATATTATATACATATATTTCTAGCTAGGCAAGTCTGAAATCCATAGGATAAGCTGCCAGGAAGGGCGGGCTGGAAATCTTGGCATGAGCTCAAGCTGCCATCTGCAGGTAGAATTTCTTCTCCTGAGAAGTCTCAGTTCTGTTCCAAAAGCCTTTAGATTGTTTGGATCAAGCCCACCCAGATTATCTAAAATAATTTCTTTTACTTTGAATCAATTGATTATAGACATTAATCACATCTACAAAATGCCTTCTCAGTAACACCTAGGATTTAATTGAATTAACTGGAGACTGCAACCTATCCAACTTAACACATAGAACTTACTTACCTATCTATCATCTATCTATCTATCTATCTATCTATCTATCTATCTATCTATCTATCTATCTATCTATCTATCATCTATCATCTATCTATCATCTATCATCTATCTATCTATCTATCTATCTATCTATCTATCTATCTATCTATCTATCTATCTATC
>NW_023270515.1:1354133-1365916 GCF_011800145.1 Mirounga leonina
ATCTATCTATCTATCTATCTATCTATCTATCTATCTATCTATCTATCATCTCTATCTTCTATCTCTGTATCCATCCAACTGTCATCTTTCTATTGTGAGCCCCGTCTTACCGTACATTCTTTTGTATAAACTATGTGCACATTCCTGGCTGTTTTTTTTTTAGAAAGGGGAGTTACTGAATGAAAGATGACACTAATTTTAAAATTCTGAATTATATAGATCAGGGGTCAGCAAACTTTCTCTGTAAAGGGCCAGAGAGTAAATATTTTTGGCTATGTGGCCCATACGTCTCTGTCACAGCTACCCAACTCTGCTGTTGCAGAACAAAAGCAGCCACAGACAATGTGAAAAAATGAGCACGGCTGTGTCCCAATAAAACTTCATTTACAAAAATAGGTAATGGGCTGGACTTTGTGCCAGTATAGACTAATTGCAAAGGGACACTTTTAGGAAACAGTGGAAAAGGAAGCTAGCAAGAGAAGCAGCCGAGGGCAGGTGTGGAGGAAAGAGAGAGGACAGGGCACCTCGTTAGTGTTCAGAGCAAGAGCAGGACCCCAATGGCTATTGTGTGAAAACCATGACCACAGCTGAGCTCCATGTGAGGCCAGCAGAGCTGTTCACCAAACATGGAATTTCCCTCCTTTTAGGCACATGGACTTCCCTGCCCTCTTTGATGTTAGGTGTTGATTTGGACAGTGAAGTATAAGCAGAAAGGACATGTTGCTTATGAGGGGGCACTTGAAGAGCCAGCAAGTGATTTGTCACATTTCTGTCCCAATGCAGCAGTTTTCAGAGGAAACCTCCATACCCTGGGTGTCTGAGTAAACAAGATGAGCAGAATGCCCCGGCCAACCCATGTTATGTGGGTGAGATGTAGACTTGGGCTGTGTGAGGCCACTGAGATTTGGGGTTATTTGTTACTGCAACAGAGCCTAGCCCACCCTGACTGCTAGACCTAACATCAACCACAGCCCTTACCTGAAATAGTACTCTGTTACTGTCTGTGTTTTGTACCCTACCTTATTTGTCTTTATAACACATACCATAATCTAACATACACTCATCTGTTCACTTATTGATTGTCTCCCCCTCAAGCATATGAGCTTCCCCAAAGTGAAGATTTCTGATGTGCTCATTGCTGTCAAACTTCAGTATGTATTTATTATGTGAATTAATCAACATCACTGAAAACATCAACAATATACAGAAGCACTTACTAAATACAAGGTATTGCATAAGGAGTTTATATGCAGTATTTCAGTTAGTCCTCACAAAGCTGTGTGAGGTTGAGTATTATTAAGCTTCTTTTGCCTTATAGGTGAATTATTCTCATTTTATCTACAGGTAATGTATTTGTTAGCTACTTCTGTGTAACAAATTACCACAACAGCAGCTTAAAACAACACACATTTATTATTTCCTAGTTGCTATGGGTCAGGAATCCGGACACAGCTTGCTGGGTCTCTGCTCAGGGTCCCTGCATGACTGCAATCAAGAAGTCAGTTAGGACTGGCGTCTCATCTGAAGGCATGGCTGGGGAAGGGTCCACTTCCCAGCTCATGTGGTCGCCGGCAGGATTCAGTTCCTTGTAAGCTGTTGAACCGAGGGCCTCAGCTCCTAGCTGGCTGCTGACTACTGGAGTCTGCCCTCGGTCACCGTCCTTTGCCCCTTGGACCCCCAGCCTGCCTGCTCCATCAAAGGTGCCTGCAGAGGAGGCAACAGTGAGCGTCTGCTAGCAGGATGGAGGTTACAATCTTATGTGATTGCAGAAGGGATGTCCCATCAGTTTTGCTGTGGTCTGTGGGTTAGAAGTCACTCAGAAATCCCACTCATGCTCAAAAGGAGAAACTTACACAAAGGCACGAATACCAGATGCAGGGCCACTGGAGCCTTCTGGGAGTTCAGAGAGGGGAAGTCACCTGCCCAAGGCCATGTGGCAGGTAAGTTGGTAAAGACCTTGCTCCCCAGAACTTACCTCACTGAGGTGGTAGCCGAGCTATAGGTGAGGGGCGCCTGGGTGGCTCAGTCTGTTCAGCGTCTGACTCTTTGATTTTGGCTCAGGTCATGATCTCGGGGTCGTGAGATTGAGCCCCAGGTCAGGCTCTGTGCTGAGCATGGAGCCTGCTTGAGATTCTCTCTCTTCTTCTCTCTTTGCACCCCTAGCACACCCCTCCCCACTCCCGTGCACTCTCTCTGTCTTAAAAAAAGAAAAAAGAACTATTGGTGTTTATGGATCAAAAAGTAATTTGTATTCCCTGAAGCATGATACCAATATTCACTTTGTTCCCATGAGGGTCAGAATCAGGGCTCTGACTAATACACATCCTCTTTTTTTTTCTTTTTAAAATATGAAATAGAAAATTTAGGGGCACCTGGGTGGCTCAGTTGGTTAAGCGACTGCCTTCGGCTCAGGTCATGATCCTGGAGTCCTGGGATCGAGTCCCGCATCGGGCTCCCTGCTCGGCAGGGAGTCTGCTTCTCCCTCTGACCCTCCTCCCTCTCATGCTCTCTGTCTCTCATTCTCTCTGTCTCAAATAAATAAATAAAAATCTTAAAAAAAAAAAAAAAATTTAGACTTACTTTAAGAAAGAAATCAGCTTTTAATGGCCTGAGATGATGAAACAAATTTCTTGAACCTAAAAGTACTTTGTGTCTTCAGGTAATGTAATAGATCTGTATCTCTACACGGGTCAGAGAAGCCAGTGGAACTATTTCTGTTCACCCCCTCTTTGTCTTTTTATTTGGGCCAACAATGTGTCCAGCTGAAAGAGTACCTTTCTCGTCCTCTGCAGGCGGCGTGGACATCTGACTGAAGTCTGGCCACGGTGTTATGTGGGGCTCCCGGGAAGGTGTCTTGCAGCCTGGTGGCTCAGCCTGCCCGCACACCCTCTTCAGCTTTCGTCTTTGCTGCTCGGGCCACCAGCTGGGCAGTGAGAGGATATTGGGACTGAGAGCTTCATGCTGAGTGCAGAGAGAAGAAAGGACTCCGGAAACTGCTTCAGGATCGCTTACCTCTGGGCTTCTTCTTTTTTTTTTTTTTTTTAAGATTTTATTTATTTATTTGAGAGAGAGAGAGCACGAGCAGGGCCGGGGAGGAGGGGTGGAGAAGAGGGAGAGGGAGAAGCAGGCTCCCCCAGACATCTGACCCACAGAAATAAATAGGTGCTCTTTTAAGCCACCAAGTTTGTGGTAGTTGGTCACAGAAAACTAATCCAGTGACAGTGTGCGAATGTCTTGGTCCAGGCTTTAAAAGACTAGCAGCCTCCATTTTTTGTATAATGGAGCAAAGGCTCTTGGACCCCAGAGGCTGTGCTGTAAGGAAGCCCAGCAGCTCTGAGGAGAGGCCCACGTGGAGAAGAACGAAGACCCTCTGTGCAGCCACAGCCCTGCTCCCAGCAAATAGCCAGGACCACTCTCCAGCCTGGGGACCAGCCACCTCAGCCAGGGAGTGGCGGGGGGAGTCCTCCAGCTGCAGTTGATCTGTCCCAGCTGACACTGTGTGAAGCAGACAGACCACCTCCTCCACTGATCCCTGCCCAGATGGCAAAATAAATGATTGTCCTGTCTTCAGCCACTAAGTTTTGGGGTGTTGTAAATACAGGGTGAATTTTCTGCTCTTGGCCCTGGGTCAAACTTGCTAATTATTTCACCCATGATATGAGCGACATTAAAAAGAACGTAAAGCCATTAAAGACATTTCTACCTTGAGGGAGAGAAAACAGCCCTTGCGACTTGAAGGGAGCACATTATTCTAGCTGACTTTCCTCCTGGGATTTTGTGAATCAAGGAGTGCGAGGGACAGAGAGCGTTTTGCAAATTCCTAGTCACAAGAGGGGTTTATTAACTTTGCATTCCAGTTAACCACATTCACAAAGATGATGGCATCCCGTGTTGTTGAGGGTGTGGTGAAACAAGTCATCTTTGAAACTGCTTATGGGATCATAAGTTGGCATAGTTCTGGAAACTCTCTTAACTTTATCCTTCATTTTAAAGTGACTAATGTTTTTACATGATCCTAATGAAAAAAGCCTAATGTACCAAATACAACACACACCTCCCTGCCCAAACTTCTTTGTACATAAATACATTCATCTCAGTATTATTTGCAACACTAAAAAGATGGAAGCCACATGATGTTTAACCACATGGGTATTCTTTTTTTATGGTTAAAATTATTATTTCAAAAAAATTTTTTTATTAACATATAATGTATTTTGTTTCGGGAGTACAGGTCTGTGATTCATCAGTCTTACACAATTCACAGCGCTCACCATAGCACATACCTCCCCAATGCCCATCAGCCAGCCACCCGATCCCTCCCACCCCCCCTCCACTCCAGCAACCCTCAGTTTGTTTCCTGAGATTAAGAGTTTCTTATGGTTTGTCTCCCTCTCTGGTTTCATGTTGTTTCATTCTTCCCTCCCTTCCCCTATGATTCTCTGTCTTGTTTCTCAAATTCCTCATATCAGTGAGATCATATGATACTTGTTTTTCCTCTGATTGACTTATTTCCTTTAGCATAATACCCTCTAGTTCCATCCACGTCGTTGCAAATGGCAAGATTTCATTTTTTGATGGCTGCATAATATTCCACTGTATATATATATATATACCACATCTTTATCTATTCATCTGTTGATGGATATCTAGGCTCTGTCCATAGTTTGGCTATTGTGGACATTGCTGCTATAAACATTGGGGTGCATGTGCCCCTTCAGATCACTACATTTGTATCTTTAGGGTAAACACCCAGTAGTGCAATTGCTGGGTCATAGGGCAGCTCTATTTTCAACTTTTTGAGGAACTTCCATACTGTTTTCCAGAGTGGCTGCACCAGCTTGCATTCCCACCAACAGTGTAGGAGGGTTCCCCTTTTATTCCCCGCCAACATCTGTCATTTCCTGACTTGTTAATTTTAGCCATTCTGACTGGTGTGAGGTGTATCTCATTGAGGTTTTGATTTGGATTTCCCTGATGCTGAATGACGCTGAGCACTTTTTCATGTGTCTGTTGGCTGTTTGGATGTCTTCTTTGCAGAAATGTCTGTTCATGTCTTCTGCCCATTTCTTGATTGGATTCTTTGTTCTTTGGGTGTTGAGTTTGATAAGTTCTTTATAGATTTTGGATACCAGCCCTTTATCTGATATGTCATTTGCAAATATCTTCTCCCATTCTGCCGGTTGTCTTTTGGTTTTGTTGACTGTTTCTTTTGCTGTGCAAAAGCTTTTTATCTTGATGAAGTCCCAATAGTTCATTTTTGCCCTTGCTTCCCTTGCCTTTGGCGATGTTTCTAGGAAGAAGTTGCTGTGGCTGAGATTGAAGAGGTTGCTGCCAACCACATGGGTATTCTTATTGTCATTATGATACACTTATAATGATGTTATATTATGTATCATAATAGAGCATATTATTATGAAGCCATTAAGACAGTGCTCATGAATGGTTTTTAATGATAGGGAACAATGCTTATGATGTAGTGTTAAATTAAGAAGGCTATAAAATCACATTCTACTATATAATACTTGAAAGTAAACATAGCTCTTCTAGTAAAAGATTTCTAGTAACTAAAATATAGATGCAACTTAATGTTTAATAATAAGAATTCTTTAAATAACTGATGGTATATCCATAAAACAATACTTTTTAGCCACTTAAAATTGTTTTGTAAGGACACATACATTTATGGAAAGACACTTAGGCCATTTGGTTAAGTGGTTGTGTGAGTTGCCTAGGGCTACTCTTACAAAGTCCCGCAAAATAAGACACATTTATTCTCTCTCTCTCCTGGAGGCTGGAAATCTGACAACAAGGTATTGGTAGGGCCATGTTCCCTCTGAAGGCTCTGGGGGAGACGACTTCCTTGCCTCTTGTAGCTTCTGAGGGTCACCAGAAGTTCTTGGTATTTCTTGTAGGTACATCACACCCATCTCCACCTCTGTTGTCACGTGGTATGCTCCCGTGTGTCTTCATGCAAACGTCCTTCTGTGTGTGTCTCTGGGTCCACCTTTCTCTCTTCTTATAAGGACACCAGTCATACTGGGTTAGGGCTCTCTGTAATCCAGTATGATCTCGCCTAATTTAACTAGTCACATCTGCCAAGACTTATTTCCAAATAAGAACACATTCTGAGGTTCTAGGTAGATAGGAATTTTGGGGAGACACTATTCGATCCAGTCTAGCGGGTTAGGTAAAAAACAAAACAAAACAGATTTTGTATATAAAATTATATATAATACTTCAATAAAAAGTTGAAAATTATACTTGAGATACACACATACACACAGTCATAGACATGCAGATGCACATACACACACGTTCACGATTGGAAGGCTTTATAACAAATACTCCACAGTGGGTCTTTCTGGATGGCAAGGTTTTGGGTTCTGCTTTAATGATCTGTTATTATTTTTCCTGAATTTTCCACACTTTCTACGTTGACAACGCTCCTTTTGTAACGAAAACAACACTGAATTAAACAAAATTTTCCAAATTGTCAAAAATTAAAATAGCTGATGGTGTTGATTGCATTGGACATTAGCTGCTAAGGGCACTATAACTATTTTGGGGAGACTTTGCTAATCCAGGGTATTTCAGACTTCTTGCAATGTGCATGTCTTTTGTTGCAGCAACTGCATGAAAAATAGACTTTTATTTTTTAGAGCAGTTTTGGGATTACAGCAAAATTGAATAGACAGTACAAAGAGTTCTCTCCACACATGTATAGTCTCCTCTGCCGATGCACCCCCGGGGCCAGAGTGGTGCATTTGTTGCAACTGATGCATCCATATCAATACGTCATCATCACACAAAGTCCACAGTGGACCTTAAAGTTAACTCTTGTACACGATATGGGTTTTGCCAAATGTGTAAGGACACCCACCGACCATTACAATACCAGGCGGAGTATTTCCACTGTCCTAAAAATCCTCTCTGCTCTGCCTATTTATTCACCCACCTCCCCGGCAATCACAGATCTTTTTACTGTCTCCATAATAGCAGTTGCATTTGCAGAATGGGTCCTAAGGAAATCGTTGGGGGTAGAGTCCCCCATCCAGCTGAGATGGTATATACCACCCACATGTGGTGCAAAGCCTGATAGGATAGGCTTCGGTAAGTGATTCTATCTTCAGCTGATGGCGTTATGTTTAGTCACTCAAAATCGCGTATTTACTTACTGGGGACAGAGGTTTATAATATATTAAGTAAATAAAAACTGGCTATTAAACAGTAGATCGCACATGAACACTTTTTAGCAGATACTCGCCGTGCTGTTAACAGTGCTTGTCTGCGTGGTGCGCTTAAAAGCGATGTGTTTTAAACTTTTCTCCTTTTGGTTTACCTGCATTTTCTAACTCTTTTTCATAGTGAATACATCTCACTTTTTAAGTCAGGAAAATAATAGAAGCCATTCATTAAAAATGGATAATGCTTATCCATGGATGATATTGAGATTATAGATGGTTTTTATTTTATTCTTTATATTAGCTTGAGCTTAATATGAAATTGCTTTCTGGTTACATGTAGGCACTTTTATATTATTCAACCTATTACTTTTAATATTTTAAAAAATTCTACAGGGATTATGCCACTTGTTCACTTAAATTCCTCAAAGGGCTCCTGATGAGGGGATTTAAGGCTGTGGCTCTCATACAAATCTAAAAGGAACACCTGTCCGAGATTTTATTTAACTCTCTAATTAATGAGGCAACCAACCAGCAAGACACTGCAACAGGTTCGATGGAAATTCAAAGAACACACATATACACACTATGACGAATGTTGAAAAATTTATGAATAGATGCCAAACTGGTCAATATCTGAAGAGCCAAAATCAGGTGTATCTTCAAAATTCACTTGCGTATCTATATACTAGAATAACTAGTATTACTATCAGTTTCTTACAGTTTTATATTAGTCAGGTTCTCTAGAAATAGACCCAGCAGGTGTGTTGTGTGGTATGTGCTGGATGGCTGGTTTGTGCAAACACACCCCAAATGTCCCTCTTAATCACTATCTCGAGAATATACAGATCCTGTCCTCCCCCTATCTTCCCGTCAAGCGGGAAATGTAGAAAAATGTGTTGTTCAAGGGGCGCCTGGGTGGCTCAGTCGGTTAAGTGTCTGCCTTCAGCTCAGGTTATGACCCCAGGGTCCTGGGGTTGAACCCCGCATGGGGCTCCCTACTCAGCAGGAGTCTGCTTCTCCCTCTCCCGTTCCCCCTGCTTGTGTTCCCTCTCTCGCTGTGTCTCTCTCTGTCAAATAAATAAATAAAATCTTAAAAAAAAAAGAAAAATGCGTTGTTCAGTGTTTGAGGTCAGGTGCTCAGGGGGTGACCAATGTGGAATGACCACCTTTGTAATGACGGTGTCCAGATGGCAGGGCTTGATGTCCTTGGAATGCTGGCCACGCAAGGAAGGGAAAGGTGACAGGTAGTTGCTCGGCTAGTTGCTACATTATAAAAGTTGCATGTGCTTTGTCCTGTTAGCTGCTCCTGAACCCCCTGTATGTAAGCTCCCCCAATAAACCTGTATCTTGATTCCTGTCTCTGGGTCAATTCTTTGGTCTTGTGGGTCCATCACCCACACTGGGCTCAGAGTCTGGGGGGTGCATCTGCATAGTATCTATGTATGTGTATGTATTATGAGAAACTGGCTCATGCAATTTTGGAGGCTGAGGAAGTGCAGATCCAGGAGACCTGGTGCTGTGGTTCTCATCCAAGTTTGAGGCCCTCAGTTCAATGTCCAGGGGCAGGAGAAGATAGATGTCCCAGCTAATAAGCAGAGGGAGAAATTTCACCTTTTTTTTCTATTCAAGCTATCCCCTCAGTGGGTGAGATGAGGCCCACTCACAGTGGGGAGGGGTACCTGCTTTACTCAGCGTCCTGATTCCAATGCTAACATCTTACAGCTACGCCTTCACAGACGCATCCAGCAGTAATGTCTAACCAGCTCTCTGGGCACCTCATGGCCCAGTCAAGGTGACACATAGCCTGGACCATCATACATTTAGAGTTTTCAATAGCTCAAAGACAGCTCAGGTCCTGCTACACCAGGTCACCTCATGTGGAGAGCAAAATGGAGTCACTCACGTCAAGCAGTGACTCATGTCAGTGATGTAAGGAGCCAAGGGCGTTGCAGCAAAGACTAGATGTCCCTGAAACCAGCACCAGCGGACCACACCCCAGAACCGACAACTAGCAGAAGCAGAGGAGGTCTGCAGGGCCCAAGACTGACGACATCCCTTTAGAAAGGGAGGATTTTTGCAGCAAACCGTCAGGCTCCTCAGACACTGACCCCTGCACCTCTGACCACGTCGAACAGGCAGCTGCCGCCGGGGCTCCGCCCGACTGATCTCCAAGAGGAACCGAGATCCTTCCCTGATGGAACGTAAGAAGCAGTAAGCGCCGAGCACTGACCGGGGCAGGACTGAGGCCTTCCCTCAACCGCGCGCCCACAGACTGACGTCGCATGGGGATCGTTCACTTCCTACGTCCTATTTTGCCTAATGTGTTGTGTGGCCCGTCTCCTGCTTTGCTTTGGGTGACCTGCAAGAAGCCAAGTTCAACACGTGGTGAGATGTCACTGAGTTTGGAATCTTGAACCTGCCTCATCAGTATGTTAACCTTGAGGACTGAATAAAGCCGGTGTTGGGAAAGACACACCTTGGGTGTGCGCCTTCATAGTGTGCTCGAGACACCCCACAATCCTCTTTGCTCATTTCAGAGTTTTTTTTTTTACCACTGTTTCTGACATTCCTTTTTATATGTGAAGATAAAAACCCAGTTCTTGACTGTAGTCTTTGGTCTGGACCCTGCCTCTCTTCTGGGCTCAAGGAAGGACCTCCGCACCCCCCAACTTTCACCCCCTTGCATTCAGGCCCCACTACGCTCTCCCACTTCCTCAGGCTTGCGGGCCTCTGGCCACCGGCTGTAGGGACGCCCCTTTCCCTCTGCTCCTGGAGGCGGTCCTCCCCCACTCCTCCTTCCTACCCAGTGATCTAACATGCCCACCCCCACCTGAGCTCAAACTCCATTTCCCCAGGGAAACCCCCTCCCAGCCCCTGCACCTTCATCAAAGGCTTTCTTTAGAGCCTTTACCACAATTTGAATTTGAGTGTGAATATGTTTTATGTAAATTTCAACTTTGTGATTTTCAAATAGCATAGGCTAAAAATATTGGTAAATCTGTCTTTATGCTTAAACTTTGAAATAATGCAAACTTCCCAAAGTCCCTCCTCTTTCCTCCCCGCAAAAAAGTCCCTCAGGGACTGCACAGCTTCGGAGGTGTGTTTCCAGTGAGCTGTAAACTGGGTTTCCACTCTGGGTGGCTGTGCCCAGGGTCAGCTGCATGGGGCCCGCATTTGGGTTACTCAGCACTGAGTTTCTTCTGCCTGTATGCATGCTGCCCATATTAATAAACTCTAATTATTCTCTTGTTTTTCTCTTGTTAGTCTGTCTTTCGTCAGTTTAATTTTCAGGGCCCAAGCCACAAAACCAAGGAGGATATAGGAAACATTGCCCCCACACACACACTTATTGTTATCATAATTTAAAATTTCTAGAAGCTCTTAACAATATTCTCCAGTAGTCGTGCTGAGGTTAAAACTGTGCTCTGAAGGCCAGTCCTCATGACGCGTGGCGCTGACTGAGACTCTAAATATTAGGACTGAACTGAGGAAATTTTAAAAAGTATATCAGGGAAAAAATCAGCTCCACTGGCCTTGGGTTTTCATGTTGCAGGGTTTCCGTGTCACAGAGTCGAAGAATGAATCTCGAGGACAATAGGGTGAAGTGAAGTGAAAGTTTATCAAGTGAAGGTGAGAACAGAGAAGAAAAGCTCTCTAGAGTGAAAGGGGTCCTGAGTGGGTTGCCACTGAGGGCTTTTATGGTCGGTCTTTTCTAGAAAACTGACCAGGGAACTTAAATCCTGATGTCATCACTGGTAGATGTCTATTTCTACAAAGTTACTTGGTAACTTTCAGTGGTCAATTTGTAACTATCATGAAAATACCTGTCTATATTATTTAAGACAAACAAGTGGTCTCCTTATGTCCCCTTCTTTCTGGTTTTGTACCCCTCAGCATTTCCACATTTGGGATTTCTGGGAGCCTGGTCACATAGCCCCCTGTGTGAGTCTAGTCAGGGGAATCAGGGGCCTCCTATCTCTCCCTGCCTATACCTTAACTCTTTCCTTAGTCATTCATTTTTGTGGCTCATTGTTCTGGAATTATTTGAGTTTTGAATTATGCTTGGCCTTTAGGGACGTAGCTCATAAATAAAACACTACAACCCTGGGTATATTTGGGAGATTATTTGACTCATGCATTGCCTCCTGGAATCTATCTGTTTTGCTCACCATTTTTTTTTTTTACTCTTTTTTTTTTATTCTTATGTTAATCCCCATACATTACATCATTAGTTTTAGATGTAGTGTTCCATGATTCATTGTTTGTGCATAACACCCAGTGCTCCATGCAGAACGTGCCCTCCTCAATACCCACCACCAGCCTAACCCATCCTCCCACCCCCCTCCCCTCTAGAACCCTCAGTTTGTTTTTCAGAGTCCATCGTCTCTCATGGTTCGTCTATCCCTCCGATTTCCCCCGCTTCATTCTTCCCCTCCCGCTACCTTCTTCTTTTTTTTTTTCTTAACATATATTGCATTATTTGTTTCAGAGGTACAGATCTGAGATTCAACAGTCTTGCACAATTCACAGCGCTTACCAGAGCACATACCCTCCCCAGTGTCTATTACCCAGTCACCCCATCCCTCCCACCCCACCCCC
>NW_023270515.1:1366016-1369249 GCF_011800145.1 Mirounga leonina
AAAATCGTTTCCTTTACCCTCTTAGGTGCTATACCTGGGACCTGTGAATTAAACTGACAGAAGACAGGTTAACAGGATAAAGGTTTATTCTGCATGCATATGGGAATCAACAAAGGAAGTATCTGGCTCACTAAGTGGTTAATGACTTATATATACTTAATTTAGAAGGAGAAAGTGAAGGGGCGAAGAAAGGTTTCTTATGGAAAAAACAAAAAAATTTTTTTTTTTTTTTTGGAAGGACAAAGATTTTCAGGAGAACAGACAAGAGATGGGAAAGTTTGTGATAACGTTTACCTATACAGGTATGAGTGGTCTTTGGATCTTATTTACCATCACAAACTCCCTCTGGAGAAAGGATCTGGAGCAGGCTTTATTTGTGTTCTCCCTTCTGGGGGTAGATCCACCCTGAAGAGGAATTTATGGCAGCCTTATTTCCCTGTAGTGGCTGCTTTTAGTCCGAAAAGGGAAGCTCTGAGAAGGCTTTGAAAAAAAATCTGTTAAATGTCAAATATAATCTTTATGCTAAACTCGCTTCTTTTGAGGTGGTGTATTCCGACCCTGTTCAACTGGGGAGAAACATTTCCCCCTATTTACTTGTTTCAGTGTCTTACCCTGAGTATATGATCCACACCCTCTGCTGGTGTCTATTCTGTTTAGATGCCTTTGACCCCGAGTTCCCTGACAAGATGGAAACGCAGTAGGGGAGACAAGCCAGATGCTCAGAGAGAACCGCATGAGAGCAAACAGTTCTGCAGGGTGCTGCGCATCCGGATTCTGGGTGGTGGTCTTTTCCAGAAATTGCCACAGTGCTCGGAGAAGCCAACTTCCTTTGTTCACACGGGGGTGGGGGTGGGGGTGGGGGCGTCACATTCCAGAGATCTTCACCCTCAGGGCTTCTTCCCTTTCAGCAAAGAACCTGTTCTTGTGGAGTTGGAGGTGCCTGGCCTGGAGACGGAACCCGCTGGCCCCGGGCCTGCGCTGACGCCAGAGGGCAGCAAGGTCGTCCAGCCCGGGCAAGAGTGACCACCGGCCAGGCCCGTGGGGCCCAGGCGGGGCTTGGCTCTGCGGGACCAGGACCGAGAGCGGCCCAGAGGAGGAGGCTGGGCGGAGGCCCAGGGGGCGCGGTCGTGGCCCGGAGGCCGTGGCATTTCCAACCCCGCCGCATTGCCCGGGCTGCTGTTTGGGGCTGGCTAATGATTAGCAGGAAAAATGTCACTCTGGGGCGCGCACACCTTCCGGGAGCGAGGGGCCGGTGGCAGGCAGAGGCCACCTCTGTGTTTACAGCCTGTGACGTGACAGAGCAGGGAACTTCCTGTTAACTGGTGACGCGGGTCGGGATTCTCCAGAGGCCACTCAGGTGTGTTCCTGCGTCTCTGTGCAGCGAGAGAGGACCCTGGCCCAGATGCTTTTGGGATCAGAGAACCTTCTCTGAAGCCCCGAAGAGGAGGAGGCCTTCCTGCCCGAGGTAAGCCAGCTCCAGCCATTGGCCGGGTGTCTGTCCAGCGGGCTTGTCCCCAGGCACCTGTCTCGGGCTGAGAGGCGGGTCCCGGCCGCAGGCCTCTAGCTGCGCTCCCAGGAAAAGTGTCCCACGTTCAAACACATACTCTTTGTTGCCCAACTTCCACAAAGTTAAACGTTAAAAGAGGGGGCTGCTCTGGGAGTTTAGGAATTCAAGATGATTTCTCATCGAGCTGGAGCCCCTTTCATAGTGCGCTGCGCTCGGGGTGCAGGGGAAGCTGAGACCCCGCTGGAATTTGGGAGGTCAGGATCCCAGGGCTGGAAAATCACTGCGGCTCCACTGTTCCTTCCATGCACCTGTAAATGCCGTTTGTCCTCCCGTCGGAAGGAGAGCTGCTCTGAAGTCTCTGGAGGCCCCAGACGGCCCTGAGTCGGGCAGGCAGGGCAGCCCTTCCGGACGTCCCAGGGGAGCTGTGTTGGTGCCTATTTATGTTTACGCACAGACGTTTGCAGGCAGCCCCTTGCATGGATTTTGCTTCGGCTCATTCTCACTCACCCTGACCAGCACTCCTCCTTCTTTCTGGGTTTTGGCTTCATGCAGCTGCCCGGAACAGAACGTTTGCAGGCACCTTCGGATTTTACGATCTCAAACTACTTCCAGGGACCCAGAAATAAGGGCTTGTGCATGTGGGTAATTAAGTGAAATGATAAAATTCAGCACTCTCCTTCCTGAGATCATTCCTTCCGACTTTTTTTTTTTTTTTTAAAGATTTTATTTATTTTTTTGACACAGAGAGACATAGCAAGAGCAGGAACACAAGCAGGGGGAGTGGGAGAGGGAGAAGCAGGCTTCCCGCACACAGGGAGCCCGATGTGGGCTCAATCCCAGGACCCTGGGATCATGACCTGAGCTGAAGGCAGACGCTTAACGACTGAGCCACCCAGGCGCCCCCTTCCGACTATTTTTGCCTTGTCCGGGCAGCAGGGAATTGGTTGGTGGTTAAATCCTGTCTATTTCATACAGTTTCATAAGGTGTAAGATTTTTAAGAAGACTTTGCAGTTTTTCACCTAGAAGTAGGTGCTTCCACTCTTCCATCACAAAATGAATGAGAAGTTCAATCTCAGGGATCTGTGAAACTACTCCCTAGAGATATTAACTTGCAAATTGCCTGCCATAGGTCCTAATGTAATTAAAACGAAGTGTCTGATTTCAGTTAAAACTTGAAATCGACTTCCTGATGGTTTCTTCCAACACACACCCTTCACACCGAACCCCGCACACATCAGCGTCTGCAGGAGTCCTGCCATGGGGTTCCTGTAGCTCTCGGGTGCTCCTACCCCGCCCACCCTGTGGTTCTGCTGGGCTCTTTGGAAACGGAGTCCCCCCTCCTTCGGAGAATAAGCCAGCATGGCCTGAGCAGGGACGGCGGCAGAGCGGAGCCTGTCACAAATGCTGCAATCTGGCCTGACTCAGCTCAGTTATCGGTATCACCTGGTGGACCTTAAGCTACCTACCACCCAGTTTCGACAGCGCTGGCTGCGCACTTGGCATTTATTGCTTTCGGTGAAATGTGTAAGCTTCTTTTTTTTTTTTTTAAAGATTTTATTTACTTATTTGAGACAGAGAGAATGAGAGACAGAGAGCATGAGAGGGAGGAGGGTCAGAGGGAGAAGCAGACTCCCTGCCGAGCAGGGAGCCCGATGCGGGACTCGATCCCGGGACTTCAGGATCATGACCCGAGCTGAAGGCAGATGCTTAACCAACTGAGCCACC
>NW_023270515.1:1369649-1458350 GCF_011800145.1 Mirounga leonina
CCGGGGCCGGGGGCGGGGTCCGCCGGGGCCGGGGGCGGGGTCCAGGGGCCGGGGGCGGGGTCCGCCGGGGTCGGGGGCTGGGCCCGCCGCGCCCGGCAGCAGCACGTACTTTGAACCTTACGTTATGCACACGGGTGGTTATAGTTGAGCACACATGCTGAGTTTTGCTTTCCCAACACACCAGAGAATCAAAGAGGGTGGAAAGCCTATGTTCCTCCCATGAGCTGTGAATACCCAGTATCTCGCCTGAATGGAAAAGGGGTTACAGGCCTGAGCGTCTTTAGGACGCTTCACACTACCCCTCGGTTTTATTCGGCAACCTGTATGACGTGTGTTCTGCAGACTGAGGTGTGGCGGTTGTTAATCTGTGCCCTGTTTCCCTGCTTGTATTTCCGCTTGTGGGTTGCTGTGGGGTCTGTCTCTTTCGGTCTGTACCGGAAGAAAGGGGACTGAAGCCCGGGACAGGTGTCAGCTCATTCCAAAATCCCACGGGGGAGGGGGTGTCTCTGGCGGAACCCAGCGCCCCACATTTTGGAGGGTTTGGATGGGTTCCCCAGGGTTCCTCCCACTCCCTCCCACGAGCTGGTGGGGCTGTGAAATCCGTGCGGATGCCAAAGCCACAGAAAACCATCCCCTGGTTAGGGTGCTGTGCACCACGCGGTGGTGGTGAAGAATGTTTGAAAGAAAAAGACCCTTTTCTGAGACTAAGGGGCTGTCGTTTTTGCGGACAGTTCCCAACCTGTTCAGTGGGTGATTTACCTTAAATGCTCCAGTGGGACCTCACGGGGCTGGTGACTGCATTGCATAGGCCTGTCGCAGGGGAGAAGGGGAAAATCAAAAGACAACATGCGGGGATGGAGGGTGAGCAAGAGGGTTATCCAAGAACAAGGGACTGGGAGGAAGGGCCAGGAGGTGTACGTGGCAGGATCCCCCTGTGCTGCCAAGGGGACCGTAAGGCCTTCCTCAGTCTACCCTGGCCTCCTCTAACTCTGACCTCTCTGAGCCCTTTCCCTTGCCCTCACTCTGCCCCAGCCCCAGAGCCCTCTCGAACATGCCAGGCACGGTCCCACCCCAGGGCCTTTGTACTTGTTACTCCTCTGCTTGGAAAGCTCCTCGGCAGATACCCGCGTGGCTGGCAAGCTCTCCTCCTTCACTGTTCACAGAACACCTTCTCGGGAGCCTTTCTCCAGTTTCCCTCATTGTGGTCATAGCCAGCCCACCCCCCACCCACAACCACTTGTATGCACTCTCCTGTTCTATTTTGCTACATACCTTTGGCACCTTCTAATAAGTTTATGTTCTGTTTTTTCATTTTGTTGCCTGTTTCCCTTCTGATAATGTGAACTTGTTGTGCACAGGATTTCTTTTTCCCTCAGTGATTAAAACATCGTGACTGAGGGCGCCTGGGTGGCTCAGTCGTTAAGCGTCTGCCTTCGGCTCAGGTCATGATCCCGGGGTCCTGGGATCGAGCCCCGCATCAGCCTGCTTCTCCCTCTTCCTCTGCTGCTCCCCTTGCTTGTGCTCTCTCGCTCTCTCTGTCAAATAAATAAATAAATAAAATCTTGAAAAGAAGAGGAGAAAAGGGGTGCCTGGGTGGCTCAGTCGTTGGGCGTCTGCCTTCGGCTCAGGTCCTGGTCCCAGGGTCCTGGGATCGAGCCCCCCATCGGGCTCCCTGCTCGGCGGGAAGCCTGCTTCTCCCTCTCCCACTCCCCCTGCTTGTGTTCCTGCTCTCGCTGTGTCTCTCTCTGTCAAATAAATAAACAAAATCTTTAAAACAAACAAACAAACAAACAAACAAGCCAAAAAACCATCGTGACTGAAATGAAGAGCCGGAAGCCCATGCCCCTGCATCTTGGTGAGGGCTTCCGCGGGAACGGCATACCATCTGCATTCCATGATTTATACACGGGCTTGGGAGTAAAGTCAGCTAACACAGTGATTCTCAAACTTGAGCACGTGCCGGAACTGACTCCTTGTTGCATTGCTTACACAGATTTCTGGGCTTGCCCCTGGAGCTTCTGATGCAGCAGGTGTGGGGTGAGGCTGTGACCATGCTGAGAAGCTCTGACTCACCCATCCACAGACACATGAGCTGGTAGGGGCTCCGCGTATTCTGAATGGCAAATGTTCATCAGTGGTAGATTGTCACCTGCCTGCTTTGTTTTCCCAGGGGTGAAGAAAACGTGTGGAGATGGAGGGCAGCTGGAGAGGCATCCCAGCCATGCTGGTCATCCTGGTGGGGCTGGCAGGTAGGGCTCTCGAGGGCTTGAAAGGACTTTCGTAGGCATCCGGTTGAAGTGGGCGGAAGGGAACCCAGAGGAGGCGGCCGGGACACGTGACTGCCAGAGGCTTCTTCCTTGGGCCCTTCCTACAGTGGGGTCTCTTCGGTTGGGCCCATTTCCTGCTCTGCCGACTGAGCTGCGGGAGTGGTCCTCCATGGGCCACCAGTCCTGTTCAGTGGGTTGTCCCTGGTGTGGGCGTTTGCCTTCCATACCTGCCCAGAACTCATTGCTCTTGTTAAGATGTCCCATCCTTTGCCTGTTTTTCTCTTCTTCTGTTTATAACTGGCCTTCAAGGAAGGCCCCATTCAGGCATCACCTCCTCCCTAGAGCCCTCCTGACCTGGCAGTGTTCAGGGTGATAATCCTAGCTCCCATTTATTGACAGGCAGGGGCCCACTGCCTGTGAGACCTGCCATTCCTCTCATCAGCTTCTCCTCATCCTGGATCTCCCCCAGGGTGTCAGTTGGAATGGACTCCAGGCCAGGGTCTCCTGATCAGACTCCGCTTTGCAGGAGATGGAGCGAGCAGACTGCGGGGTCTTTTGGGTGACTGATATTCGTTCCCCCAGCTTTCTCTTGATTAGGTCTTGTCTAGATTTCTTTGCTTCAGGTGTGTTTGTCTTATCTTTCCAACTAGGTTGTAAACTCCAGAGGGTATCCATCCTGTATTCCTTATGCAGTGATTTTAAAAGGCGTTGTATCGAAGTATAATGAACATAGAGAAACGCGTACAAGTCATAGAGGTACAGCTTGATGAAGTTTCACAAACTGAACACCTTTGTGTATCAATAGTGAGACCAAGCACCTCCCACGAATGCCCCCTTTCGGTCACTCTGATATCCCCTCCCCCAATATTCAATATTTATTGAGAATCAGAAAAGGCATAAAATAGTATAGGGACTATCAGAGTGTGTTATGGGCAGTAGGGAATGTTTTGTGAATTTTGGTTGGGGTGTGTGGAGATATTAAGCTCAGGGGACCAGGCTGTGGTGTTAACATGTATTTGGGCGCCGCGATGTTTGGAAACTCCTGGCTTATAGTGCGCAGTGCCAGGTGTTTAGTAGGTGCTGGATAAACATTTGTTATCCAGAGTGCATAACAAATGTAGAGTGGGGGCACCTGGATGGCTCAGTTGGTTAAGCGACTGCCTTCGGCCCAGGTCATGATCCTGGAGTCCCGGGATCGAGTCCCGCATCGGGCTCCCGGCTCGGCGGGGAGCCTGCTTCTCCCTCTGACCCTCCTCCCTCTCATGCTGTTTCTCTCTCTCTCAAATAAATAAATAAATAAAATCTAAAAAACAAAACAAAACAAAACAAATGTAGAGTGGAGAGCGAAACACCGTCCCTGCTTGTGTGGAGCTTAAGGACTTGTCTCGGGCTAGCAAACCACACTCAGCACACATTTTAGGGACAAGGCTCCAAAGTGGCTATTTCAGCCACTTTGAGAGGCAAAGATCTCTTCTAGCAGCTCAGCGGGAAACTGATGTGCCGTGGGGTCTACCATTTTTCCGAGGCAATTTTCCCCGAAGCTCTGTTTTGAACAAAGGGATGGCTCTGGCTGAGGCCCGGAGTTGGCTGTTCCAGGAGGGGAGAGTGTTTTGGGCTAATTCTAATGCCCCCTGGGTGATGGGGTCCATCGCAAAAGCCTGAGACCCTTGGATGTTTCATCTTGGAAAGTCTTGGAGTAGAGACACCTTCATTTATAGACTTGGCTTTGAATAGCTGAGCGCAGCCTCCATGTGCACCCAAAGGGTTCTTGCCGGCTCTCCTCTCTGCTTTGCCCCAGTGTAATGGATTATTTAGAACTCAACACCCTTATTTATTTGCTCAGTGAGTATTCACTGGGGGCCTGTTATGTGCCCTTTAGTTGCAGGCACCGGGATACGGTGATGAGCAAAACCAGGCACAGTCCCTGCTAACAAAGCTTACAGCCTAGCAGGAGAATCAGGCATTATTTGAAAAATCAACATAAAATTACCATTGTGACAATTGCTTCGATGATTGAAAGCCTGCTATAGGATAATTCAACTTAATACTCTGGGAAGGCTTCCCTGGGGAGGAGACAACTAGGCTGGGAGCTGAGGTATAAGCAAGACTGGTATGCCAGGCTGATCGCTGCCTGTGCAAATGCCCTGGGGCCAGAAAGAGTCGATGAGTTTGATGAATTTAGATAGTCTGGTGGCTGGAGGGTGGAGTTTGGGGCAGAAGGAAGTTAATGTCAGACTAAGTAGGGTCTTTTTTTTTTTTTTTTTTGTACACAGTGTCCCAGCATTTGCATGCCTGGTCAGTTGTTTTCTTTTTTCTTTTTAAATTTTATTCTTATGTTAATCCCCATACATTACATCATTAGTTTTAGATGAAGTGTTCCATGATTCATTGTTTGTGCACAACACCCAGTGCTCCATGCAGAATGTGCCCTCCTCAATACCCACCACCAGGCTAACCCATCCTCCCACCCCCCTCCCCTCTAGAACCCTCAGTTTGTTTTTCAGAGTCTATCGTCTCTCATGGTTCGTCTACCCCTCCGATTTCCCCCGCTTCATTCTTCCCCTCCCGCTACCTTCTTCTTCTTCTTCTTTTTTTTTTTTCTTAAGATATATTGCATTATTTGTTTCATAGGTACAGATCTGAGATTCAACAGTCTTGCACAATTCACAGCGCTTACCAGAGTACACACCCTCCCCAGTGAGACTAAGTAGGGTCTTAAGATATGATAACGTTAAGGGTTATCTTGTCTTTCTCTAGGACAGTTGTGTTTAAAATACTTAAAGTCTGAGTATGGAGATGGGAGGTAGGGGAGGGGTACCTGATCACCCTGGTTTGCTGAGAAGATCCCGCTGGCTGGCTGCCATGTGGATAGCAGTTCTGGGTGCTGGTGGCCCAACAGTGACGCTGGTGCCTCCTGCCATCGTCAGCGGGACTCTGCAGGCACCTCAGGACCCCTCCCTCGCTTCTCAGTTTCCTTCTGACGGGCCCAACCCCTGATGTGTTCCGACTCCCATTTTCTTCCTCGGACCTGCCACGCCAAACCATTTCTCTGCCGCCAAATCCACTGCATTTCCCTTTCTCCCTTCTGCTTTTAATTGTCTGCTTTTCTGTTCCTTTCCAGTGCTGAGTAAGAGAAGGGGGAAGGTGGGGGGCCCGCAGGTGCAGTGAGGAGCCTGCTGGAGAGAGCAGAAGAATGGAGGGGTCTAACCCGCAGCAGGGGAGACAGCAGGCTACTCCTCCAGGGAGCCGAGAGAGAGCCTTCGAAGGAGGATGGTAGGATCCGTGTTTGGGATCAACTGATGCAGGGCCGGCGGGAGGCACGGAAGCAGGCAGAGGGGCTAGGGTTGGAGTGATTCTCATTTCACAGACGGGAGGATGCAGTGAGTAGAAGAGATGCTTTTCGGTCCAGGCTGGAGCCTGTCGTTCATAGAGATGCCAGGTGGAGTAGGATCCTGGGCAGGGGAGGAAGCAAGAGGGCGGGGTTGCAGATGCTGATGTGGAAATTACAGTGTGAGTTAGTGAATAAGGATCTTGCAGGTGGATCAACTCCTGAGCTGGGCGGTCACCATGGCTAGCGGCCGGGGTAGTGTCTGGGAGGGGGACACTGAGCTTTCCCTTGGCTCTGCCCCAATTTGCCTGTTTGCTCTACAGAGTGAAAAGGGGAGCAGAGGGAAAGGGAGGTTTTGTGTGTGATGAAAGGTCTTATTTACAATTTTCTCATATTTGTTCTGTGCAGGGCAGGGTTACACACACCATAGCTGATAGGATTCAGGGAGAGGAAGGAGGCTCCAGGACCTCACATTATCAGAATATCAGGCTTCTGAGTCACGAGGCAGGGCTGACGGCGTGTTTACTCATGGTGGGAAGCCAAGACTGCAGGTGATGCTGTCCGGGGAATGTAGTGCTTGGGACTGGGTGCATCCTGTTTAATTTAGAGGTCAGGCTCAAACTCGAGGAGTTTCCATTTGGCCTCCCTCCCCCTCACCTCCCACCTGTAAAGTAAGGTATGTGGCCTGCATGTCGTCATGGTCACATGTTGCAGTCTGCTGGCTTGAACAAACTCAGAGTGAGATAATCTCTCTACCTCAGACCAGGCAGTGAGGGAGCCATGGTTTCCGAGGGGCTTGCGTATTCTACGGGAGCTGCTTAGATGAGCTCCTGTCAGGGAAGCCTGGGTCTCAGCCATCCTGGCATTACCCACATCCGAGCTGCTGGGTTCTGGCCACTTAGCTCTCACTGACCTGCATCAGGAGCCGGGGAAGAGTGCGGTCGTCACACGGTGGGGTGGGGAGAGCTCATCTCTTTCCTCGAAGTGCATATTTGGCTCTTTGTTTTCTTTTGTCCTTCTTTTAAAGATGCAATTCAGGGCTCATGGAAAGAGCCAAGTTGGCACAGTGCTCTGGCTTCCCTGGGGTATTGTTTCTGACTTCCCTCCCCAGGCTTTTTTTCTCTTTCTAAAATCCCAGATCAAAGGGATCTTTGGATCAGAGAGACTTATCCAGGGATAAGGGAGGATACCCAGCAGGAGCAGTTCTTTAGAGTCTCACTGTCTCTCTTTTCTTATCATGCCCAGAGACAAAAGAAGAAGAGCCATCATGTTTGCCCAAACACAGGAACAGTCTTAGTTAATTCTGACGTTCCCTCAGTTCTGCCTCTTTGGACCCCGCAGGACCCCCTCCTTGACCTTGACCCTGGCTGCCTCTCCCCCTGGTCCAGCTTCCCTCTGGGCCACCTGCCTGTCTGATGGGGTTTTAAACCCAGCACTCGGTGTGGTGAGACTTGTACCAGGCTGCCAGACTCATCACTTGGTTGTTCTCATTAAGAGAGCCCACTCCCCTACATCCTTCTACCTTTCCTTTTCCTCTCTTTGTCTCTCCCCACTCATGTCTCTTCTGGTCCTTAAGAGGAGAGGTGTGGCCTCAGTGACAGACAGTATGGTTCTCTTGATATTGACTTGATACCTATCACTCCAGGAGAGTGTACTCAGGATGCAACTGTTGTCTCTCTCCAGCTGGATTCCTTCTCTGTCAACCTTGTTCCTCCAGCCCCAGACACTGTCCTGAGCATCCCATTTGGGGGCTCTAAGGATGCAGGGGCATGCGTGGGGCTGTGATCACCACATGCTGGGGCCCGCATTCTCTTTGTGAAGAGAAGCTGCTCTCCACCTTCCTCTCTGAGCCTTGGGATTTCCTCAGAGGTGGGAATCAAAGATCCTTCCCATTTTCCTGGGAGGATAACTCTCATTTCATAGTAGAGGTGAAAAACTTGCCTTAAATAACAGCTGGGCTAGGGGGATGCTCTTGGGGCCAGGCTGGGATCAGGTCTTTGAGGTAACATCTCTCTGGAGGTGGAGGAATGGCATTTTTTTCTTCCAGTTTTGCCGGGAGTACTGAGAACTGTGGAGGGAGGGATTGGAAAGGAGGGATGGGTGGCTTCCTGTCCAGTGGGGAGATATGGTGTTGGAACCAGGAAGACATGGAGTCTGACCACTGGCTATCCAGCTGGTAAATATAGAGGGTTAAGCCTTACAGTTGACTTGCATAGATCCATTCACTTGCTGCCTTGAAAAACTGGTCGCCTTCCAGCTTCTGGATCCAGCTATCAAATCATAGAAGGTCCCAAGAACGCAACGGTGCTGGAGGGCACAGAGGCTCGCTTCAACTGCACCATCTCGCAGGGCTGGAGGCTCATCATGTGGGCTCTGAATGACACGGTGGTGCTGAGCATCACACCCACGGAGCCCATCATCACCAATGACCGCTTTACCTCTGCCAGTTATGAAGAGGGCAGCAACTCCATCTCTGAGATGATAATCCATGACGTGCAGCTCCAGGATGCCGGGCGTATTAAGTGCAGCCTCCAGAACAGTGACCGGGATGCCTCTGCTTTCCTTTCCGTCCAAGGTGGGTACCCAGGTGGCTCTGAGTGGAGAAGGGGGCGTCCGCTGGGCCAGACGCCAGGGGAATGGAAGGACCCTTCGGAGTTCACGTCACAGGTGATGACGGGGCTGCTGTCTGCTGGAGTTACACTTGGAATGAATGATTCCAAACCAACGAATATCCATTGTTTTGTTATTTGTGATTTCTTACCCCCCTTCCTCACCAATTCTCCCTCTACTTCCCTTCTTTCTGCTTCTCTCGTCTCTCTTCTCCTTTCCCTTTTCTCTCACTAAGATTCTTTTTTTTTTTTAATTTTTTTTAATTCTTATGTTAATCCCCATACATTACATCATTAGTTTTAGATGAAGTGTTCCATGATTCATTGTTTGGGCATAACATCCAGTGCTCCATGCAGAACGTGCCCTCCTCAATACCCACCACCAGGCTAACCCATCCTCCCACCCCCCTCCCCTCTAGAACCCTCAGTTTGTTTTTCGGAGTCCATAGTCTCTCATGGTTCGTCTACCCCTCCGATTTCCCCCGCTTCATTCTTCCCCTCCTGCTACCTTCTTCTTCTTTTTTTTTCCTTAACATATATTGCATTATTTGTTTCAGAGGTACAGATCTGAGATTCAACAGTCTTGCACAATTCACAGCGCTTACCAGAGCACATACCCTCCCCAATGTCTATCACCCAGTCACCCCATCCCTCCCACCCCACCCCCCACTCCAACAACACTCAGTTTGTTTCCTGCGATTAAGAATTCCTCATATCATCTCACTAAGATTCTTAAATACAGGTCTTACCACTTTCCCATCTGATCTGTGTCAGTACGGATAGCTTTTGTTCTACCCCGGCCAGTTGCGGTCACTGCTCTTATGCTCATCTTTTTACCACCTGTTGTTTACCAGTGAAGAAATGAAGAGCAAAACTTGCGATCACAGCGGTGAGCTGGGACCCAAACTCAGACATTCTCACTCTTTCCTATTTTCCCCTCTGATCTCACTCAGAGTTTACAGCAAAAATGACCCCCGGCAGACCACACCCTGTGATTTAGCGGGGGCTACCAATCCTTGCCTTTTCTCTAGTTTCTTATATGCTTGACTCTGTCTCTTTGCCTTATGTCATGTATGCACTTTGAATCATGCTTTACCTTTTACCTCTTTCCAGCTGAACTCCTCCAATCTTTTATTCTTCCCTGCCTCCAGCGGTTCTTATAGCCAAAGGTGCGTGTTCGCGAAATACACCAAGTGTTTTAGAGAAGAGTAAATGAAATTTATCATAATGGATGACTTATTTTTCTTAGAGGGCGTTGTGAGGTGCTCCAAATCATGCTGTTTAGGGAAAAAAAAAAAAAGGATGCTTTACAAGAATTCAGAACATCTTTATCAAAGTTTAATCACTTTGCATTCCTTATGTAATTAGATGGTATTTATAGACCCACTGGAGCTAGTAGAGCTCCTGATTTCTGTGGCAGCATTTCTTACAGCAGACCACATCATGGTTTTGAAATTTTTCTTATGTCTATTTATTTGCTTGTCTAGGAGAAATTTTCAAACATTGGATTTGTGTTAATGTTGCATCGAATCCAGTTTGATAACATTTGGTAGAGATGCATGCCTACCTATTTCTACTTGCCCTTTTTTTTTTTTTTTTTTACTTAGCCAAACTGTTTTCTCTTTGCTTTTATGTGTCTTTAATTTTATGAGGTTTAAGGATATTTTCTAAATAGTGATTTTATGAGACTACCTGGATTATTGGCTTAGTTTGCATGACTAGACTCTTATTAACAATTTGAGGTATAAGGGAAAGAACACAGGAAAAACAGAATCAAAGACATGAGTTCTGGTTTGGCTTTCATCGGTTACTAGCTTGGTGACCCCTGAGGTGACTCAGCTTCTTCATTTTTAAAATGGGGATAAGGCTCCCCTGCCCATCTCACAAGTTTACTGTGAGGATCCAATGAAACAATGACTGAGGATGGTTTGAAGACTCCAAAGTCCTGTCTGATTCAGTTCATCACGCACACAGTCGGGAGCCAGAGTGGTCTAGTCGTTCGTGATGCAGGCTAGGGAGCCCAAATGCTAAGTTCAGATTCCAGCTTTATCACTTCCTAACTGTGTGACCTTGACCATGTTATTTGATGACCTCATGCCCTAGTTTCCTCATCATAGGGTTGTTGTGGGATCACATGAGTAGGTTCATGGAAAGGCTTTAAAATAGCACCCGGGTCCTAGCAATCTCCATATAGCCAATTGCTATTATTTATTGCATTCCCAAGAAGAGCACACCCTTGTGTTAGGCATCTGAAAGGGGACTCAAAGATGAATAGAGTAAGGCAGAGTTCTGCCCTCAAGAACCTTACCCGAAGAGTAGATAGGGCAAATGCATGAATAACATTGGTGCACCGGAGAGGCTGGCAAGGACCCTGAGGGGGAGACAAGCTCAGGTTTGAACTGGGTAGGGGGATGAGAGCATAAGGAAAGCCTTCATGGAGGACTCCATGGTGAGGTGCCCTTATGGGCTTCGGAGGTCTGGGGATGATAGGCAAAATGGAAAAGCGAGAGAGGAGAAGGGCACCCCTGGATCAAGGAAACAGGGTCAAAGGCATGACTTATTTGATATAGCATATCAAATTCATAAATCCATGTGGTTTTATAGCAGCTTTTCTCAAAGCTATGCATTTATAAAGTTGTCTGAATATGCCTAAACATGCATTTTTATATGTTGGTAATTACTGTAGGTTTTGGCTCTAATATAGATGGAAGAACAAGCATCTAGGGATGTTAAATTCTTTCCCAAGGTCATGAAGAAGCAACCCATAGACCGGGGACCGAACTTGGTCGTATTACCCAGGTTGCAGTGTTCTGAATGGCACTTTGTTCCTAGAGGAACAAATGTTCTCTAAGCAGCAGGATCTCTTTCAAGGGAAAAGAATCTTAAAAAACAGAGGAGACATCCATTTTATTTTTAAAATGAATTATCCAAAGATTTATTTTTTTCCTCCTCGTGTATCAGCAAGAAAAATAAAGACAGCTTACATAACTCCATACTGAGTCATCCAAAATCTATGTGAATATTCTAGTCATCACCCTTGTATAAAGTGTTTGTCGTGCTACTCGATAAGCTTTGTGTAAGCCAATGGGAAAAGTTGAGTCACAAATATATATGGAAAAAGGAAATGCTTCAGACTGCTTCACTTGTCCAGTCTATCAACCACACACCAAATTCTAGACCTCTTGTGTTTTGAGGGCCACTAGATTTGAGTTCAAGATAGTCCGTTATTAATTGAGGCAATACCATTGCTTCCAGCTTCCGTCATCTTAAACCTCTCCATCAAATGAAACAATGAATGGAGAAAAAGGAATAAGGACAAAACCGTTTAGCTTTGAGAGACAGATGCATTCTCCTCTCATTGTTGCATTTACAGTAATCCTTGCATTAGCAAAGGTGCTCTACTGATTCCCAGAGACCATTGAGGAAAGGAATAATTGGAAATGTACCATTTCAGAATAGGAAGAGCTTTCAGAGCTGATCCAGTTCCATCTAGTTTGGGAATTCTTGGGCATCCCCTAGATCCTTTCAGGGTCTGTGAAGTCATGACTGTTCCCATAATAACACTAAGATGTGAGTTGCCTTTCCTACTCTCATTTCAGTGGTGCACAGAAAGGCTTCCACTGTGCATTGGGAAGGTCTGCATAGCCCAGAGGATCCACATTTCCTAAATGACCAGTGAATAATGATACAGTGTCATGCAAGAGTGAAAGATCAATCAAAGTGCCAGATAGAGCAGTGGATTTTAATGTAAAAGGGAATGAAAATTCCTTTATATAGTTATAGTTTCCACAGTGCAACTAACCTGTAAGAAACCACTACTTGCCAAGATTTGGTACGGTATCAAAGACTATCCTTGATTATCTGAAAAGCCTTCTCATTGTTCCACCTATATATCCATGGGGGGCCAGATTTTTTTTAATATACTCCAACTAAAGCAATATATTTTAACAGATTGAATGCAGAAGCTGATATGAGAATCCAACCAGACATTAAAGAGATTTACATAGCACTGGGTGTTATATGAAAACAATGAATCATGGATCACCACATCAAAAACGAATGATGTATTATATGGTGACTAACATAACATAAAAAAAAAGATTTGCATAAATATAAAACAATGTTCTTAATAATTTATTTTGGTTTAAAAATATAGGTGTTTTTTCATAAAAATATGTTAATCTATGTTAGCCTATAGTCGGTTATCACTATTATTATAAAATAAACACTTAAAAATTTCTAATTTCAAGTATGGTAAATATGGGTAGGTAGGATCCACATAAACAAAAGGTCTTTGGAGTCTTCATGATTTTTAACATTGTAAAAGGTACTGAAACCTAAACATTTGAAAACCCCTGATCTAGTCAACTTGTTTCATTTGACCAGTGAAAAACAGAGAGCCTGAAAATGTCAGTGACTTGTTCCAGGTGATGGCAATTTTGTGGGAAATCCAGGATTGAGAAGAGTTTTTGATTCTTAGTCCAGTGTTCTTCCCATTATGTTATGCAGCAGGGAGGCTATTTTAATTTGGATGTTCCAGTGTTTATGTGTTTCACTAAGGCTGTGTCTTTACCAGAGCCAATCCTCAGGTTATTTTGTTAATATTAGCACACAAAGCACTATTTTCAGGTGGGTTGTTTACAGTGTTCACATTGGCATATGCAGGTGGGTCCTTAATAAAAACTTTAAAATACTTTGAGTATTCTATTCTGGTACGTGATTTAGGGTAATTATTTTTATAATTAGATTTGATTTTGATTTAATTTGTAATTGGAAGAATAAAGAACTATCATGGGAAGTTATGTTTAAAAATGTGTGACCCCCAAAATAAATACAATGAATCTGACTGACCAAAGGCTAGGAGAGACCTGGTTTCCGTAAGACTTTGAGATGTATTCTCCTTACAGTGGAAAGAATGTAAAGGTTTTTCCCTTCTCGCTTTGGCTCCCAGGACAACTTTGTGACCCCACTTTAGTGGTTGTGTAGCCTTTAATGGAAGGCACATTTGCCCTCTTTCCCACATAATTTATGCTCCCCTGGATCCTAATTTTTATTTATTCATTTTCTCTGGAATAATTTGTTTTCTGGTGAGCAACCTCACCTTCTTTCACGAACCTGGAAGGTATAAATAAAGACACAGATAAAACCTGAGTTAAGGTTCTTGATAGAGACATAGCCAGTTTGGACTTGGGAAGATAGCACTCTTGAAATGTGATTTGAAGGAAAAATTAAAGAAAACCTGGAACCAAGAGAGTCATGGCCACTCCTTCAGAACATTTCTCTTTTCTTCTCTAGTTATGGGGGAGTTGCTCATTCCCAGAGGCAACCTTATAGTCCCTGAGGATAAGCCCTATAATGTGACTTGCCATGCATTGGGCTGGATCCCTCTCCCGGGTATTTCCTGGGAGATCGGTGTTCCGGTGAGCCACTCAAGCTGTTATTCTGGTCTGGAGCCTGACGACCTCCAAAGCGCAGTGAGCATCTTGACTCTCACACCACAGGGCAATGGGACTCTGACTTGCCTGGCTAACATGAAGGGCCTGAATGCCCACAAGTCTGTAACTGTGAATCTTACTGTGGTTCAGCCTTCTTGGGGTAAGTGAAGACATTTTGCTCTCTATAAAAAAATTATTGTTGCGTGCTTATATTTTATATATGGTGTTCTTAATCAACAATGCCTACGAAAATTGTATAGTGACCTTGACTTTGGGTAGGGATGGTAATGGAAACAACCAGCATCAGCTTCATGACTCTGTGATTCCACTTGCTTTTAAATTTCATCTTCAATGTGTCGTTCTTTTCTACTTACTTATGGAAACCATTAAGAACCTTGACAATTATTTATCACAAAACAGCATCAAGTCAGTGATAAATATTTGAAGGTAATGTTTCTCTGTAGCTTTTATCTGTTGTTTCAGTTTAATCCCATCCCCTGGGCCAGTATGAGACAAGTTCTTGTAATATTTGAGGAGGGTCTACAGGAGCTCTTGGATTCCTTCCAATCTTAGTAGAATTATAGTTTCATTTTTAAAAAAATTTTTTTTAAAGATTTTATTTATTTATCTGACAGATAGAGAGACAGCGAGAGAGGGAACACAAGCAGGGGGAGTGGGAGAGGGAGAAGCAGGCTTCCCGCTGAGCAGGGACCCCGATGCAGGGCTCGGTCCCAGGACCCTGGGATCACGACCCGAGCCGAAGGCAGACGTTTAATGATTGAGCCACCCAGCCACCCCCCGCTTTTTTTTTTTTAAATTTTTTTAAAGAGGTTTCATTTTTTTTTTTAACCTGGCAAATCCACAGTGTATTTGAAAGTACCAAGCCTTATATTTTTTTCTTTTTTAAAAAAATTTTTTATTATTATGTTAATCCCCATACATTACATCATTAGTTCTAGATGAAGTGTTCCATGATTCATTGTTTGCGTATAACACCCAGTGCTCCATGCAGAACGTGCCCTCTTTAATACCCATCACCAGGCTAATCATCCTCCCATCCCCCTCCCCTCTAGAACCCTCAGTTTGTTTTTCAAAGTCCATAGTCTCTCATGGTTCGTCTCCTCCTCCGATTTCCCCCTCTTCATTTGTCCCCTCCTGCTATCTTCTTCTTCTTCTTCTTTTTTTTTAAATTTTTTTTTAAAGATTTTATTTATTTATTTGAGAGAGAGAGAATGAGAGAGAGCACATGAGAGGGGGGAGGGTCAGAGGGAGAAGCAGGCTCCCTGCCGAGCAGGGAGCCCGAAGCGGGACTCGATTCAGGAACTCCAGGATCATGACCTGAGCTGAAGGCAGTCGCCCAACCAACTGAGCCACCCAGGCGCCCTTCTTTTTTTTTTTCTTAACATATATTGCATTATTTGTTTCAGAGGTACAGATCTGTGATTCAACAGTCTTGCAAAATTCACAGCCAAGTCTTATATTTTTTAAAACTCAACTAAGTGACATAAATAAGGTGAAATCAGAGAGGGAGACAAATCATAAGAGACTCTTAACTATGGGAAACAGACTGAGGGTTGCTGGAGGAGAGGTGGGTGGGGGGATGAGGTAACCGGGTGATGGGCATTAAGGAGGGCATGTGATGTGATGAGCACTGGGTGTTGTATGCAACTGATGAATCATTGGACTCTACCTCTGAATCTAATAATATACTGTATGTTAATTAATTGATTTGAAATAAAAAGTATTTAAAGTTTAGCTCCCCAAGAGAACCTACTGTAGGGTTCTCAGCATACCAAAACCTCCAACTACATAGCCTACAGGGCTGCAGAGCCTGCTTGAGCTCCAAGTCAGCCCAGGCCAATGAGAAAACATGGGGCCCAGAGCTGGAGATTGACTTTAGCTCCTTCATTTTGCAAAAGAGGGCAGAAAGGGAGGCCCAGAGAGGTGCTGTGCTCTATTCCAGGTCATGCATCAGGTTGAGGTGGAACAGGGCCCAGAAGCCAGGGAAGGGGTTTCTTCTTGGTGCAAAGATTTTCCCACTACAAAAACACCTTTATTCAAAGTTCAGAACAAAGCTACAGCCAGAGCAAGACTGTTGAAGAACAAGAAGAAAAAGAAGAAGAAGAGGAAGAAGGAGGAGGAGGAGGAGGAGAAAGAGGAGGAGAAGAGGAAGAAGAGAGAGAAGAGGACAAAGGGGAAGAGGAAGAAGAAGAAGAAACAGTGTTTCACGGCATTTGCCAAGTAAAGGCTCTGTTTTAAGTGCTTCTCCAATGTTAACCAAATTAACCTGCACAACAGGTCTATGAGTGGATCCTCATCCAGCTAGATGTCTGAGATTAAGGTGATGGCAGGGTTGGTTCCTTCAGAAGACTGTAAGGGAACGATCTCTAGGCCTCTCTCTTAGCTTCTGGTATTTGCTGGCAGTCTTTGGTGTTTCTTGGCTTGTAGAAACATCAGCCCAACCTCGGTTTTCATTTTCACATGGTGCTCTCTCTGTGTGCTTCTCTGTGTCCAAATTTCCCTTTTTTTAAATAAGGACTCCAGTCATATTGGATTAGAGGACCCATCCCATCCAGTATAAATTCATCTTAGTTAAATTATGTCTGCAATACTCTATTTCCAAGTAAGGTCATATTCTGGGAGTACTGGAGGTTAGTACTTAAACATATGAATTTTAGGGGGACACAAGTCAACCCATGATAATGTCTCCATGAACCGTAAAAAGCCATTCAGAGTCTACCCTGTGGTCAGTACCAACGATTCTGTGCTTTGCACTGCAGGGGTTGATCTTCAGTGCAGTGAGCAAAAGCTTGCTCCCCTGTTGTTAGGACTTTGCTTCCTGTCTCTGACTTAGATGCCCCCAAAGACCAGGCAGACAACAGAAATGAAAGCATGAGTGAATACATGGTAGAAGATGGAATGGAGTGGCCCATTGGGAACAAGACATCATGCTCCATCCACATGGAGCAGCCAAACCAGTACCAGCTGGTTGTTGCTAAGAGGAAAAGGGATCCAGGACTGCCAGATCTTTGATGTGGATCTGGTGAATATCAATGCTTTTGAGGGTGAAAGGTACAGAAATCTGTGTTTCTTTGATTTTAAGTCAAGATTAATTTATTTTAGCTTATTTTTAAATGTTTTTTAAATATTTTATTTATTTGAGAGAGATAGAGAGAGAACACAAGCAGGGGGAGGGGCAGGAAGAGGGAGAAGCAGACTCCCCACTGAGCAGGGAGCCCAACGTGGGCTCAATCCCAGGACCCTGGGATCATGACCTGAGCTGAAGGCAGACACTTAACAGACTGAGCCACCCAGGGCCCCCTCCAGTTTATTATTTTTAATAACTAAAACCTTTAGAAAAGTTGCAAGACTAGTACAATGAATACCCATGTACCTTCACCTAGATACAACAAATGTTAATATTTTGTCATGTTTGCCTTTTTCTCAGCCTTTTTTTTTTTTCTGAGCCATTTCAGAGTTTATGACAATTTACCCCTAAATATGTCAGCATGTATATCGTAAGAACGAAGGCATTCTATTTAACCACACTTGATGTAGTTGGCAATCAGGAAATGTAACATTGACACAAGACTGTTATATAATACACAGTCTATATTAAAGTTTCACCAAGTATCCTTTATAGTGATTTCTTCTCCAAACCAATGTCCGGTCAAAGACCATGCATTGCCTTTGGCTATCAGGTGTGTAGTCTCCTTCCTTTACTCTTGAATGCTTCCCTCACCTTTTCTGTCTTTCCTGATATAAATACTTTTGAAGGGTCCAGGCCATTTTTGCAAGATGCCCTTCAATTTGGATTTGTCTGAGGTTTTCCAACATACTTTGATTTGAGGCTAAATATTTTAGGCAAGTTGTGGGTAATGTCATGTGGGCTCATGATGCCAATTTTCTCTATCATTAGTAGTAAGTTTAATCATTTGGTTAATGATTCCTCCATTGTAAAGGTCCCTTTCTCCATTATAATGAATATGTAATCAATGAACACTATATGAATATCCCAGCAGTCTTCCCCTTAATAGTTTTTGCATTCATCAGTAAGTCATTGCCTGAATCTGTTGTTTCTATGGTGATTGTAAAAGAATCATTTTCTGGCTCCATCATATTTTTATATTTGTTGGTTGGTAGTCTTCTGTAAAGAAGAGACTTCTCTCTCCTTTTGTTTTACTTTTTTTAAAAACAGTTTTAGTATGGACTTATTTTTATTCAATACACTATAAACTGCTCCTGTCATTATTCATTTTGATGCTCAGATTGCTCCAGATTTGTCTAGTGGGAATCCTTTCCAGCTGGCTCTGGTGTCCTTTTGACATGGCCCTATTAGTTTTTGAGCACTTGGCCCAATACGATGTTCTGAACTCCCTTTCATTTCCCCTGTTCTATCCTGGCATCAGCCATTTCTCCAAGGAGCCAATCCAGCTGCCTTTGAAGCTATTTAAATATGATAAAGTATGGTCCAAGCTTTGAAAGGGAAGATTTAAAAAAAAAGTTCCATTAGCACCAAATGGAATGAAATCGACTGTTTAAACCACACATCTTAACAAGGTAACAGTGCAACAAAGAGGTCTGGTCTGATTGATGATGCCCCGTGGAGATGGATTTTAGAGATTCACTTGCCTGCAAAGTTCTTCTTTTGTAGGCAAGGGCAAGGGGCACTTAATTTCCCTTGGTCAGGTTTAATTCAGTGGAGTGCTTCCTTCGTAGGCTAGGACTAGGGAAGTTAGCGGCCTTAATTATGGCAGCTAGAGTCCCTGCAGCCTCAAAGGGAAGCACAGTGGGTGCCTTGCAATGAGTCTTACTTTATTGGACCCATTTGGAAAAGGGTAATTTGTTTCTAAATTATTCATCAAGATCCAGAGCAGCTGGTGGCTGGCTGCATGTTGTGTATTTTATGCAAGTTTTAGTAGCTGAAGACCTCATTACAGACCCGGCTGCTGGTGTCTGGGAGGCTTCTAGGAGCACAGCCAGGGGTACGGAGAGCCCCAAACAAAAGGACCTTTTGGACCTTTGGCTGTGCAGGCTTCTCCAGGAATCGATAAGCATCCGTCCTGCCACCCATTTCCTCCTGAAAGTGCAAGGAGTCTGTGTCCATTGTGTTCATTTCTGGAACAGTCCCTGTGAGTTGTTGCAGGAGGGATAGTGGCAGTTTAGGAAGACTAATTAGTTCAAGCCTAACAATCATTGATTCTTGAAAGAAAAGCATGCTGAAAGGGGTACTGCTAATGATTTTGAGAAGATCAATTTTCTCGATTCCAGAAGCAGCACAGACTTCAAGCACTGCAGACACTGGTACAACTGGGAGGTGGGAGCCCCTCTCCTGCCCGCCTGGGGATGAGCACCGTCCATCCTCTGTGCACCCAGCTGCATTGCTTTCTCGGTTTTCTCACTCAAGTGAAGCGTTCGAGCAAAGCAACATTTTTAGGACAGAGGGGCACCTGGCAGAGTGCAGTGATTCCTGGTTATAACCTTAGTTTTGTGAGGAGTGGCAATTTTGAGGGCAGACCAAGTCGGGGCAGTGACAGTCCTGGGTCGCAGCCCTGGGTCTGGCTGTGAGACTCTGGGCAAGTCGCTGACCTCTGCAGCTCAGTTTTCTTGCCTGTAAAACGAGAGGGAGAAGAATAGGGTGGAAGTTCTCTCTCCTGGCTGCCCGTTAGCCTCTAGGACCTTTGGCCCACAGGATGGGCTCAGGCGCCGCCCCAGAGGTTCTGATCGAATTGGTTTGTATGCAGCCTGGAAATGGACATTTCTAGGAAAGCTCCCAGATTCCTGGGCAGTCAGACCAGCGGGCTACAGAACAGGGAGATCCTGAAGAAGGCCTTGCCTCCTGACCCAGCCTCCTGACCCAGCCTCATCCGATGCTATTATCCACACAGACTTGGACACCAGATGGCTTGGGCTCCGATCCCAGCTTGCCTACTTACTTGCTGTGTGGCTTTGAGCAAGTTACTTAACCTCTCTGTGCCTCAGTTTTCTCATCTCTAAAACTGAGATAATAATAATATCTACCTCACGGGCTTGTTGTTGGTGTGAGAAGTAAGCGGGTTAAAACGTCTCAGGACAGTCCCTGCCACAAAACCCACAGGGCAGCAGAGGGGACAGCTGCTGTCTTTGGTTTCACTGGTTCGGAGACCTCCCGTGTCCCCCCCCTCATCAGCACCGGAGCGTGCTTTACATGTGCGGCTGGTGGCATTTTGTACTGACCAGTTGGTTTCGAGAAATTCCATGTGGTCTTTTAAAACTGAGCATTTCTGTGAGAGCATCTGGGAAGTACTATCTTCCTTTTCTGCACAGATGGGAAAAGGACAATCCTGAAGCTGAGATTAAAGTTGCACAGTAAATTCAGTCATGTGGTGCTGACGTGCACGGTTGTGTGAGGGAACGTAGGGAGGAAGGCAAGGGGTGTTGGACCTAGAGGTCATCTTTCTTGGTCACTAGGTGCCCATACACATCCTTTCTAGCAACTCTGCCATTTGCCTTGAACCATTGTGTCCACACCCTCTCTAGGGCACAAGTCAGGGACCAGTGCCCACCTGGACTCCCCATTTCCCGTAAGCCCAGGGCTGTATCTTCCCAGAAGATATTCCAAGTTGGATGCACGACATGAATAGAAAGACAAGAGTCACAGCCCCGGGTTTTCTCCTGGTCTGAGTCCAGTTCACTGAGCCTCTTTGTCCCAAGTATCTTATCTGCGCAACGAAGGGGTTGGATTATGAACAAGGTCATTCCAAGGATCCGTGCTTTCTGTCCACTCTCCTGCTTTTTATCAATATATGACCATTATTTATTTTTCTTTCAATCTGCTGTAAATGTACTCATTTAAAAGTTAACATCCCACTGAAGTGTCTATGATATATACGTGTGTGTGTATTCATGTATATGTCATATATGATAAACTAAAAATTATTATTAAAATAAGAAAGATTCTTCCATGCAGCTCCGGTACCAAATTACACCTCATCATGGCTCATACACCATGCTTCTTTTTGGGGAGGGGGCTCCACTGGAGTAGAGAGAGAATGTAAGTCTTCCCTTGTTATGGAACTCCAGGGGCGATCTGACCCCCAGTGGACTGTGGTCACAGCATATAGGAAGCGAAAGAAAGAGCCATGTGAGGGCACCTGGGTGGCTCAGTCTATTAAGCGTCTGCCTTCGGCTCAGGTCATGATCCCAGAGTCCTGGGATCGAGCCCCACATCGGGCTTCCTGCTCAGCGGGGAGCCTGCTTCTCCCTCTCCCTCTGGCTGCCCCTCCCCCTGCTTGTGCTCTCTCTCTCTCTCTGTCAAATAAATAAATAAAATCTTAAAAAAAAAAAAAAGAAAGCCGCATGGCTTCTGAGACCAGTTGCTGTTTTGCTGGGAGTTTGGGGCTTTTAGGTGAGAGCAGGCATCACTTGCTAAACTTGGTGGTTAAATTAAGAGACAAGAGAGTGAGTGAGGTCACGATATCACCTGGTCTCTTCCTTGGTTTGGTCACCAAATCCAGTGAGGTGGCCCTTCCCCCCCCGCCGCCCTTTAAATAACTCCTCCCTGAGGATAAGCAGCTGTTTGTGTGCTAGATCAGAGGAAAGCTTGTCACGTCCAGACTCGGGTGACAGAAGGTTGGCACGCTGAACATTTTCTCCAGTAGGGGAGGAAAATGCCCTGATAGGGAATGTTTGAGTAAGTGAACAATGTGTGTTGACTTTTTCCAGTATGATTTTCAAGCCCATTTCTTGAATCTTGAGCCAGACCTTAATGTTTAACCCCAGCTCTCTCCCTTATTATGAAAGCTTCTAATATTTGCAAACTTCAATTTGTAACAAGTTCCTCAGACTGATTTAGGATGACGTCAGCAATCCTGAAGGTGTGTGTTGTGCCCTGCAGTGTTCTCAGCATTTTCACATACGTCCTGAGTCACTGAACAGCCTGGGGGGTGGGGGGCAGGAATTGTTGTGGATGAGTGAGCAGAAACAGTGGCCATGAGATTTCACTGGATCCACTGACAGGAAGCCCAAAGCTCTTTGTCTGTCGCAAAGCTTCCGTGTGGTGACCTGAGTTTAAATTCCAGATTGTGATTATCATAAATGTGGTTTGGGACTTAATTTTTTTTTTTTTTTAATCACATCCATAGGAGGGAGATTATGGGAACATCCTGTAATGTGGCAGTTTGCTTGGGAAACATTTCCATTTTGGGCATTCTCAACATGGGGGTCACCAACCACCTGCATCAGAATCACCTGGGCTGCCATTCCAGACCCCCTGACTTGGCACCACTGTGGGCGGGCTCTGAATCTGCTTGTGCAACAACCTTTCCCGGTGATGCTTGGGAATTTTGTTCTCTGTGTAGCAAGTGGGTAACTTGTATTACTCTCTGGATGTGAAGAGACTGGCTTGTTGGAGAGCTCCATTTGCAGGGGTGCCTGGGTGTGAGCGACTCTTGTTTTCGGCTCAGGTCATGATCTCAGGGTCGTGAGAGCAGGCCCTGTGCTGGACTCCGAGCTCAGTGCAGAGTCTGCCTGTCCCTCTCCCTCTGCTCCTTCCCCGGCTCTTTCTTTCTCTCTCTCAAATAAATAGATAAAAATAAAATCTTAAAGCTCCAATTCTGGGGCTGAGGAGGGGTGATATGGGAAGGGTAGAATACTGTCTCCACCACCTCCACCTTTCCTGGGGATCTCTTTTCCTATCTCTATCTGTCCCAACTCATCTTAGAAAAATGGTGGATGATGTGGAGATCCATCCTCCCCCCGCTTCCTGTCCCTCCATCCATTCATCCAATGTGCCCAATACATGCCAGGTGCTTGGGATATAAGAAAAATAAGACAGCCCTTGACCTCGAGGGGACTAAATTTTGTTTAGATAGTAGCAGATGTGTAAGAAGAACTGGAAGTGAGAGCAGTCAATTTCACAAACATTTAATGTGACAATGAACAGGAGAGGCTTAAAAAAAGGAAATTAAAAAAAACTATTATAGGTAATGCAGAGAAGCTTTGCACAAAGAGCAGAAGACGAGTATCTTTTTATATTATGTAATTCTTCAAAGCACAGAGTTCTCTGAGTTTTAGCACTTGCTTAGAGTCAGTCCTTGTATTATTTTGCAGTGGAATCCTTACTTGTCCATGAGTCACAATTCAGGTGGTTGATGATCGTAGAAACCAGGGCATTAGTGATCATCTCTAACCATTACCACAAGGTACTCTGAGCCTTTAACTTTGACACAGGCTTAGCAAATTATGATTTCAAGGTCAATTTTCATGGGAAACTCTAAGGGAGAACACCCAAGAACTATTTTCCTCCTATAAGCTCTGGTTCCAATGTGCTGGAAAGACTGTTGATTTACAAACTCTATCTTCCTTCATAGGAAGTCTGTTGTTTCAGTATTTTCTGATGACTTGCATTTAATAAAATAGCACTCATTCACAATGAGAGTCCAACCAAGCACTCAGGGTTGAGTGGCAGAATCTATTGAGTAGCTCTTCACATTTGAACAGATCAACTTAAATGCAGTTTGACCTCAGCATGGTTCAGGAGGGGAAATGCAAAGCTGGCTAGGACCTCCTTGCAGTTCTCACAAACCCGAGGCTGGGCAGTGCTGTCTAGCGGGACTTTCTGTGATGAGGGCAATGCTCTTCACCTGTGGGAATTGAGCACTTGAAATGTGACGAGTGTGACTAAGGAGTTGATATTTAATTGCATGTAATTTTGGTTCATTTAATTTGAATTTAGATAACGGTGTGAAGCGTGCTGGACAGCCCTGGCTAAGGCAGGACTGCCCTACATCAAAATGGCTTTCTCTTCTCCCTTCCTTCCTGCCCCACTCCTTTTCACTCCATGCTGGCACCTGCCTATCCATTCTCTTCCCAACCCCATGACTACTGGATACAACAAGAGGGCAAAGCGGACCTTAAGGAAGGTGGCTCCTGAAGAGCCATGGGAAACAGCAATCAGCTGATGAGAAAGGCGTTCTCTGGGGTGTGGGTGGGCTGGGGCTGGAAGCCTTGAAGTACGTTCCTTTAGATGTGACACCTCTTCAGTTCGTCCTCATTTCTTTTGGACTCTGGACCGTTGATGGGTGGGAACGTGGAAGGGAGAACCAAATGCCAGTCTTGCAATCTTGTTCAGCAGTAGTTGCTCAGTAAGTATTTACTCCTTGGCTAAATAAAGGATGTTGGAGTGTGGTAATTGCTACTCCAACCTGGGAGCTGTCGCTCCTTGCCATCTACTTTCCCTTTAGGACTGGTAGAGGGGCTAACCAACGGATACTGGGACTGTGTTGCTCAGGGGTATTTATTGGCAGCAGTAAGTATCGTAATGGCAGATCCCGTAGAGTACTGAATATCTGAGCAAGCTCCAGAGAAGTTGGCCTATGACACCCAGCTGTAGCAGGCCGAATAGTTATAATATTATCGGAAAACAAAATATGACTTATAGGGTGGTAGAATCAGTGATTACTTACCCTGGACAGTAGCAAACACCACTAAATACATTTTTTTCCCCTCTCCTTTCAACCTTATAGGCAGCATTGATAAAGCAGGTACATCCTTGCCTACCTGGGCCATAGCTCTGCTTGCAGTATCCTTGTCATTGCTTTTGATCCTGATAATTGTTCTGATTATAATATTCTGCTGTTGCTGTGTCTCCAGGCAAGAGAAAAAAGGTAATTTTTTTGTTCATATAGATTTGTATGTATTTTTGAACTTTTGGTACAAGCACTTGAAGTTCATTAGCTCCTCAGCAATTTCGTAAGATGCGTTGACCTTCAGAGCATCCTTCACTTGGAAGTGGACATGTGAGCTTCAGAGAGTGAAAGGACTTTCTGAAGAAGGGATACATTCCTTTGGGGCCAGGTGTAACCCCTCCGGGGAAGACTGAGATCTTCACACTTTTCGGAAGGTGAAGAGACAGTACCTCTCTGGGCAAAGACACTGACTATTTGAATTTGTGCATATTTTCGAGGATGTAAGGGCATTATAATCTGCCATTCAGATGCTATGCTTTTTTTTTTTCTAGAATAATACCTATCTATCTGAGCACATTAAAAGATTATTTCCTATTTTGTATAATTCCAAATTGCCTTTTGCAGGCAAATGTTTTAGTGGTAGGAAGAAAAAGAAGGTCTTCTGTCAAGTAAAAATAGTACAGATAAAATTAATAACGATAATTACACATTTCTTCTGAATGAGGTCTCTTGAGGTACTCAAAAACGGTGGCCTCGTTTGGGGGTCAGGTTCAGATTCGTGGTGGGCTCATCAACACTGGGGTGGGCTTGTCATAGAATTCAGCTGTTTGTGACTCCAGAAACCAAAGGATCTTTGTCATGTGGTTGGCTCAGGACTTTCCAAGTGCTGAATGTGTCCAGCCTTACCTTTCTTTGTCTCATAAAACCTCACCTATGCCTATTTGAATATTTTCTACAGTTAAATGATTTTTCTTAAGATCAGACTTCTGCTATTAGGCTACGTGTCAGTTTAATTGCATTTAAAATTTTATTAACACTAATTGCCATTTGATGAGCTGTGTCAGGCACCGTGTTAATTACCTTACATGGAATACCTCTCAGTGAGATATTCTGTGTAAAGTGCACAGTTACGTTGTGTCTAGGTTAATTGTCTAGCCTAAGCCCCTGCGTGGATTTGGTTTGGGATTGGGAATTAATTCTGTCATACAACTTAATTCCTTAGGAAACAGAACATGAAAAGTAGTAAGCCTCTGTTGGCCCAGATTTGATGGAAATTTGCTTTTACCTGGGAATTACCCTATATGCCACAGAAGGATTACTCAAGTAAAATACACTGGATTTTAAAGGAAAACTATTGGATAACTTACATTTTAATGGAGAAGTGACTAGGATTGTTCAGTGCCTTCAGGTTATTATTTTCAACATTAGCTACTGTGGTGTCGTTGGAGGACATTCTGGTTATTTGGACTTCTGCTTCTCTTCAGCTGTGTTTTTGTGTGTTCCACAACAGTAAGAAGGTTGTGAGGGTTGGTGGCCCATGTAAGATGTACACCAGGGTGACTCTCTGATTCTTAGCATCCTCATAAGATAAGAATAAGTACTATCCTACAGATTGGTTGTGAGGACAAAATAAAATGATATATGAAACTGTTTCCACCCTAGATTTTATCCTTTATTTAACTTTGAGATGAAAAGCTCATGTAAGAGTGAGCTGTTTTTATTGCCCTGGTTTTTAACAGGTCCAGGGCCTGTGACAACCTATTTACCAAGGCCACCCCATTGGGTGGAATTCACAGTGGACACTACACTTCACCTTGACATAAATGTAAAGGATCCAGGGAGGTCCTGGATTTCCCCATGACAATTGTCTCCATTCTTAAAAACAACAGGCGTCAAGTTTCTTCAGAAGTATTGTCTGGCACTTTGCTTTGCCAGTGCCTGGAGAATTCTCAGTGCTCTGATTGGTTAACTGGGGACTGACTGAGGAGAGCTGAGGGCCCCACTCTGTGTGGTCTGAAGGCCTTGGGATTGCTTCTGCTAATAGAATGGAGAAGCTGAGAGCCCATCTCTCAGAGCCCATCCTTATGGGAACACTAGTGATATTCCAAACTGTCTCTCTTTTTCATTTCAAATAAGATTGCTTCTGAGGTCCAGTTTGGGGTGTGAACTGGCAGATGTTATTTCAACTGGAAGTGAGAACATATCTAAAAATAAGGAAGATGATTTTTTTGTTTGTTTGTTTTAGATTTCAGTAAAGCTTGATGAATAGAAGGCCTAGACAGGACAGCAGAGTTGCATCACTGGCTTTTGAGAACAGATGATTGGGGACTGGTGTGTGGCTCTCTTACTCCCTATTTCCAGGTTCCCTATGTCCCTTCCAGTCTAAGAATCTATTGATTAAAAACATTAGTATTTTAATGACAGCTTCTGGGGGTGGATGCAACTCTGTGCATTGATACCATTGTTACATATTGATTGAAAATGTATCTTAGAATTAAGGAAGTACAGTGCTTAAACAATGTAATTCCTTAAAGTATGGTAATAAAATATAATGGTGTCTAGTTTGTTAAAAATATGGTGACACTCACACCTACCTCTTGGGTTGTTGTAATGAGTAAATGAAATAGTATCTTGCACAGTCTGGTACACAGTGAGTACTGAATGAATGACAATAGGGATTGGGAATGCAGAATGCCTCTTCCTGGTGAATACAGTCTTCATATCTTGCTAGTTAAACTCAAGATTCATTAAGAACTTATTAGGTACCTACTATACTTTAGGTATAGTAGTTATCATAGGATAGTTAATAGTGAATTCTACTTGCCTTAGGCTTGAAAGTCATTTGGTAATTTGGTGTGGGGGGAATTTAATAATACCAAATGGGTCACAAATACTCAGCAATGTATTTAAAATCAGGGGGTCTATAAAAATTGATTAGATTTTATTTTCAGAATAACTAATACTAACGTGATTTTGTTCCTTTTTTTTTTTAGAATCTAGTTATCAAAGTGAAATAAGGTAAGTTTGAAATCACATCAATTTTCTGAAAAACAACCAAAAAACACCAACCCTACCACCGCTAACACACACAGAGATGTGGGGTTTCAGGATCATGTTACTCAAAATTAAGTACTGAAAATGGACAACTTTGAAAAACACGTATGCCAAACACAAACTCATATGGCAAAATTAATTGTAGAATAAAATAGAGGATGGAGATCCTGCCTACATTTGACTTGCCCCGGCTCACTTAGGAAAATGGGATTTTCTACTTGGTGTCTGGCATTTGCAACTCTTTCCACAAGAGGACACTATGCACCGTGACTGTTGTCCCTCCTGTTTTGAGTCAATGCAGGGGACTTGAGGACCATTTCAAGGATAGAGAACCAGGCAGAGGTCCTGATGGAATTTCTGGGGCAGTGGAGAACAGTGAGACCAGCAGGATGGCTTCAGGCACGTGAAACTGACCAGGCAGACAAATAAGGTGGCGTTCACTGCTTGTACCACTAATGGGGGAGGGGACAGAAAAATCCCAGCCATTCCCATGGCCGTCCAGAAGTAGCTGCAAGCACTTTTTTTTTTTTTAAGTTTGCTGTCTTCTTTTTTTTATTCTTATGTTAATCCCCATACATTACATCATTAGTTTTAGATGAAGTGTTCCATGATTCATTGTTTGTGCACAACACCCAGTGCTCCATGCAGAACGTGCCCTCCTCAATACCCACCACCAGGCTAACCCATCCTCCCACCCCCCTCCCCTCTAGAACCCTCAGTTTGTTTTTCAGAGTCCATCATCTCTCATGGTTCGTCTACCCCTCCGATTTCCCCCGCTTCATTCTTCCCCTCCCGCTACCTTCTTCTTCTTTTTTTTTTTTCTTAACATATATTGCATTATTTGTTTCAGAGGTACAGATCTGAGAGTCAACAGTCTTGCACAATTCACAGCGCTTACCAGAGCACATACCCTCCCCAGTGTCTATCACCCAGTCACCCCATCCCTCCCACCCCACCCCCCACTCCAGCAACCCTCAGTTTGTTTCCTGCGATTAAGAATTCCTCATATCAGTGAGATCATATGATACATGTCTTTCTCTGTTTGACTTATTTCACTCAACATAATACCCTCCAGTCCCATCCACGTCATTGCAAATGGCAAGATCTCATTCCTTTTGATGGCTGCCTAATATTCCGTTGTATATATATACCACATCTTCTTTATCCATTCATCTGTCGATGGACATCTTGGCTCTTTCCACAGTTTGGCTATTGTGGACATGCTGCAAGCACTTTTAAGGTAGCTATACCTACAATAATACAATAAGGAGTTTAAATGTCTGCAATATTTAGACAAGTATAAATGCAGCAAGGGGAGGGACTTTTAGACAGTGGTCATTTTGCTGGGGGTGTTACAACACAACTATAGCTAATTTTCAGTATTTTATTAGGTAATTTTAGCTTTTGAAATGCTGAGATTTTAAAATACCCTTTGGCTACATGTGGTGAATGAAGATGTGTGTAATCACTGTGTAACAGACACTAGCCGTTCTCCCTTTGACCCCAGTTGCTCACTGGTGATAATGCAGTGTTGGGCGAGGTGTCTGTGGTCTCTGAGGACACTACCAAGCATCAGTCTGAAACTGCTCCTCCTCTGGGGCCTGACATAGGGCAAGAGGAGAGGAAGGCAAATGGACTCCAGTAATTATTCCAGCATTTCTCTAGAGTGCTGTCTCCAGCAGGATGGCAGCCTGGATTCTTCCGTTCACCATTATGGACTTTGTAACATCTTTTATTTCTCTTCTCTGGGATCTTAGATGATTTCAAAACATAGTACGGTGGTCAACAGCTATTTGGGGGCATGGATAGAGAATAAGAAGAATAATGACAACAGCAGCAATAATATGACAGTCGGGATGACAATCACTAGTATATGCTGAGTGCTGAACATACATGAGGTCCAGGGAGGAAAGACGGGGCAACTCACTGGGACCCCGTATCCTCCCTGCTTTCCGTGCCCTGTGGAACCTGTGCAAACTCCAGTTGCTCCAGGCTCCTTCTGCAGTAAAATAACACATATTCCTTCCTACAGAATCAACGCATGTTTATTATAGAAAAAATTAAAATATACTTTTAGGAAATGATTTTGAGAGGCCCTGGGGGACGCAGTCAGTTGAGCATCTGACTCTTGATTTCTGCTTAGGTGGTGATCTCTCCGTGCCCAGTGCGGAGTCTGCTTGAGACTCTCTCTCCCTTTCAGTCCGCCACTCCCCCCTGAAAATAAATGAGTAAATCTTTAAAAAAATAGCAATGATTTTGAAATCACCCCTAATTCTATCGTTCAGAAGCAGGTATTGTTATGTAAGTATGTATCTGCTCACACACACGTGTGTTCACATAGATACATGCACATATGCATTTGGTGAAATTTGCATCAGCATAAATCTTATTTCGTAGTGTGCTCTTCTCACTTGGCACTATCCTGAAGATTATTTCTGTTAATAAATTTCTATAATAGATAAATTTCTGTTAGTAAATAGTAATAATAAATTTCTGCTTAATAGAAATATCTTACTGAAGTATAATGTAAGTTCAGAAAAGTATACAAATTGTAGGTGTGTAGCTTGATTCCTTTTCACAATGCGTATGGGCCTTGAGTGGGGACATGCTGAACTAGAGCACCCCCAGCACCCCAACCTCTCCATGCCCCTCAAATCACTGTCTGCCCCTTCCTCAAAGGTCATGTCTTTTTTTTTTTTTTTTTTTCAGAGAGGGAGAGTGAGAGAGAGAGAGGGCCAGGGAGGGGCAGAGGAAGAGGGAGAGAGAGAATCTTAAGCAGGCTCCACGCCCAGCACAGAGCCCAAAGCTGGGCTGGATCTCACAACCCTGAGCCCAGATCAAGAGTCGGACGCTTAACCAACTGAGCCACCCAGGCGTCCCAAGGTTATGTCTTCTGACCTCTATCCCCACATCCCCAGAGATTATATTCATATGAACTTTATGTAAATGGAATCATAGCGTGTATACTCATTCATTTTGGTTTTCTTAAGCGTCACACTGTGATATTGGTCCATACTATTCAATGAAGGTGTAAATGGTGTATTATTATATAATACTACACTGTGGGTATATACGCAATTTATTTTTCCTTTAAATGGGCATTTGGATAGTTTTTGGGGTCATTATGAATTCTGTGGCACTAAGCAATTTAATATGGATCTTTGACGATGTGTTCATAAGTACTCCTTCCTGTGTTGTATTCAGTTGGGTGTATGTCTACCCGTGAGAGCTGGGTAGGTGGAGTCACAGGGTAAGTAGGGCAGACAATACTGCTGTACGCTCTTCCGAAGTGGGTGTGCCAGTTTATACTTTCACCAGCAGTGCATGAGAGCTCTCACCTGTACTAATTTTTACAGGTGGCATGGAATTTCATTTTAGAGACGTATTGTCATTTATTTCACTAGTCCCCTATGGTGGGGCACCTGGGTCGTTTGCAGTTTTTGCTTTTATCAATAGCTCATGAACGAACATTCTTTCAAGTAAATCTTTGCACATATCTTTGGTTATTTCCCTATAATAAGTTCTTAGTGGTCAAGCGTGAATATCTTTAAATATTTAGATATCCATTGCCAAGTTTTCTTGCCCTGGGAGGCTACATAAATTTTTACTTTATTTCAGAGATTGGCACACGTTCTCTATAAAGGGCCAGATAGTAAATATTTTGCTTTTGCGGGCCACGCGCTTTCTATCACAATTACTCAGTTCTGTTGTTGTAGCAGGCAGACAGCCATAAATAATATGGAAGCAGACAGGGGCGGCTGTGTTCCAGTAAAACTTTATTTATAAAAAGGGGGGGTGGATTTGCCCTGTGGGGGTCAAGGTTTGCCAACCCTGCTTAATTTGGTCCCTGGCTTCTGGGGGTTGATTATCGACTGGGGAATGGAGTCCATGGGCCTATCTCTCTCTACCTCAATAGGAGTGTGAGCAGGCAGACCACCTACAGAGTCATGCTGGTGGCTATGAGTGTCCCTCCTGACGTTGTGGTGGGTTCAGCATGCAAGAACGCTCTGGGTGGAGCAGACTGAACCGAATATCCACTGCTGATTAACATTTGGCTTTTTAAAATGGTTAAAATAAAATAAAATAAAGAAGTAAAATGGTCTAATTCCAGGAAATCTGCAAGCATGAAGACAAACAAAGAAACTTTGGAGACAAACATAAAAAGTGGGAGTGACAACAATGCCTACAGCCCAGATGAGCCCAGGATGGCCAGTGAGTGGGCGGGTGGGGCATTCGGAAGACCTGGAGGGGAGTGTGGGGGAGGAGCTGACTGACCCTGACCAGCACGGCTGCCCACTGGCTGCACCAGGCGGGGGACTCAGCCCTTGCTGGTCATTATTTTTTGAGTAATTTTCAGAAGAAGGAGAAATTTCAGGACTAGAAATATTCTTTTTTTTTTTTTTAATATTTTATTTATTCATTTGAGACAGAGAGATACAGAGAGATAGAGCATGAGCAGGAGGAGAGGCAGACGGAGAGGGAGAAGCAGGCTTCCCGTTGAGCGGGGAGCCTGACGCGGGGCTCAATCCCAGGACTCTGGGATCATGACCTGAGCCGAAGGCAGACGCTTAACCACTTGAGCCACCCAGGCGCCCCCAGGACTAGTGTTCTATAAAAAGTAAAAATCCACCTATATCTCCAAAGTTTAAAATAAAGTGGGATGAAAATTTAAGGGCTTTAAAATAAAATTTTTTATGCTTTATCTTTTGTTAAAGCTTTCTACCTTTATTACTTATTTATTTATTTATTTGTTTTTAAAGATTTTATTGATTGATTGATTGATTTGACAGAGAGAGGCACAGTGAGAGAGAGGGAACACAAGCAGGGGGAGTGGGAGAGGGAGAAGCAGGCCTCCCTCCCAGCAGGGAGCCCGATGTGGGGCTTGATCGCACAACCCTGGGATCATGCAGGACCCTGGGATCATGACCTGAGCCGAAGGCAGATGCTTAACGACTGAGCCACCCAGGCACCCCAAAGCCTCTACCTTTAGTAAAGCGTATGAGGAGGCATTTTAATACATTGAGGGTCACTTTCCCAAAATGTCACATAAAACCAAAACTCAGAGAGAAATCTGTTGCTATTGAGCTTTGGAGGGTGTGGGAGAATGTTGAAAAATGAAACCCAATTTTGAGAAGTCTTTACAGCGCCCGAAAGTCTTCCCTTTCGAGGACACAGTCCTAGTGGGGGCTCAGCCACTGGCAAGGGGCTAAAGGTAGGGTTTGATCTGAGATCTTTCTGGAAGGCAGATGAGAGAGGAGGGGAGTACGAATGGGTGGGAGAGGGAGACCCGGCCCTAACAAGTTGCCTGGCAGAACAAATTCCACAGAAAGATGTTTCGTTAACCAGTTCTTGCTGAGAACCGCCCCCGCCCCCCCACAAATTGTTTTCACTAAGATTGGCGCTGCCCTCCTGGCCCATTTCTCCCCCTTACCATGGTGGTCTCCCACGTTCATTCCAAATGGCTCACTTCAGATTCTTAAAAATTCCACAATGCTGTTCTGATCATAGCTTACAAAATTTCCTATGGGTGAATATTTATTTATTAGTGTTTTGAGTAGTTAATTAAGTAGCTTGACCAAAATCATGGCCCAAACCAAACCTCTCTGTCTTTTTGTTCTTTTGTATCCTGTGTTTACATTCCTTGGTCAGCATTAAAGCTATGGATTCACCTTGTCTCTGGATGAGACTAATGAGTCAAGGAAGGACTGGATTGTGAGTTTGCCATACTTTTATTTCATTAGCAAGATAGGATTTGAAAAGTATATAACCTCAAGGGAACTCTAACAACAAGTTTATGGCTAAGGATTGCTTTATGCTTGGGTTACTGTATAAAAGCAAATGTGTTTCCTTATAAATCAGAATTGCTAGAATATTATTTGGGCTTTGTTACTTCTCACTCTAAAAATCATTCTTCTGTTGCAGAGCTTGCTTCTCTCGCTTCAGAGTTCTCTGAATCCAGTGTTCGGGAACAACACGGAAATTGGCAACCTTATCAGGTGACTCAGACCATTTTCCCCATTTCTAGGTTTTTTTTGTCATTTAAAAACACTTGCCTGGTGGTAGGTGATTATAAAATGGTGTTTGTTTTATGTTCATGATGGAAGAATGTGGCCTTTGCTCACTGGTTAACCTGTTAGCATGGAGGACATAATATCTCTTGCACAGAAGTGTAGGTGGGGGCTTGTAGATCTTGGGGTATCTCTTACATGCCCACGTAGAGATGCTGAGTGGGCTGCTGGATGTACAAGTCTGGAGCTCTAGGGGAGGAACACTAGTTGTAGATATTGTTGGTTGTTAGGCAAACTCTGATGGGCTCCATCTTTCTCCAAGAACGTGAAGAACACAGTCACCCAGGAACCGTGAGGACACGGTATGTTACTTTTCTGACACGAAGTCGGTGTTGGTTGCCACGGATGAATGAATTGGAGTGCATACACAGAAAATACGATTCTTTATATCCACAGTCATATTAGGCAAAATATGTATTTTCTGACCTCCTCAAAGACACCTTCAAATGAGAAGCACTTTGATGTGACTCTGCAGTGCTGTGCCTGATATGTATGGATGTTCTCCCCTTTAGCTTTTGGAAAAGGCCCACTTGCAGATGGGTTCCCGACAGCATGTGGCATCCGAGGTCTTGGCTGTGTTCTGCCTACGAGTCGCTTTCAGTTTGAGGTGCTGCTGCTGGGAGTGCTTGCCCAGACCCATCGTTCTTTCTTGGGGTAGATATTGACTTGGGTTTCCAGGCAGCTCCAGGCCATCATATTCCTCCCTGCAGTTGGGATTCAGCTCAGTCCGTATGTCTTGCCAGTGACGTGTGCTTCCCAGGCCTTTGTGGGGGAGGCGAGCTTTGACTGATGCTCAGCCACGTATCGGGAGGACCTAAGTGATGCCATTAATGGAAAACCCGTGGTAGCCAGATGGGAAGACATAGGAAGGGTCTGTCGCAACAAGGAACTTTGGCCTAGGTGACGAACTGTTGGGTTCTGGTACAAGTCCAGGCTATATCCTTAGGCTGGGTGTCAGGAAAATGCAAAGGTAAATTTCTTCCCGTCAAGTCTGCTGTCTTTGGCACATGTATTAGACTGGTATAGATGAATATGCTGCATAAAAACGCTATGTTTTGGGTCACTGAAGAAAGGTATATAATTCCACATCACATTGCCACTTTGCTCGTTCGCAGTCTTGGGCACTTTGGTTTTTTTTCAAGGGTATTCTGTTCAAACACAATCCGAGCAAGGGAAAGTCTGAAGGGCCAGGGGCTGCATACGGGAATTGTCGATGTGGCCTTTAGGATGCCCAGATTCTTGGTCCCACCTGTGGACCCCCTTGCTCAGTGGACTTGGGTGCAACCCGAGTGTGTCTGAGTTTTAAGACAACACAGACTGATTGTCTAGGTGACTAGGTCTAAGGGCAATTGGCTACCTCATAGCAAGATGAACATGAGGGGCTGCTGGGACAGTGGGACATTGCCGATGACCACCTTGCCTACTTTGTAACCTCACATCGCCTGTGAATTTGATTTGCTAGTGTTCCAGGGCATTCACGATACCCATGCTAAGTACACTGGGTAGGGGTTGCACTGGACCCTTTCCAGGAGTGGAGGGTATCTGTGCCCTTATTGGAATCATGTGGATCCCCTGTGAGTAGAGGAGGGTCCAGCCCTGAGCCTCAAGTGTGTGCCCACACCTGGCTCAGGGACCAGTGAAGTGCTCTGAGGAGCAAGCAGTGTCTTGGGGTCATTCTCATCCTCACCTTCAAGACCACAGCTTCCAGCCCCACCCAGAGTTCCACGTCTATGTCTGATCTCCAGATTGTGATGAGCCTCCAGGCACCGCATCTTCATCATGCAGCACCAGGCATGATTTTAATTATGTCCTGCACCCAACAGTTACTGAAACAGGAAGCTGGAGTTTTAACACTTAGGATGGGCTACAAACCCCATTTGTTGCTGCACCAGCCTCCATAATTCTTGCTCCATCGGTATCCTTCTGATTGAGGTCCAGAATGCCAGAGACCCACACTCCCTTGGGGAAGATCAACCTGAGATGTCGTGGGGAGCCTCTTTTTCACATCTCTTGTTATGTCCAGATGCTTTCAGTGCTGACAGCCCTGAGAAAGCTTCAGAAGGGTGAGGGCTCTGCTCAGGGACAAGCTGGCATGAGTCAGGTCTGTTGGTGACTCTGGGCTGTAAACACACAAAAAAGTACCTGCTGGCTGCCTGGACCTCCCTGCCTTGCTCATCGCCACCTCTAAGCCCACTCCCCTGCTAGGGTTCTCCCCTAAACATGGGACTTTTCACCAGAGGCTGAGAGATGGGGGGCAGTCCCTGTTCCTACCACTAACTGGCAGAAAGGAAGAATGTGTTTCCAGTATCCTGGATCCCAAGGAATGGTTGCTGAGCATGGAGGTGCATCCAGTCCCTCTAGGCTTCCGTATCTTGGTACCTTGCTGCTTTAGCAGTAGTTCTCAATGGAGGGTATACCTGAAGCTCTTTGGGTGTTTGTTAAAATGCTAAGTTCTGAGCCTCTTCCAGCCTTTCTGGATCAGAATTTCTGGGAGATAGGGCCAAAGAATGTATAGTTTTGCCATGTTCTCCAGGTGATCTCCTTTGAGGACAATATTTTCATGGCCCAACATGACAGCGTAACAGACATGCATAGTACTGTTCCTCAGAGCAAGTCATCACTGAGTGCAGGGCTTTTCCTTAGAACCGTGCATGGGGAATGACTTCTATTCCACAAGCTTGCCACAAAGCGTGGAGAGAAATTTGGGGTGTGATGCTGTGATGAGTGTCAGATGGAAGGGTCTTGATGCTGAGGCTCTTCACAATCTAGGCTGCACTGTCATGGGGAAACACTTTCTAAAACCTGTGTTTTAGGTGGGTCCTAAGGCACACAACATTCACTGTGGATGAAAGAAAAACAGGATTTTAGGCTGCAGAGACCAGAGCATGTAGTAAATTGTAGGAAGGATCAGAAAGGAAAATAAGAAGTGACATTCCAAACTGACGTATACCAAAATGTGACGCTTCTCTCCACTGATGATTCCTATCCAGGCTGGACATACACTCAGGGTACGTAATACTGACTTTATTTTCTAGAAAGGAGTTTCTGTTGGTGAAGTGCTGTAAACGCAGGTATAACTGCCTACAAAACATGTGAGGACAACACTAATAAATAAAATTAGAAAGTCTTACTAACAATTACAGCTAATGGGAAGGGCAAGTACCCTTTGTTTTTATATGAAGTCATGGGCTTTGCAAATGCTTTACATCTTGGTGAATAGTTAATATAAACAGCCCTCCTTTTCCTCTGCTCTTTCCAGGCCTCAACTCCCTGCCAGTCAATTTTTCTGTTTATTTTGGGCAACTCTGTTTCTTTCTCTCCCAAGCCTGTCAGTTTTGAAGGGTGAGTGCATGAACAACTTGAAACGTGGATCAAGTCTTCCCCGCTAATCACCACTCTCCCGAAATAAACAGAAATACAACCTTAATAAATTTAGAAAACGGCAACGCATTTGCGCAGCCCAGCAGGGAAAACCAAAGGCAAACAACAACTGCAAAAACGTCAAAGCATTTTCACAGCAGAAGCCCGGTTCTTAGAGCACGGTGGTGAGGTGGCTCCAGCAGGCTCTTGTTCTTCCTGCATGACTGGGACTCATTAAGTTAAGACCTCGAGCCAGAGTGATTTTATCCTCAAGACTTACTGACATTCTATTGCAACATAAATAATGCATGGTGCCCAGTTACATTATTTAGGATGTGCAATGCAGCTGCAGTGTCCTGGAATCTGAGTCGGCAGTCTCAGGACTGGCAGAAAAACATATTATGTGTTTTGCAATAGGGCAGTACTGTTGGGCAGGTACTGGCCCCTCTGGAGGAGTATGTGGTTTGCTTGGGGTCACATTACCCAAGGAGAATGGCAAAGACCACATTTCTGAGAGGAGGCGGCAGCACGGCCACCCCAGGAGAGAGCAGGTGGACCTGTCAGACAGTCAGTTCAGCTTTGTCCCTTACCTTTAGGAGGAAAGTGTGTTTTTAAAGAAGTTTAGACATATTTTATATTTTCATACAGAAGTGAGAATTTCCATAGGAAGATTAAAACAAACCAACCAACCAGAATAGTGCATCTTTGCTGTCATTTGCCTTCATACAAACAAATATTGGATTCTTTTTTTTTTTTTTAAGATTTTATTTATTTATTTGAGAGAGAGAGAATGAGAGACAGAGAGCCCGAGAGGGAAGAGGGCAGAGGGAGAAGCAGACCCCCTGCTGAGCAGGGAGCCCGATGCGGGACTCGATCCCGGGACTCCAGGATCATGACCTGAGCCGAAGGCAGTCGCTTAACCAACTGAGCCACCCAGGCGCCCAAATATTGGATTCTTTGAACTGCATTACTCGTAAGGCCCTGAACTCGGAAACTTCTGGAGTGTGTGATTATTGAAAATAATGCAATAAAGGAAGGACATGTGTTAACATCTTTGGTTCCTCTCTGGGCCCTCACATTTCTTCTTATCTGATTAGTGGAGCTGTCGGCTCAAGTTTGTCTTTTATGTTGCTCTCCACTGATTCAATTCACCCCCTTCCCTTTGTTACCAGGGACCTGACCATCGGTGGCCGGGACCCGCAGGTCGCCCGCAGGTTTCCTTCCTCATGGCCAGTCCTAAGACCGTCAGGAACGTCACTTTGGTCTAGCAAAGATGTCCCTCCGGTTCCATTCTGCATGTGACTGATGACCTGCATCACACCGACATGGGATCATCTTTCCTCTCTGTCCCAAGGCTGGGCTCCTGCTTTGCCAGTGTTATGGGGATGCAGAGAGGCTGGAATAATCAAAATGAATACTTCGTGGGGGAGAGAAGGAGTCCATTTCCCACCTTTCAGAGTAGAATTTGGCTTTCGAAATGTTTCAAGATTTTCGTGAATTCCACCAAGTAACTAAGTAAAAGCTGCAAATTCATCATCTTAATTTACTTGTCACTAGACACTCCTTGAGAATCCCATCAATGGCGGATAAACCTTTATCTTACCATGACTTTTAAAATATTTTTGTTATCTTACATAATATGAAGACAATATTTATGTATGTTTAGTATGTGGGGCATTAATGTACATTATCTGTGAAAAAGGAGCATATGCATTAGGATCAATCTGAAATCTAAGATTTCCTGGAAAATCAGAATTTACAGGTTAAGAATAAGATTAAATTCAAAGCCGATGTGCACACTGTGAAATATCCCATTATTGGATATTTATATGAAGACATTCACTTTTATCTGCTCCTTATCAGGCTTGCTCTCATGTCGTCTGATGAGTTAGATGTGTATTATGCTTTGTGGGGGATGTACCTTACATACCACAAATGCCGTGAAAAAAACTGGAAATGGGTAACATGTTCTTTAATAAGTAAAAGAGAAAACACCAAAGAATGTTATTGCCTTTCTGGGTTCCTTACTATACAGGTGGTAGTTTAAGGAATCATGATGCTTCGGAAACATCTATAAAAAAATCACATCTTCATATTAGTCTTTGATTATTGTACATTTGCCCCATGAAAGTTAATATGAATGTTGTTATGATGAATAAAATTGCTGCCTTTTCCAGATATTTTTTTTTTCGTGTGAATATTGTCAATGCATTTCCTGCCCACCCATCTCTTCATGTTTACCCCAGAGGCAGGACTGTTATTTGGCAAAGCGCTGCGCCAGTTGGTACAGATTTCTGTGATGGTTAGTAATTAGCAACTGCTCAGTAATTAACAACATGCCCAACCTTGGTGCTGCTAATGTGGAATGTGACTTTTAAAATGTGTAAAGATTTTAGTGCTGCCTTAGAGTTAGTCAGTAGCGATGACAATCACTAGTATATGCTGAGTGCCGAACATACGTTAGGTCCAGGGAGGAAAGACGAGGCGACTCACCGGGACCCCTGTATCCTACCTGATTCCTTGCACAGGTTCCTTCTGCAGTAAAATAATATACGTATTTCTTCCTATAGAATCAATGCATGTTTATTATAAAAAATTAAGAATATAGTTAAGAAATGATTTTGAAATCACCCCTAATTCTATTGTTCAGAAGCAGGTATTATTAGGTACGTATGTATCTGCTCACACACGTGTGTTCACATAGATACACGCACATACATATTTTGTGAAATTTGGATCATCATAAACCTTATTTCATAGCTTGCTTTTCTCATTTGACACTATCCTGAGGATTATTTCTGTTAATAAATACTTGCCTACAACATTTTGCTTCATTTGCTTAATAAAAATATCTTCTTGAAGTATAAGTCCAAAAAAGTACACAAATTGTAGGCATGTAGCTTGGTTACTTTTCACAAAGCATATGGGCCTTGAGTGGGGACATGCAGAACTAGAGCACTCCCAGCACCCCAACCTCCCCATGCCCCTCAAATCGCTGTCTGCCCCTTCCTCAAAGGTCACCTTCCTCAAAGTTTTCCTTAAAATGCGTTAAGATTTTAGTGATTCCTTAGGGTAAATGATGTCAATTCATCATGGTGATGTTTCTCACCACTTAACACTCCCGCTTGCTAATCCACTCAATGGTCGACAAACCTATATACCACCCTGATTTATAAAATGTTTTTATGATCTTAGATCCCATTCCACCTCTACCTTGAACCCCCTCGTGTGAATCAACCATTAATTCCAGGGCTGTTTGCTGGCACACGTGGGGCTATGTCAGGTGTCAATTCTGATTCACTGGCGCTCATACGGTGTCTGTTCTGAGGTGCTGGAGTTCATGCTGTACGGCTTCTCAACTATTTTAAGTATCACCACTGCTTAGAGGATCCTGAAAAAAGGTGTCATCTCTTCTAGGACTGTGTCCCTAAAGGGAGGGAACTAGCTGCCTATTTCCTTTGAAGTAGAGCTAAAATGCAAAATGTTCGAAGCCCATGACTACTGCTGTATCACTTTCCTTAGATATCTTTATATGCAAAAACACTGCTAATTCACCAGCTTGAAAACTAGACTCTTGCTTGTTATAACTCCTTTACTCTGTGCCAGTGTGGTTCTGTCTCCCAGCACCATCCTTGAATGGGTACAAGTCAAGGGGAAAGACAAGAGCGTCACAAGACCCTTTGGGCAGAGTTGGTCAATGAGTGAACTCCATACTCTTCACTTCATGGTTTGCTCTCCTTAAACCACTACAGAGCCCCGATCCAGAGACAAGGCAAATGTCATGTCAGTTATGCCTTTTGTAACCTTTACAGAAGCCAGCATTCTGTATGCGTTTGGTAAATATTGAGATCAAGCAGGTCAATATTGAGAAAGACAGTATATCGAAGTGTAACGAATACTCGCCATCTGCCTGCTATAAGAATTGTATTTCTGTGGTTGTTTTAGGAGTCGGTGGGAGTAGCATGTAGAATATCATTGAACTTTAAGTTTTGAACTCTGCAGAACAATGCCAAAGGAATTTCATGGAAATGTCTCCAGCTTAGGTTGTGCCTGTTGAATCACTCTCAAAATATTTATCAGACTCTGGGAAGTTTTTCTGTGTCATTAATGGACTACTTTCTTTTTTTTTTTTTTGCTGTTTTAATTTAATTTAATTTATTTTTTTTATTCTTATTTAATCCCCATACATTACATCATTAGTTTTAGATGAAGTGTTCCATGATTCATTGTTTGTGCATAACACCCAGTGCTCCATGCAGAACGTGCCCTCCTCAATACCCACCACCAGGCTAACCCATCCTCCCACCCCCCTCCCCTCTAGAACCCTCAGTTTGTTTTTCAGAATCCATCGTCTCTCATGGTTCATCTACCCCTCCGATTTCCCCCACTTCATTCTTCCCCTCCCGCTACCTTCTTCTTCTTCTTTTTTTTTCTTAACATATATTGCATTATTTGTTTCAGAGGTACAGATCTGAGATTCAACAGTCTTGCACAATTCACAGCGCTTACCCGAGCACATACCCTCCCCAGTGTCTATCACCCAGTCCCCCCATCCCTCCCACCCCACCCCCCATTCCAACAACACTCAGTTTGTTTCCTGCGATTAAGAATTCCTCATATCAGTGAGATCATATGATACATGTCTTTCTCTGTTTGACTTATTTCGCTCAACATAATACCCTCCAGTTCCATCCACGTCGTTGCAAATGGCAAGATCTCATTCCTTTTGATGGCTGCCTAATATTCCATTGTATATATATACCACATCTTCTTTATACTAATGGACTACTTTCTTACAGTAGCTTATTCCCGAAGTAAGGTTTCTCAGCCAGGATTTATTGCACAAGAGGTGGCAAGTTGTTTGAACAGAACTATCTGTAGCTGCATTGTCCAATACCTTAGCACATGTGGTTATTTACATTTAAATTATTTGAAAGTAAATAAAATATAAGATGCATTTTCTTGGTCCCACTAGCCACACGTCAAGTGCTCAATAGCCACACGTGGCTAGTGGCTACTGGTTGGGCAGTGCAGATGGAAGGTTTCGCTGCTGCAGAAAATTCTACAGGACAGTGCTGACCTAGAGCTAGCTGCTTGGAAATGACCTTGATGCATCAAGGATGGGCTCTTTTATACAAACACTCATTCGCTGTTTTCTGTTAGTGTTATGTCTGTGTACTTGCCAGTTTCTATTTAGGAACCCTGTAAACCCCAAGGCAGCTCTCTACTGAGAATGGTATTTTGCTGACGTGGTAAATTCATCTCTTCCTTCTGCATTGCAGAGAGCTGAAGCGGGCTCAGGGAGATGCAGTGAGAGGGGTCAGTCACAGCAAAATGTCGCGGCCAAGGGTGTTCCTCAGAAAGGCAGACGGGGCTACTGCTAAGGAGTAGCTGTCAGGTGCAGGTTTCCTGAAACCAGTATCTCTCACAGGTGTGTGTCACAAAAGCTTCGCCGTGGAAGCCACACCTGTCCATCCTTCCAGGCATCTTTGACCTTGGTTCTTCTGTCAGTGGCCTAGTTTTTTTCCTTAGAAAGTGCAAATAGGGTGGGATTAGGTGAAATGCGGTCAGCCTGAAGGCTCGTACCCTTGCCGCAGCAGGTGGTGGAAGAAAGTGCCCATCCCTTCTGCATCTTCACAGTTATGGGGTGTGTGGCTGTGTGTGTGCGCATGCGTGTGTATGCATGCATGTGTGTGCGTGTGTGCGGTGTTCATTGTGTGATGTGCATGTGTGTGCATGCATTCCCCAGTTTACTTAGAGTGGGGCATAAGTGATAACGTCAACACATGGGAGATAATTGGAGACCTTAAATAGAAACGCTTCCTTAGCTCTGTGTGGCTCTGGTGGGGGGCGGGGGGGCGGGGCATTAAAGTTGCCTTGCCAGATCCTGGGAGTTTGATGACCAAAAGGGTGAATGGATGCTGCCAAGCCTATAGGAGACACTGTGTCAACAACCGAGCCTTGCCATGTGAGTGCTCCCGATGTCATTGGGGAAGAGCGCTCCATCCTGTGTGAAGAGGGAGAACGATCCTCCCCGTGGAGCACCTGCGAACTTGCAGCAGAGATGAGAGGGATAGGGAGAGGATAGTAAAGAAGGACGCGGAGGGCAGCAGAATGGGACAGACAGGGGGTGGAGCAGGCCTGAGGAGCTGTTACCATCCCCAGGGCTGATGGGACAGGGAGAGGTGGCTAGACTAGTAGGGAGAGGCCCTTAGGTACAGGGACCTGCCAAGTTCTGGACACCTGGCAGCGGGGAGGGAGGTGGCCAAGACTCCTTCTCCTCACTCTTCTGTTCACACCTCCTGTTGACCAAGCACGACCAGAACCAGAGGTCCATGGGGCCCTCTGATGTCATCCATACGGGACAGAGAAGGGCAGAAAATGGATGTGGATGGCAGGCAGGCAGAAGATATCTAGCCCGGAGGATCTGGCAACATTTGGGACACAGAAATCAAGGAATGGAGAATGTGTTTGTAAAGTTACGGGGAAAGATGTGTGGCTGAGTTGCATTCCACTTTTTCCTTTTCTTAAGGATGAATCCATTTACCAAAAGGGGACACCATTTGGGGGAAAAGAATTTGGCTGCACTGAATTTGAGTAGGTCACGGCTTCGGTGACACACCAGTAAAACAAAGGGATGGATGGTGGTCCCCTGAAGTCTCTTCTGGTACTTACCTTCGTAGAGATGCTCAGACACACACACACACACACACACACACACACACCTGCCTGTCCTCACCTGACCTGGCCCAGCTGCTGGGATTGAAGCTGCTCCCACGTGAGTGTGTGTGGACGTCCCCCATCCCTGCTGCACGGGGAGAGAGCTGTGCTTGTCTGCAGATGGTAAATATTTAACTCTCACCTAGTTCAGCCTGTAAATCACGCCACGGGCTATGGCCTCGGGTGAGACACACTCTCCAACATTTCTGAAGCAGGCGCTCCGGCGTCTCCCTGGACCTGGGCGAAATGCAGAGTTGGAGGTGGCAGGCTGGGTCCTGGGCTGCGAGCCACCCATTTGCCTTCCCTCCTTTGTTGGGGAGGCATGTTATTTCTCGCAGTACAATGCGATTTGGAACCCACAGACTGATGGGAAGATTTGTGAGAATTACTGCCCAGCCAACGGCTTCAGACTGAGAGATTCATGACCAGTATGTAATCCTCCTGGGCTGGCAGAGCAGAAAATGAGTGATTCCAGTAAAGTCTGTGGGGGAAATACAGTGCAGAATATATTGATTATATTTCTGTTCAGAAACCTTAAGAATGTATGATATTTTATAGGGTAACTTAATTTGAGAACAATTGGCAATATTATGCTTCAATTTCATGGCTCATAAATCTGAGGTAGTTCAAATATAGCAAATTATTGTCTAGATCAAAAACTAATTCTAAACATTATAGTTGGCCTAGTTTTTTTCCTTAGAAAGTGCAAATAGGGTGGGATTAGGTGAAATGCGGTCAGCCTGAAGGCTCGTACCCTTGCAGCGGAAGGTGGTGGAAGAAAGTGCCCATCCCTTCTGCATCTTCACAGTTATGGGGTGTGTGGCTGTGTGTGTGTATGGATGCATGTGTGTGCGTGTGTGTGCGTGCGTGCGTGTGTGTGTAAGGATCAAGGAAAGGGGGGAGACACTTGTTTAGTGTCGACTACAGGAGTCAGCAGACTAAAGCCCGTGAGTCAAAATCAGTCTGCTGCTTATATTTGTATGGCCTGCAAACTAAGACTGGTTTTTAAATTTTTAAATGGTTGAAAAGAATCAAAAGAAGGATAATATTTCATTACATGTGAAAATTATATGGAATCTAAGTTTCAGCATCTGTAAGTACGGTTTTGTTGGGACACAGCCAATGTTTACGGATCATCCGTGGCTGCTTGTAGGCCGCAGGGGCAGAGGTGAGGAGCTGGGACAGAGCCTGTGTGGCCCACAGAGCCTGAAGTAATTGCTGTGTGGCCCTCTGCAGAAAGTGTGGTCTCCTGCACACAGGCACTTTCATGGGTTAGTTCACCTAATCCTTACTTAATCCTGGGTGTTCTTTTTGTCTTCATTGTACCAAGAGCAAAGTGAAGTCACATGATACAGTTCCCAGAGTGACATGCCTGTCTTTTGACCCCAGGTCTTTCTGATTCCAAAACTGGTTCCCTGTCTTCTCTCCGTGCTGGGTGACATCTTCCCCTGGATCTCCACCACTCTTAGGATAAAATCTAAAATCCTATCATGGCCTGAGGCCTGGTTGGCTCTACCCCAACTCTCCCTGGCCATGTACCACTCTCTCCAAATCACACTCTAGTGCAGGAGATTCCACAGGGGTCCATGGTGTGGCCCACCTCCGGGCCTTTGCACATGCTTGGAACATTCACTTCCTCCCTCTTCACTTTGTCCAACTCCAGCTGATCCTTTGGATTGTCCTTGGTGAAGTCATCTGTATGGTTTTGTGCTAGGTCTACTAGCTACTCTTCCCACTATGGTTCTGGGTGGGAGTTGGCCACAGAAATGTGCCCAAGATCTGGAAGGTAGATATGAAGGCCCAGTGACTACATGCTCAGAAGGATGGTGCCCAGATGCCCTCGAAGCTCACACATGCTGGCCCTCCAGTACCCTGGCCCTTCTGACCTCCTTCTGCCCCTTTGGGTCCTGGGCAGGGACATGTGCAGGCCCTGAGGGGCAAGGGGCTGGCTTCTGCAGGGTCCCTGTGTCATGGGGGTTAGGAGAACTGGGAGAAAGGCAGGGGTCCCAGTTTTTCTTCACAGGTCCCAGTTTGCATCCCTGCTGTCCTATTCTTTTTGCTGATGGCAGTGACGACAGGCACTGCATCCTGGATGCAGAGGTGGGAGCTCACCATGGACTTCTCATGGGCTTCCCTTCACAGTCTCTGGTGAGTGACTCTCCTGATCCTCTCACCTCCCCTTTCTGGGCCTTTACTTCCCTGGCATCTCCTATGATTGTGTGACGTTGAGTCCCTGTAATGAACCCCTTACTCTGTGTCACTGGGAACATTCTGCTTCCCTGATGGAACTCTAACAAACCTACTCCCTGTTGGGTTAATGCCTTGACTATGTTAACACATCACCTTAGACTTCTTCATCGTGCTACCTAGTGACATAATTGTTTGTATGACGAATTACTGAATGTCTCCTTTCCCATTTAATTCTGTGAAGGGGGGCAGCTCCACGCTGCCTTGTTCCTTGTGTAGCCTGGGCAGGCACATTCCACATGGTCAATACATACTTGTGCAATGAATGACTTATGCCAAAAGCAATGAGGGGAACATGAACATCGATTTTGTTTTTAGGCAATCGTTCACATTGTTTTTGGAACCTCTAGGCTGTCAAGGTCCATGGGCTAATGCACGTTAGTGGCCACTTTCCACTCGTTGGCTCACCTGGTGCCAGAAACAAAAGGGGCACAAGCTCTCACCTGCTGCTGAAAGGCACGCACTGTTAAGGTCATCACCATGAGTGTTTTGGTCAGGGTGTCATTGTCGAGTTGCATTTTCCCTCTTGGGGGTCTGAAGTCCCCTGGCAGTATGATACAGGGGAAAGAGCTGGAAAGAAGCAACTGGGCTTGCTACCCAGGTGACCTTGGGCGAGTCACCTGACTCAGGTGAGCCATACTGCATCGGTAAAAGGTGTGAATGTGGGTGGGTGCTTGAAGTTCTTAATGATTCACAGGTGCCAGTGGTTTTCAGTTGAGGGCAGGGTTCCTCAGGAGAAGCCTGCAAAACTTTCACTTGGTGGATAGTGAGAGATATGCTCATACGAGCTTATGTTTCACTGTAAATATTTCACAATAAATAAAAGCATAAAATGTGTTTGTCATGCATCTAAGGCCAAATTTTCCACGAAGGCAATGACCTTGGAAAGATTAAGGTTGGTTTTGCGAGGAGCTTCATCCAGGGTGGTTTGCCGTTTTGGCAAACTGCTTCTCCAATAGCACCCCACCTGCAGTCTCTGAGCTGCTGCCATGAGGCACAGGGATCGCTCAAGAGGTATGGCTGCTGCATTCCTGGTGATCCTCAGGGTGGAGGTCGGGATTTGACTGCTTCCTACGTCTTGGGTGAAGTTCCACGGAGCATTGCATTTGCTCTTATAAACAGCTTCCCTGTTAAAGCTCCTTTATACCATATACACGGCGTTATGTTGGAGTTCTTTCATCTTGAAATTTAGGTATCTAAGTAAGGGATGTTATCTATGAATTTAATCTCAGAATAGTAAAACAGGTATTGCAAAATAATTGTTATTCAAAATGGTGCTGCATTCGAAAGGATAAGAGCCTTCAGACTGTCAATGTCCTTCTCGCTTCACGGTATCTCTGCATCTCCCCCACTCCCAGAGCATCACATTGGACTTCTGGAGGAGGTTTGGCAAAGGGCAAGAAGAGCAATCTTCCAAGTTAGCATGTTTGGGTATGGGTTTCTTCTCTTTCCATCTATCGTTCCCCTTACCTGGGTGTTTACACGTAATTTCTTGAAAACGTTTTGAGCGATGGAGAATTATCAGTGACACCAGAGCTTCGTGGGAGAGTTTTATAGCACTGTGCTTGACACTGTTTGCAAGATACATTTCTTCTGGTACTGAATTCAGCATTTACACGCAGCAAACTGGCTGCTTAACATTGGGTAGGGGCTCTACTTTGGCCCGGGGTGTAGATTGCTGGAAAGAATGTCATTCAGACTTCAATGAGAAAGTACAAAATCGTAGCTTCTCCTGAAGCCATCAGAAGTCAGAGATCTAAGATCACAGGGCAATGGAGTAGCCTGAAATCCAAAGAGCCAGAGCCCTTCCCCCAGGAAAGGAAGGACATTAGCAGGGGGACAGAGCATAGGAGGAAGTCCCTCTACTATACAAGTGTTTCAAAGAAATCAGCTAAAATTTTAAGTGACTGCTCCTGGCCTGGGGTGGACTAGCATGCCAGCAGAGAGACCCCGGGAGCAGCAGACGCAAGAGGGTTCACACTCACTCACAGACTCCGTGCCTTGCACTTCCATCAGGGGCTCTCCAGAAAGACCAGGGTGGGAGGCTGGAGAGAGCCTCGTTGGCTTGCGGTCGGCCACCTTCTCCCCGTGTCCTCACGTGGTTGTGCCTCCATGCACAGGAATGCGCGTCTTGGTGTCTCTTCCTCTTCTTGTAAGGACACTAGTTAGATTGGATTAAAGTCCGTCCCTTATGACCTTATATTACCTTTATCACTTCTGTAAAGGCCCCGTTGCCAAAGACAGTCACATTCTGAAGTACTGGGGGTAGGGCTTCAACATATATGGCTTTTGGGGGGAGCAATTCAATCCATAATAACAATAACTAAAACAACCCAAACCCAGTTCCATCCTAACTAGATTTACCAAGCCTCCACACTTAAAAAAAAAATCCCTTGTCATCCTATTATTAGTGTTTCTCTATTGCTGCAGTCACTATGGTTGCCATGATTAAAGGCTACATAATAATTTTTTGAGTGGATTTGTCATTCCTTTGTCCTCTCCTGCTGTTGCATATTTTAGGTTAGTTCCATTTTTTTTGCAAGGAAAAAATTTTATGCACCTATTTTCTATAGTTTGGAACAGTGTATAAGGATAGCTTCTAAAAAGAGAAATTAGTGCGTCGAAGGGGATGACCCTCTTCATGCGCTAAATTGTGTCCCCAGCAAATTCATGTATTGAACCCTAACTCCCATTATAATGGCATTTAGAGGTGGAGCCTTTGGGAGGTCATTAGGCTAAATGAGGTCATGAGGGTGGATCTCTAATCCGATGAGACAGGTGTCCCCGTAAGAGGAGGAGGCAGCTGTGCCCCCCCCCCCAGCGTGTGCCCACAGAAGAAAGGCCATGGCAGCACATACCCAGAGCAGACTACTACAACCCCTTTGACACATTACACATCTGAAAGTCCTCTTGCCCCTAGTAAAGTCATCTATCTACCTTTTCTTCTGGCCATTTACATAAAGTTCTCTGGGTGACCTCTGAATGACTTCTGTCATCTATAAACAAGATATTCAAATGCACTCCCTCATTTAAATAATTTATGCAGATATATGTCAGATCCCATCCCTGACATCCCACAACTAAAAGTCATGAATTTTGTATCTTTAAACTTATCAGTAACAAAGCAGTACCCTAATTCCAACATTTCTTTCTTTTATTTTTAGATCAGCCCTTCCATGTACCAGGAAATACACATATGACCAAATGACCGAAACAAAACCAAAACCCAATAAAGCCCCAAACCTTCCAAACTAAAAAAAAACCAAAACCCTGGAGTTATAGAAATTCATGCCTAAACCCTATAAATATTTTATCATAGCCATTTTCCCAAAGTATATTTTTTTGTATCTTAGTACACAGAGTGTTATCTGAATACATGTTGCTTTAACACGATTTGTATTAGTTTAAAACGTGGAGAGGAAAACTTCAATGAAACACTTTAAACACACTTGTCAAATATTGGGAGTGAGAGTTATGTAAAAATTAAGAATGAATAGCCTAGGAGAGATTGGCCATCGTTGGATGATCTGACTTCTCTGATCATCCAAACCCTTGGTTCCCCCTGGGATATGGCTTCTCTGGGACCACGGGAGTATCACATGGATGGAGGGTCAAATTTTGCATCGGAGCCTTTGTTTTGCTGTCTTCAATCGAACCTAAGAGTCAGTCAATGAACACTTATTGATTTTTCAAGGTTTCTTAGGATGCAAAGAATAAGATACTGTCTGTATGGACTTTTTGAGTCATCGGTTTTGTCAAAGTGTTGTTCTAAGGCTGCCTACTTCTCATGATGGTACCCTGGGGACCTGCCCTGGGTTCTCACATGAATTATATCATCTGAAAGAGAGACACATCTTCTCTGCTTCTCAGGTCTGTCTACTTTATATTTACTCAAAGACTGGCTATATTGAGGCAATGTACAGATCAGGACTTTTTGAGGGAGTAGGGAAATTTTCAGATGATCCCAGATTGTCACTTAATGTTAAAATGGGCTCATCAATCCAGTTACCTCCTGGCCCAATTTCCTCACTTACACACACAGCAAAATTGATGGAGGGGAGGTTTTTAGTTCAACTCTGAAGAAAGGTGATTCCAGGAAGCAGGAGTTAAGGAGTAGGAGAGTGAGGTGGGGAGGAGGAAGGTAGCGGGTATGGATATTATCCATAATATGCACAAGCCAATAGGGCTTGCAGCTGTGACAGTGAGGGCTGAGGTTGGGGCTGTTCCTGCAAGAAGCATGGTGCCCCCAGAAAGGCCCACCTGAAGGACAGCAGGTTTATTCACCTGTTCCATTCCCACTGACTGGGGACATTAACATCCTCCTCCCTTCCTCCCAACTACTAAGAAGACGCTGGAGTACAAATGAGGGAAGCTCAGGAGGCTGCCTGAGGTGGGATGCTGCAAAGTCCAGGATGAGTCTGAGCACACTGGGAACTCTTCACCACATCTGTGATGGTGCATCGGGGAGATGGGATTTGGGGTGCCAGCAGCATTGGCCTCAGTGACTTTGTCTCCCCCTTCCTTTTTCTATCTGACTCCATAACCAAACAAGCGAAGATCAGGAGAGGGTAGGGGGAGGACTCAAGCTTCTGATACCAAGACTCGAATAGTCTAAGTCTTGCTTTCTTGGCAAACTGCTGAGAAAATGTGTGGTACTTCCAGCTGCACTTAGATCATGATAATTATAAGGAAACAAATTAATGAAGAACCCTGAGGGTATTGACGAGCATTCTTCCATTGTCACAGATATGCAAGTGGTTCTCTTAAAGACCTATAGGACTAACTAGACTTAAAAATTAACCAGAATGACATGCTTTAAACTCATGTATCTTTCCAGGGCAAACAGGGCAGGTGCAATTGCAACCTGCAAAATGCAAAATTTAGATCTGTTCTCTGGAAAATGCACCACTCTAAGTTTCAAAGACCAATGGCCAACTGTGGTGGAGGGCGACTGTATGGCTACAGTTGGCCATATTTTAGGATAGCACCAATATGCCCTCGACTTTTTATTTCATCGTCAAGATAAAAATACTAACATCTGTCCGAATGTGATACTACATAATATAAAGCTGTGATTTGTGCCTTCTTAAAAGCTTAAAATATAGAAGACACCACTGAGGGGAGAGGATAAATAATGTAGAGTCAACCAGGAAAACAGTTAAATGAATGTTTTAAAAAGTGAGCTATTAGCCTCATTACCAAGTGGCAAGGTCCTGAGTGTGCTTACGAGTTCATATTTTGGGGAGGGTGACTGGGAGATTTTGCTGTTGTTTTCCTGTAGTGGCGAGTTCTCTGGGAGAAATGGGTTTCAAGGACTGCTTATATTTAGGAAGAGGTGATGATAAGAGAGAGCATCCATGGCTAGAGTGGGACCCCAGGGATGACTTTGAGATGGAACTATGGCCAACACCACACTGAGTACATTTCTAGAGAAGAATACACACTTTAGGCAACTTGAAGGAGTTGTTGTTGGAAGGTGGGCTCTTAGTAATGTTGGAGGAACGGATAAAGACACATGATGTGTGACATACATAAGCCCAAGGGAAGGCTGGAAGATGACGGCGAGGTAGTGGATATTGTGCCGATTTACTGTGCAAGGGAGGAAGGGCACCAAGGGGAGAGAAGTCACCAGAAGAAGAAGAAACATTACCAGGGGTCAGAGGACAGCCCAAGGGAAGTCTAAGCAGCAGACAGTGGTCCAGTGAGGAATAGGTGTCAGTGAGGAGCAGGGTGAAACCCAGAGTAGGGAAGGTGGGAAACACTAGGAAGGACCTACCCTTGGCTGGGTCTTCCATAATTTGTGCATGATGGGTTCCTGAGGATCTTCTGAGGAGACGTTCTGAATGGCCAGATTCTCTTTGGAGAACTTTGACCATGAATCATCTTCCATTATGTAACCAAAGCACTGAATTTCACCTCTCGTTCTCTTGGTGGTTGCTGGTGACTTGGGTTCAGTCTGCATGGAAACAGGCTGCCTGATAGGAGCCCCTTGGTGGTGGCCAAATGCTCAGCTTGCGACTTCTGCAACTACCTGTCTCTGGCACATGTCCCATTGCAGCATTTAAGGGGGAGGGGCGCACAGGATGCGGCAATCCTGGCAAGACCTCCCCTCCCCCAGCCTCCCTGCCTGAGGATGAGATGAGAGCTGTTTACCTACTTTCTCTTAAAAGACCATCAGGAATAATCCCATCGCTTTGTATGCAAATCTCTCTTTAGATCAGTCTCCACCAGAGCACCAAGGCTTTTAGGTGGTCTTTTCCCACCCTGATTTGTGCCTCATAAGGTTCTTTATATCCCTTAAGAGGACTCAGTCTCCCACCCCTTCCCTACCACTCAAAATGTTGTACCGTGCCCTCTGCAATCTGGTCTGTCACCAGAAAAATCCCCTGGACCTTCAAGCTCTTCTCAGAAACTTTCCTTCTTTCTCAGAATGGGATTTGCTCTCCCCTGAGGGCACCGTAGTCCTCTTGAGCGTTCTCTCATTCCCCATGGAGCACAGGCCTGGGAAGGGGGTGGGCATCCTTTCTGCTTCTCATGGCCTCCTTCCCACCATTTCCTTCCTGCTTTCCTCAAAAATTCTGGCCTTGTCAGGTAGCTGCCATTACCATACGTATTAGTCTGGGTTCTCCAGAGAAACAAAACCAACCTCCTCCAACAGAAAACATTATTATGTTATATTATATTATATATATATATGATATATTGTGTATATATTTACTATAAGGAAGGGCTCACAAGATTATAGAGGAGTCCAAGAACTGTAATGGTCAAGTGAAGACTCAAGAGAGCTAAGGGTGTAGTTCTAGTTTGAGTTCAAAGGCTTGAGAACCAGGAGAGCAAATTTGTGTAAGATCCTGTCTGAATCTGGGTCTGAAGGCAGGAGAAGACTAATGTCCCAGCTCAAAGACAGTGAGGCAGAGAGAAAAGATTCTTTCTTATTCTGCCTTTTATTCTATCTGAACCCTCAATGGATTGGATGGGGTCCACCCTAATGGGGGGGGATCTCTAGTTTACTCAGTCTACTGATCCAAATGTGAATCTCATCCAGAAACCCCCCTCACAGACACACCCAGAATAAGGTTTAGCCAAATATTGGGGTGCCCTGTGACACGTACAGTCAGGCATCATACCATGCTGTCCTGTCACAGTCCTCCGCTGATTTTCTGGTCACTTCTCCTTGTTCATGGAAAAGTTGGACACTTCATCATTATTATTACCTGGGGAACTGTAGAGAAAATATTTTTACATTTCTGCACAGTTAGAGCATTCTGAGCAAATTTTATTAAACTTGAGGCCTGGGCTTAAAAGAACAAGCCTTGGAAGTTGAAGTGTGATTAGACAGGGAGAATTTCCGGAGAGATTTGCTTCCTTGGAAGTGTATGTTTACAGTTCAAGGTGGGGATGAGACCCAGGACCATTCCTGGGTTCTGAAGCCGGAGACACTAATCTCTTCTTCTTGGAATAATTTGTTTACATTCCAAAGGGTGAGAACCCAGGATCCTTTCCAAGGAGAATTTATTTATATTAGGGAGTGACAAAAGATTCTTTGCTTTACCAAACTTTAGTCAGGCTCCTGAACCTTCTCCTGGACCCGTCTGTGTACTTCCTTGTAAAATCTAGTTTTAGCAAGGACCCTGCCCAGTCAGTTTAACCAGCAGCCTCCACCCTGCATGTTTGGTCAGATTGCTCATCCTCCCCTCTTGCACCAGGTGGGGTCTGATCACCTGGCCTGCCGTCAGCAAGAATCCCGTTAGGTTAGTTTTGCCAGAATCCCCCTTAGCCCTGGTGTTTCTTCTTAGAAATTTTTTATCCGTTGCCTCACACCTGCTCCTTGGCTATAATTTCCACTTCCCTATGCTATGTCAGAGTTGAGCCTGGTCTATAGTCAAGTCTATTTTCCCCTATTTTAATAGTTCTGAATAAAATCTGTTTTTATCACTTCACCTACTGTCCAACTCTGGTTTTTCTTAGACAAGAAATGTTTTATTTTCCTTTTTCAGAATGGGAGGAGGACTATGAAACAAGCCATCCTATATAACCACCCAGATTTATATTTTTATTTGCGGACCACAGCGTGTGGGGGGACATCTGATGTAGCTCTAATTGCGTCTCATTGTATTACCCCAGGGGCAAGAATCAGGGTGTGAGGAAGGAGGGTGGTTGTTAGAAGTAATAATTAATCTGTCTTTGTTCTGAAAACTCAGATCAACTTTAACTGAATGCGAACAGCTATGGTTACTGCACACAGAACATTGTCTTCAACACTGCTCCAGCGTTCTTTGTGATTGAATACTCATGTCAAACCACCACATTCAGGCTTCTTGGGTCCTTCATTTCCTCATTATGCATACACATTTTTTCTCTACTCCAGTCCCTACCCACTGCTTTGATCATTTCTTAGACCTCCAAAATTTAAACTCTAAACATATTCCACTCAGACTCCCCACTTCTTTCTTTTCCCTTTTCCCTTTCCTCTCCTCTCCTCTCCTCTCCTCTCCTCTCCTTTCTTGTTGTTGTGTGTGTGTTTTTTTTTTTTAAGAGAAGGAGGGAGGGAAGGTGGAGAGGGGCAGAGAGAGAATCTCAAGCAGACTCCCTCCTGAGTGTGGAGTCTGACATGTGGCTTGATCTTATGACTCTGAAATCATGACCTAAGCCAAAACCAAGATTTGGATGCTTAACTGAGCCACCCAGGCGCCCCTCTTATCTTCACTTACTGTAGTCCTTCTGCTCCTGTCATACTTAGTCTGCATTGGGACCACCAGTGTATTTGCACTCCTTCACTCCTCATTACTCCTTTTTTTCACCCATTTTAGAGTTCATGGTCCTTAAATATAACCACTCCCTTGCACACACCTTCAGCTCCTTTGCCCTTCTTGACATCGCTCAGCAAAACTCCAGCCTTCACTACAGTAAATTTTCTGACTATTTCACATCTGCTTCCAATGGCAGCATGTGGTGCCGGCTGTTCCTGTTTTGAATTCATCACACAACCTCACGTAGCTCTTTAGCACTGCCCAGCTATCCTGCTACTTTCTCTGGTCAATTCTTTCTCACATACACAGAGATAATTATTTCATACTTTCTCCTCTCTCCTTGAAATTGCTCATAACCTTATGTATCAGTCAGTTTTTGCTCTGTAACAAACAAGTATGAAATCCCAGTGGCATACATGGGTAGGAATTTGTGACCATACTTAACAGGTCTGTGGATCAGCTAGGCTGCTTGCTCATCTCTCAGAAATGAGAGATGCTAGATGCGTGACTTAAATGGAAGGTCATGCTCAGCGACCTTTCCTGTAGGCTGTGACAGCATAGTACCAGCTCATTTTGTAAACAGGAGGAGGGGAGAACCTTCTTCCAGCCATCATTACACTCCAAAACTCGGTGAGTTCAGCAGAAAACCAAAGAAGCAAGCAAAATGCATCTCTGTTTAGATGTCTACTGTGCCTCTCAAACCAAAAAGCCCCCAATAGAACTTTTAGTGATCCCCACTATAAAATGAAAAAAAAAAATCTAGAAGCAATTCTTGATGTGTCTTTTTGCATTATTGCAACATCCCAATCCATTAGCAAGTCCTGCCAGCTCTACCTCCATGATATACTTCCCCAACTCATCCACTTGGCGTGTGCCTATGGCTCCCACCATGGTCCAAGCCACCATCACCTCTTGCCTAGAAAACTGCCCTAGCCTCTTCCTGGTCTCTTTGCTTTCACTGAAGCTCCAGTCCAAACAGCACAGAGTGTTTAAAAATTAAGTCAGAACTTATTTATTGTTTTGTTAAACTATCCAAGAACTTCTCATTATACTTAAGGAAAAAAAATCCTCCAAGCTCAATTAATCTGGCTCTACTTTATTATTATGACTTCAGTTGGCACTCCCTGCCCCTACATTACCCACCCCTGCACACGCTCACTGGACTACCATGTTGTAGACTCCCTGGCCTATTTTGTCTTCCCATCTTGGTCAATTTTGTTTCCATTTCAGGGCCTTTGTATTCGTTGATCCTCTGTGTTGGACACTCTTCCCATGTATCCCATTCAGGTCTCAGATTTATGCCACCTCCTCAGAGAAGCCTTCCTTGTCTGATTGGGAAACCGAGGCTCAGAGAGGTCCAGTAACTTGCGTGGGGCTGCTCTGCTGGTAAGTAACATGTTGAGTCTGAGCTCAGGTGGCCTGACTCCACTTCCTGTGTTGTAACCACTATTTTTTCTGTCTTTACTTTCTCACAATAGGGGCAGAGAATATAGTATGATGCAGGGCTAGTTAGGGCTGCACTTGCAGAAGATACAAGGAAGCAGAGGTGATGAAGAGGGAGGAAGTGAACCCAAGAGCATTTTTTGGCAACAGCAGCAGAGCCCAGTAACAGAACAACTGGATGCTGAATAAAATGGAGAGTGAGCCTGTAGAATCCTCAATGCAGCCAAGAATAAGACATTACATCATTATCCACAGATTACAAGATCAGGACTACAAAATTAACTTGCTCTCCCCAGTTAGGAAGGTATTGTTTATTTCATAAGGATGTAAAACAGGCATGAGAACCTAACACATACTTGTATCTGTGGTTAGCGCCTTATACTTGATTTAACAACTTAGCAAATACCCTCCACAATTTGTCACAGTGTGATTGTTCAAGTAAATCCTTTAGTTTAACACTGCCATTAAAGTAATCCCACTGGGTATTGGTTGAAGTAGAAACACCTGAAACTGGTGAACAATATTGTCACAGGATTGGAATCAGAAAAGGTGATGGGAATGATAATAGAAAAGAGTGGTTATAGCAACTTTTCTGTTAGGTTCCTTTTGGGTGATCTCTACCTTAACCTTCTTGGGAGAGAGAAAGACAGATCCTTATGAGGTAGCCAAGAAAGAGGGTTCTTTTTAAATTTTTTTATTGTTATGTTAATCACCATACATTACATCATTAGTTTTTGATGTAGTGTTCCATGATTCATTGTTTGTGCATAACACCCAGTGCTCCATGCAGAACGTGCCCTCTTTAATACCCATCACCAGGGTAACCCATCCTCCCACCCCCCTCCCCACTAGAACCCTCAGTTTGTTTTTCAGAGTCCATCGTCTCTCATGATTCGTCTCCCCCTCCAATTTCCTCCCCTTCAAGGAAAGAGGGTTCTTATATAAACACTCAGATACCAGCATAATCTTTTAGAGCATGTACTGAGTTTAATAGCTTCCTCCCTGAATTTATGTCCATCTAGAACCTGTGTATGTGACCTTATTTGGAAATAGGGTCTTTGCAGATGTAATCAAGTTAAGATGAGGTCATTAGGATAGGCCCCAAGTCCACAATAACTAGTGTCTCTACAAAGCTGGAAATTTGAACACAGATATGCAGATGCACAGGACGAAGGCTGTGCAAAGACAGAGACAGGAGTGGTGCAGCTAGAAGCCAAGCTATGCCAAGGACTGCTGACAACAACCAGAACTGGAAGAGAAAAGTAAAGACTTTCTGCTAGAGTCTTCAGAAGAAGCATGGCCCTATTGATGCTTTGACCTCAGACGTCTGGTCTCCAGAACTGGGAGAGAATAGATCTCTGTTTTATAAACCATCTACTTTGTGGTTATTTGTTATGGTAGCCCCAGGAAACTAATACAGAGCCTCTGAATAATTGGCCACTATCAGATGCTCAATATAAGTAAAAATCCCTTATAAAACAGCTTGTTTTTAGTATTTATTTAATTTATTTTCTTAAAGATGTTATTTATTTATTTGACAGAAAGAGAGAGTGAGAGAGCACTATGATGGCTGCATAATATTCCATTGTATATATATACCACATCTTCTTTAGCCATTCATCTGTCGATGGATATCTTGGCTCTTTCCACAGTTTGGCTATTGTGGACATTGCTGCCATAAACATTGGGGTGCATGTACCCCTTCGGATCACTATATTTGTATCTTTGGGGTAAAGCAGGGGGAGCAGCAGAGGGAGAGGGAGAAGCAGGCTCCCTGCTGATCAGGGAGCCGGATGCGGGGCTCGATTCCAGGACCCTGGGATCATGACCTGAGCTGAAGGCAGACACTTAACCGACTGAGCCACCCAGCTGCCCCTTATTTTTATTTTAAAAGTGGTTTCTAGCAATGTATGTGAATAGACGGTGCATTCACATGATGCTCAAATGAAAAATCAATCCGGGAATGTGTGAAAAGCACCCCCCCCTCCTTCTGCTCCAATTTTCCCTCTCCATAGGTAACAGTTTTTATTAGTTTCTTGTGTATTCCTCCAGGATAATTTAGTGCATATACAAGCAATTCAAGGACATATTCTCCCCCTATTTAAAAAACAAATGATAGCATACTATACACTCTTCTCTGCACCTTGCTTTTTTCACTCTATTTATCTTGGAAAACTTTCCATATGAATATAAAGAACATCTTGATCCATTTTTACAGCTGCAAAATTTTCCATTGTGTGCTTGGAATAATAATTTATTTAGCTGGTCCTCTTATGATGGTCATTTAGATGCCTTCCAATATTTTGCTTTTCCTTCTCCAGACCCTGGAAATCACCATTCTACTTTCCATCTCTATGAATATGACCACTCTAGGGACCTGATACAAGTAGAATCATACAATATTGTACTTTTGTGTCTGGTGTATGTCATTAGCATGATGTCTTCAATGTTCTTCCATGTTGGAGCAGGTGTCAGAATTTCCTTCTTTTTTAAGGCTGAAGAACATTGCACTGTATGTATAGACCACATTTTGTTTAAATTCATCCATGAATAGGCTTTTGGGCTGTTTTCACCTTTTAGTTCTTGTGAATAATGCTACTATGACCAAGGGGTACAAATATGTGTTCAAGTCCCTGCTTACAATTCTTTCGGGTAGGTATGCAGAAGTGAAATTGTAGGATCATTTGGTAATTTTATTTTTTATTTATTATTTATTTATTTATTTATTTTTATTTATTTATTTTTTTAAAAGATTTTATTTATTTTTTAGAGAGTGAGCGAGAGAGAAACAGCATGAGAGGGGAGAGGGTCAGAGGGAGAAGCAGGCTCCCCGCTGAGCGGGGAGCCCGATGTGGGACTCGATCCCAGGACCCTGGGATCATGACCTGAGCCGAAGGCAGACGCTTAACCATCTGAGCCACCCAGGCGCCCTCATTTGGTAATTTTATATGATTTTTTGAGGAACCTCCATACTGTTCTTACAGTGGCTGAGCCATTTTACATTCCCAGCAATAGCGCACCAGGGTTCCAGTTTCTCCACGTCATCACCAATACTTGTTATTTTCTGATTTTTTGATAATAGCCATCTTAATGGGTGTGAAGTGGTATCTCATTATGATTAATGATTAGTGATACTGAGCATACTTTCATGTGCTTGTTGGCCATTTGTATATCATCTTTGGAGAAATATATTTTTTTATATATTTTTTTCTATTTATTTATTTATTTATTTAATTTTTTGATGTAGTGTTCCATGATTCATTATTTGTGCATAACACCCAGTGCTCCATGCAGAACGTGCCCTCTTTAATACCCATCACCAGGCTAACCCATCCCCCCACACCCCTCCCCTCCAGAACCCTCAATTAGTTTTTCAGAGTCCATAGTCTCTCATGGTTCCTCTCCCCCTCTGATTCCCCCTCTTCATTTTTCCCTTCCTACTATCTTCTTCTTTTTTTTTTTTAACATATAATTTATTATTTGCTTCAGGGGTACAGGTCTGTGATTCATCAGTCTTACATAATTCACAGTGCTCACCATAGCACATACCCTCCCCAATGTCTATCACCCAGCCACCCCATCCCTCCCACCTCCCACCACTCCAGCAACCCTCAGTTTGTTTCCTGAGATTAAGAATTCCTCATATCAGTGAGGTCATATGATACATGTCTTTCTCTGATTGACTTATTTCACTTAGCACAATACCCTCTAGTTCCATCCATGTCATTACAAATGGCAAGATTTCATTCTTTTTGATGGCTGCATAATATTCCATTGTATATATATACCACTTCTTCTTTAGCCATTCATCTGTTGATGGATATCTTGGCTCTTTCCACAGTTTGGCTATTGTGGACATTGCTGCTATAAACATTGGGGTGCATGTACCCCTTCGGATCACTATATTTGTATCTTTAGGGTAAATACCCAGTAGTGCAATTGCTGGGGTGTAGGGTAGCTCTATTTTCAACTTTTTGAGGAACCTCCATACTGTTTTCCAGAGTGGCTGCACCAGCTTGCATTCCCACCAACAGTGTAGGAGGGTTCCCTTTCTCAGCATCCCTGCCAACATCTGTCCTTTCCTGACTTGTTAATTTTAGCCATTCTGACTGGTGTGAGGTGGTATCTCATTGAGGCTTTGATTTGGATTTCCCTGATGCCGAGCAATGTTGAGCACTTTGTCATGTGTCTTTTGGCCATTTGGATGTCTTCTTTGGAAAAATGTCTGTTCATGTCTTCTGCCCATTTCTTGATTGGATTCTTTGTTCTTTGGGTGTTGAGTTTGATAAGTTCTTTATAGATTTTGGATACTAGCCCTTTATCTGATATGTCATTTGCAAATATCTTCTCCCATTCTGCCTGTTGTCTTTTGGTTTTGTTGACTGTTTCTTTTGCTGTGCAAAAGCTTTTTATCTTGATGAGGTCCCAATAGTTCATTTTTGCCCTTGCTTCCCTTGCCTTTGGCGATGTTTCTAGGAAGAAGTTGCTGCGGCTGAGGTCGAAGAGGTTGCTGCCTGTGTTCTCCTTTAGGATTTTGATGGACTCCTGTCTCACATTGAGGTCTTTCAACCATTTGGAGTCTATTTTTGTGTGTGGTGTAAGGAAACGGTCCAGTTTCCTTCCCAACACCATTTGTTGAAGAGATTGTCTTTTTTCCACTGGACATTCTTTTTTTTTTTTTTTTAAAGATTTTATTTATTTATTTGAGACAGAGAGAATGAGAGACAGAGAGCATGAGAGGGAGGAGGGTCAGAGGGAGAAGCAGACTCCCTGCCGAGCAGAGAGCCCGATGTGGGACTCGATCCCGGGACTCCAGGATCATGACCTGAGCTGACGGCAGTCGCTTAACCAACTGAGCGACCCAGGCGCCCCTCCACTGGACATTCTTTCCTGCTTTGTCAAAGATTACTTGACCATAGAGTTGAGGGTCCATTTCTGGCCTCTCTATTCTGTTCCATTGATCTATGTGTCTGTTTTTGTGCCAGTACCATACTGTCGTGATGATGACAGCTTTGTAATAGAGCTGGAAGTCTGGAATTGTGATGCCGCCAGCTTTGCTTTTCTTTTTCAACATTCCTGTGGCTATTCGGGGTCTTTTCTGGTTCCATACAAATTTTAGGATTATTTATTCCATTTCTTTGAAAAAAGGGGATGGTATTTTGATGGGGATTGCATTGAATGTATAGATTGCTCTAGGTAGCATTGACATCTTCACAATATTTGTTCTTCCAATCCATGAGCATGGAACGTTTTTCCATTTCTTTGTGTCTTCCTCAATTTCTTTCATGAGTATTTTATAGTTTTCTGAGTACAGATCCTTTGCCTCTTTGGTTAGATTTATTCCTAGGTATCTGATGGTTTTGGGTGCAATTGTAAATGGGATTGACTCCTTAATTTCTCTTTCTTCTGTCTTGTTGTTGGTGTATAGGAATGCCACTGATTTCTCTGCATTGATTTTATATCCTGCCACTTTTCTGAATTCCTGTATGAGTTCTAGCAGTTTTGGGGTGGAGTCTTTTGGGTTTTCCACATAAAGTATCCTATCATCTGCAAAGAGTGAGAGTTTGACTTCTTCTTTGCCGATTTGGATGCCTTTTATTTCTTTTTGTTGTCTGATTGCTGTGGCTAGGACTTCTAATACTATGTTGAATAGCAGTGGTGACAGTGGACATCCCTGCCGTGTTCCTGACCTTAGGGGGAAAGCTCTCAGTTTTTCCCCATTGAGAATGATATTTGCTGTAGGTTTTTCATAGATGGCTTTTATGATATTGAGGTATATGCCCTCTATCCCTATACTCTGAAGAGTTTTGATCAAGAAAGGATGCTGTACTTTGTCAAATGCTTTTTCTGCATCTATTGAGAGGATCATATGATTCTTGTTCTTTCTTTTGTTAATGTATTGTATCACGTTGACTGATTTGCAGATGTTGAACCAACCTTGCAGCCCAGGGATAAATCCCACTTGGTCGTGGTGAATAATCCTTTTAATGTACTGTTGGATCCTATTGGCTAGTATTTTGGTGAGAATTTTTGCATCCATGTTCATCAGGGATATTGGTCTGTAATTCTCCTTTTTGATGGGGTCTTTGTCTGGTTTGGGGACCAAGGTAATGGTGGTCTCATAAAACGAGTTTGGAAGTTTTCCTTCCATTCCTATTTTTTGGAACAGTTTCAGAAGAATAGGTAGTAATTCTTCTTGAAATGTTTGGTAGAATTCCTGGGAAGCCATCTGTCCCTGGGCTCTTGTTTGTTGGGAGATTTTTGATGACTGCTTCAATTTCCTTAGTGGTTATAGGTCTGTTCAGGTTTTCTATTTCTTCCTGGTTCAGTTTTGGTAGTTGATACATCTCTAGGAATGCATCCATTTCTTCCAGGTTATCTGATTTGCTGGCATAGAGTTGCTCATAATATGTTCTTATAATTGTTTGTATTTCTTTGGTGTTGGTTGTGATCTCTCCTCTTTCATTCATGATTTTGTTGATTTGGGTCATTTCTCTTTTCTTTTTGATAAGTCTGGCCAGGGGTTTATCAATCTTGTTAATTCTTTCAAAGAACCAGCTCCTAGTTTCGTTGATCTGTTCTACTGTTCTTTAGGTTTCTATTTCATTGATTTCTGCTCTGATCTTTATTATTCCTCTTCTCCTGCTGGGTTTAGGCTTTATTTGCTTTCTTTCTCCAGCTCCTTTAGGTGCAGGGTTAGGTTGTGTACTTGAGACCTTTCTTGTTTCTTGAGAAAGGCTTGTATTGCTATATACTTGCCTCTTAGGACTGCCTTTGCTGCATCCCAAAGATTTTGAACAGTTGTGTTTTCATTTTCATTGGTTTCCATGAATTCTTTAAATTCTTCTTTAATTTCCTAGTTGACGCATTCATTCTTTAGTAGGATGCTCTTTAGCCTCCATGTATTTGAGTTCTTTCCGACTTTCCTCTTGTGATTGAGTTCTAGTTTCAAAGCATTATGGTCTGAAAATAGGCAGGGAATGATCCCAATCTTTTGGTACCGGTTGAGACCTGATTTATTACCTAGGATGTGATCTATTCTGGAGAATGTTCCATGGGCACTAGAGAAGAATGTGATTTCTGTTGCTTTGGGATTGTTCTGAATATATCTGTGAAGTCCATTTGGTTCAGTGGGTCACTTAAAGTTTTTGGAGAAATATCTATTCCAGTTCTCTGCTCATTTTTTAATTGGGTTCTTTTTGTTGCTTTAAGTTCCCCGTAATTGCTTTTTATATACTTAAATGCCACCATACTTTTTGCTGTTTTTGATAAAAGATGTAGCTACAACATAGCTACTTTTCTGCCTCACATTGAGCAGAATTTATCCTTTCCTTTCCAGCTCAGAGACATCTTGCCTCAGTGACTCTGCTGCTCTGCTGTACATGGAAAACTGAGGTGTCAACCATTGTGCAAACGTCCAGATATTGATATTATTATTATTATTTTTATTTTTTAAAAAATATATATTTTTATTATTATGTTATGTTAATTACCATACATTACATCATTAGGTTTTGATGTAGTGTTCCATGATTCATTGTTTGTGCATAACACCCAGTGCTCCATGCAGAACGTGCCCTCTTTAATACCCATCACCAGGCTAACCCATCTTCCCACCCCCCTCCCCTCTAGAACCCTCAGTTTGTTTTTCAGAATCCATAGTCTCTCAAGGTTTGTCTCCCCTTCTGATTTCCCCCCCTTCATTCTTCTCCTCCTGCTATCTTCTTCTTTTTCTTTTTAACATATAATGTATTATTTGTTTCAGAGGTACAGATCTGTGATTCAATAGTCTTGCACAATTCACAGCACTCACCATAGCACATACCCTCCCCAATGTCTATCACCCAGCCACCCCATCCCTCCCACCCCTCACCACTCCAGCAACCTTCAGTTTTGTTTCCTGAGATTAAGAATTCCTCATATCAGTGAGGTCATATGATACATGTCTTTCTCTGATTGACTTATTTCGCTCAGCATAACACTCTCCAGTTCCATCCATGTCATTGCAAATGGCAAGATATCATTCCTTTTGGTGGCTGCATAATATTCCATTGTATATATATACCAGAGATGTTGATATTATTAAGCCAAGGCTTCTGACTTCTTGGTTTAAGATTTTCAGTTCATGTATTTAACATTTAATAATGACCTGCTATAGTGAACACTATTCTTCCAGTTGACAAAACAAAAATGAACTAGAAATTGTCACTGTCTTTGCAGGACTTGCAGATAAATAAACACATGATTGTAAGAGAGGGTGGAAGGCCTGTAGGTCATGGGAAATTCAGGGAATGTTCTTAGGCATTACTCTAATTAGGAATGTCTTTGGCTCTATCACATTAGTCAGAAGACTTAGAGGACTGTTACTCTATCAGAGAATCATAAATTAGAACCAGAACAAAGTCTCTTTGCAATGTCTCCATCACAAACACGTTCCCATAGGCTCTTCAGCTACAAAATGGTACAAAGGTGGACATGAATTCATAAAGTGAATATCATGTGAGTAGAGATTAGTTGATCTAATTAAATTTTTCTTGAGCACCTACTGGATGCCCAGTATTGTGCTAAGGCATGGTCAGAAAATCTTCTCTGATCTTTTCCATGTCAGCCCTGTAGTACGTCCACCTCCTAGGGTGAGACTGACAAAAATATGGCATATGGTGCTTATGGCAAACATCACTAATTGACAGTGACTGTTTCCCACTTAGCCCAGTGATAGCTTCCCAACCCAGGGCCACCAGTCGATAGCATTGGCACTGTAGATTAAACCCTTTTGGTATTTGGTTGCTGAGGGTCTCCATTTGGGTCTCCCAAAATTAGTGGTCTCTATTAGAGTCTGCTGCTTGGAGGAGAGGAAACTTTGGTGCTTCTGGGAATGAAGCCAGAGAGGCTGCTCTCCTCTGGGCCTGGATCCTGGTGACTCAAGGTTGCCATCTCTTTTTTCCTCTTAAGTTTATAATTTCTCTTTAAAAAATATTGTGTTTAAGAGTAAAATCTTCAATGTGCTGGTCCCTGAAAAGAAACCGTCGTTGCAGGCTTTCATTTGACTGATGTGTTCACACGTTTGTTTACATCCTGTTCGTCTGTGTATCCCCAGCTCCTGCTGTAGTGCTTGAGACATGATGGGGCTCATAGAACATTAGCTGGATGAATGACTGAATTTATAGGAAGCCAGTCTTCAGCCTACCCATTTGGTTAGATAAGAGTACGGATACACTGTAGTACAATTACCAAGTAACTGTTTTCCAGGCAAGCAGGAAAGCTCTCAGATAGGTTTGCTACTTGGGAGGCATGTATTCAGGTATGCATTCATACATTTATTCATTCTGTACATGTTTGTGTTGGGTACTTGGGGGTAGACCAGGAGCAGGATCCCCAACCCCATGGGACTTCCAGTCTACTTGAGGTGACATACCTTCGACAAATAAATAGAGAACTGCAAACTGATAAATACTAGGAGAGAGAGTGCAGGAAAGATGCAGTTTAGATGGGGTCTAAGGGTTGGCTGGTAATGAGGTGGGGTGGAGCTTGGCACTCAGTTCTTCACCTGGAGGTCTTTGGAGTGATGACATACGGTCCCGGTAGGAAGGACCACGAAGCACATTGTTGTGCTGCTCTCTTTGCATCCGAGGCCCCCAGGTTCTTAGAGCAAACTACTGTCCTCCGTGAGGATGCAGTCTGTTATCTAACATGCTCTACCAGCGGTGGGATCCCAGTGAGCTTTCCAACATCATGACAATTTCAGCTTCTCAGACTTTGGTTTCAAAGAGGCAATAAACTAAATATTTAAGAGGACCCAGGATTAATGTAGACAGTCCCCCAAAGTCTCCTACTTTGTAATTATAAAAATTAGCATAGTTTCCACTTCATAAAAATGTACTCTTACAGGGTTTATTGGTTTTCACTTTATGGTGGCTTAACTAAATTTGAGCCCTTGGAGCTTGGGTTTTTAAAAAAATTCCATAAAAGTAGTGACTTCATTCTGTTCTATTTAAAGCTTTAATTTCTTTTCTCTATTTTATGAAACAATTTTAATTTTATGTCAGATTTCAAATCCTGGTAAGACTTTGGAATGCTTATTCTATTTGATTGGCTTCATTCTTCCCTTCCTCCTTCCCTTTTCTTTCTTCTTCCTTCCCTCCATCTTTTTCTTCCTTCCTTCCTTCCTTCCTTCTTTCCTTCCTTCCTTCCTTCCTTCCTTCCTTCCTTCCTTCCTTCCTTCCTTCCTTCCTTTGTGTTCTCTCTCTCTTTGCAAAATATAGAAGAGTCAGATCAGTAGTGGGGGACTACTCCCCTCCTCCTTGGAGGATGGGGTTTTCTCCAATGGGGTCCTCAAGAGTCTTGAATTCTGAGCACCTCCAAATTGGACTCGAGGCTGATGGGGACTCCTGCTGCTGCTGAGACTCCAGGTGGAAGGGTCAGCACTGCTTCTAGGGGTGCGTGGGAAAGCAGGCACCCCACTGATAGTTCAACCCCGTTATCAGCCAGACCGCCTTCCTAGCTCACCTGCAAAGCAGGCACACCTTGCCAAGGTGAGCGCTATTTCTTCTTGGAGACAATGCGGTTGGTCTCACCTAGTGAGCGGGATGTTGTTCCTATTACATGACCTTGTTGTTGCCCCCTTGCAAAGAAATAAACCCTGGCATCATTGTGCCCGGGAGTGTTTGGCTTCTTCCCAGGACCAGCTTCCATTACAAGAGCTTCTTCGCTGGCTGTGAATGGGTTTGTCTTTGTCCTCAGAGAGGAGGACACTGTTATAATGAGGTTGTTTTACCTCCAAATCTTTCCCAGTGGTTGGAACAGTGGCAGTGGTTCCCAATTCATATGTTTGTAAGTCACTGGGGGGATATAATAAAATTAGACCATAATCTCACACTAAATCCTCTGTATCATGCTTTGTTTTTGTTACTGTTTTTGACTCGTTTGAATTTTTTGATTTTAGTCTAGGGCATGGAGAGATTCCCCCCTTCTCTCCCAATTTCATGGGCCCATTTGGGAGAGGGGCTGATGGATGTATTCACAGGGCACACAGTTGTCTCTCTTACCCTGGGTCTCACTGTGTCCCCATGAGTGACTTATTTGAATATTTAAATTTTATTTTATATTCATTTTTTGAATAGGAAATATATTTGCAAGACTCAAAATTCAAAGCAATGTGAAAGGTGCACATGGAGATGTTTCTGCCCATCCCATGTCCCACCTGCCCTGTCCTGTGATTCTCCCCTTGCCCTCGATGTCCATTCTATGCTCTCTTCTGCCCACTCAGCCCAGAAGCTGCCCTCTGGAGTGCACTGACTGGGCTTCTTGGCCATCTGCCAGGGGGTGATATTGACAGGGGGTCAGACAGAGTGCTGGAGGGATCCTGGGGGGCATATGCATATACAGTCTTACTCCTCTTCTTAGATAAAAGGCAGCATACTTTTTTCTGGACAGTATATCCTGGAGGTATAGCATGTCAGTGCATAAGGAGACTCCTCTTTCTGTTCTCTCTCCTTTTCTTCCTTTTTTTCCTTCCCTCCCTCCCTCTCTCCTTTCTCTCTTTCTCTCCTGCTCCAGTCCTGCCTGAAGTTTTTGTTAACTAACCTGCTCTGTGTATGTCAGGTTGGGAATGGAAGGCAGGTTGCTTGTTCTATGGTGTGGTCCCATTGAGTGGGAGAGGGAATCTGTGGTTGGGTTTAGGTGTCCCCAAATCCACCTTCAGCACTAGGATATTTGGGAGTCAAAGAGAAAAAGAGATTGGGGGAGTGGCAGGGGAGGCTGAGAGATGGGGGGGCAGGAAGGTAGGGGCAGAGGGTAAAGTGTTTTTGACCAGAGTGGGTCGGCATTTCTGCTTCACCTTTATGAAGCTTCCTCCACAATCTTTTGGCCTATAAGGTGTGAGCCCTGGGGAGCCCTCAGTTCTGTGACCTCAGTATGTACATATGGTCTAATGAAGGAGCTAAAAAGCAATGTGCATTAGGGTCTATCAAATGAAAAAAATGTTTTAGCTCTATTTGACTCAAGTTTTAATTTATTCATGGGGCTGATGGCTTCCCAGCATGTTGTCCATCTGGCATTGCTACCTGGGAGCACTATTTAATCTGAGGAGCTGAAAGCCTTTGACCCCCTTCTACTTTTCTTTTCTTTTTTTTTATGATTCTTACTTCTTCTTTAAAAAAAAAAATTTTTTTTTTATTCTTATGTTAATCCCCATACGTTAACCCTTCTACTTTTCATTCCCAGTGGCTGACTTACTCTTATCAAGTAAGAGTTACCAGTTCAATTTCCTTTCCAAGAAAGGAAGGAAATAAAATGGTCAGCCTGGAAAAAAGTGGGAGGCTATCATAGAAGAAGGTTTTGGGGGAGAAGTGACAAGGTATAAACAACTCAAAAAGAGCAGTGGAAAAGCATGGTTCTCCACTGCGAAGCTCTGCCAAAATGAGAACTCTAAGGTCACAAGAGAAGGGAACCCCCTTGTTTTCCCACCGGGGCATCTTTTTCTTTGAGCTTTGTGAGTGTGCAGGAAATCCATCTTGACTTGGAGGTGAGTTGCACAAGCCATTCCTAATTGCATTTGGAGAGCCAGGCTCTGTCGGGGGCAAAGCAGGCACAGATTTTGGGAGAGAACCATCTAGAAGGGGATCTTGGGCAGGGCCCAATTTCCGAAGGTGACCAGCCTGCCAGCTGCTTCCTTTTCCCCTGGGGTTGGGTGCCTTTCCTCCTGAAGTTATTTGGAATGACGGCCCCTAAATCTAGAGCCCTGGCGAACAGGTGCTGGGAACGGCTCTCCTTGCACCAAGTGTCTTGAAACCAGAAAGGAAGAGTGGAGGCAGAGGTATACTTTTATCATCATCCTTTCTAAACTGCAAGAAATAATTATTGAGGCCTTTTTAAAACACATTAATTCCCTTGTCTGAATAGAGATTGAAATTTGTTAACTAATAATTAATGTCTTTTTTACCTTTTAATTAAATGTTAACTGCCAGTGGTAAGTGCCAAGGAAAATTCTTGTGCTGTACCCAGTCAGTTAATGCTTCTGTGCTTTCTTGACCCGTGGCCAGTTGGAGGGCCAGGGGGTGGCATCTTTTGCAAGTGACAGGTTAGGGACTTAGGGAGCTTGAAATAAAAATTATTTCTTTTATGCAAAATTATGCAAAAGGTAAGGCTGAAATAATTAAAAATGAAAGGCATGTCCAAGTCCATAACCCCTTGAGCTACCAATCCTAGCCCCACTTCCTCCTTGCTGGAGAGGAGAGGAAAGCTTTGCTTTGTCTTCCTGAGGATGACTGATGAGTCATCATGGCTAATAGCTTTCTCCAGTATCTTCCATAAGTGGAGGACAGCTGGCCACCATGCTCTAAGTCTCCATTGGGATGATACCTCCTTTTTACCCTTCCAATTGTCATGAGCTGTCACAGATGGTGTTTAAAATTTCCCCAAAGAATACTTTCTTCCCACCATTGTTTATACCTTAGTTAATGGCACGTACTGTGCTTTGTCCAACATTGGGGGTGGGGGGCGGGGTAGGGGACACACAATATTCTTACCTAGAAGTTATTTTTTTATGGGATTTTGCATCCAAATTTAATTTAAATCCTTGTAGGATTCATATTTACCATTTATTGGCTCTTATTATGTGCCAAGCACTGTGCTAAAGCCCTGAAATATTGGTTCGAACCCTGTGGTATTGCAGATATTCAAGTATTGGACATATAAAACTGGGCATTTCCTATATGGTTCAACCAAATACTTGATGTCATCTAACCCTCACAATACATCTAAAGGGGAGGAATCATTTAATTCACCTTTTGGATGGTAAAGAACCATGGTTTGAGGGAGGTTATGGTATTGGCCTCAGGCCGCGTGGCTGGTAGGCTGGCAGAACCAGTGGTCTTATTCTAAATAGCTCATGCTGTTTTCACCTTGCTCTGGGGCTCGGGACCCACATCTGTGTTTCCAAAAGCTTGGACTAAAATTCAAGGCTTTTCAACAGGATGCAGTGCTGTATGCTGAGAAGACACTTAAAGGGGGCTGGTTTCATGTTGCAATGCCTGGGAAAGGGGGCCTTTTGACATTTACTGGGTTGAACAAGGGTACTAAGTATCCTGCAAAGTGTGGGGAGGTCCTGAACAATGATCAATCATTCTGCTCCAATGCCAGTTGCTTTCTTTTTAGAGACATGGCCCACATGAATGCCAGGTTTCTTCAGACAATAGAATCTGAGCCTTCCAAGGTGAGAGTTTCTTTCTGTGTGTAGCTGATAGGCTCTCTGACCAGCCCCCCCCTTTTTTTTTTAATTTATTTTATTTTTTTTAAAGATTTTATTTATTTATTTGACAGAGACAGAGATAGCGAGAGCAGGAACACAAGCAGGGGGAGTGGGAGAGGGAGAAGCAGGCTTCCTGCTGAGCAGGGAGCCCGATGCGGGACTCGATCCCAGGACCCTGGCATCATGACCTGAGCCGAAGGCAGACGCTTAACGACTGAGCCACCCAGGCACCCTGACCAGCCCCTTTTTGAGGATGGGCTGGGTCTGCCAGCATCAGGGCTAGCCCCGGGGGCCATGATTCTGTCATGTGACCATTTTTCCCAGGCATAGTCAAGCCTTCCATGGGTGGGCATCTAGCCAAGCTAGGCTAACTTCTGGGAAATCTGACCACATATACACACAGAAACCCTAGGTGGCAGGAACCACACATGTGAACTTGGGCGTGTGGGTGGTCATCTTCTATTCATATGTGACCTTGAGGAGCTGGAAAAGCCAGTTTGTGAAGAAAGAGGGTAGAGGCCAATCATCAATACCTCTCGGTTCCCCAGGGGCCTCTGGGTCCCAAGTCCAGGCTTCCTTGTTGATCATCTGCCTTCTTGTCCTTGAGTTCTAAAAGGCAGGCCACTTCCCTACAATCAGTCCTCTTTGGTTTAAGCCAGTTGGAAGTGGCTGCTAGTTTTGAAACTAAGATAAGCCTAAGCAAGAACGGTATCAGCTCTGCCTTGGCACACACATGTTAGAACGTGAAAGATAAGCCATGCTTCAGTCTCCCTCTTTAGAAAATAAAGTTATACTTCATGCAAATGAGAAGATGCTCATCTTAATTTGACTCCACAGGAGGTTAATATTTTTAGAGTAGAAAAACTTAGTTTTCATTGTTCAAGGTGAATTTTCCATAATGAAAAAGGCAAATTACCTGTGAAACTGGCAGCTGTTATTAATTAAACAATTTCCAAAGGAAAATTTCCTTGTTTTCCTACTTAAAGACATTTTTTTCCCCCTTGAAATCCTTCCTTGAAATTGGTCTTGTTTTTTGTCTGGAAATTTATCCAATATTCACCTATTTATTGTGCAACTAATTTTCATAAAATGGAAATGCATTATAATAATTGAACTTCATTTCAAAGTAAGAACATGGGTACTTTCCACATCAAATAACTATTGTCTATGAATGCTTTTTATCCTGTGGATTTTTTGTGGGCAATAGGAGCAGCTATTTTCCTTGTGTTCAGATCATCACTGCTTAAGTATTCTAGCTTAATTATCTTGAAGGTTTTATCTTCATCAGAGTCACTGAGCTACTTGGAAATAATAGTTCCAACATTGACTAATAGAATTATGTGTGAAAAAATCCCATCCTCAGATGCTGAAGGGAACCATGACAGCCGTAGACACCTTTACCACTCTCCTTTTATGTTTATAATTACAAGTATTAGATCCCATCATTATGGAAAAAGAATACACTTCATTTTATTAAAAAAATGGAATGTGCCTGTTACACAATGAGAATCAGATTCTCAGCTCATCAGGCACTTGGGGGAAATTTTTTTTTTAATTATTATTATGTTATGTTAATCACCATACATTACATCATTAGTTTTTGATGTAGTGTTCCATGATTCATTGTTTGCATATAACACCCAGTGCTCCATGCAGAACGTGCCCTCTTTAATACCCATCACCAGGCTAACCCATCCTCCCACCCCCCTCCCCTCTAAAACCCTCAGTTTGTTTTTCAGAGTCCATCGTCTCTCATAGTTTGTCTCCCCCTCCGATTTCCCCCCTTCATTCTTCCCCTCCTGCTATCTTCTTCTTCTTCTTTTTTTTAAACATATAATGTATTATTTGTTTCAGAGGTACAGATCTGTGATTCAACAGTCTTGCACAATTCACAACGCTCACCATAGCACATACCCTCACTTGGGGGAAATTCTTTATCTGAGAATTTCCTGGAATTTTTTCGCTGGAGTCGACTGTCCAGGTGATTCATCAGGGTTCTAGATAACTTCTAATATTTTGGACTGTAATCCAGCTCCTGTAAAGCCCTGGATGCACCCCAGGCTTCAGTCTGGATTATTTGTGTTTGAACCTAGTTCATTCATTTATCTTTGTTCACACCTCAGGGAGCAAGAGGCCGACCTATTAAGTAGAGTCAGAATTTCTCATGGTCCAAAGCCTAATGATGGCAGAGTATGTGTGTGTGTGTGTGTAAGAGACAGAGAGACAGAGAGAGACAGAGAAAGACAGAGACAGAGACAGAGAGACAGAGAGAGACGGAGAGAGAAAGTGCAACAGAATAATGACTTCCACAAATATGCCTGTGTCTTAATTCCCAGGACATGTGAATATGTTACCTTACATGGCAGAGGGACTTTGCAGATGGGATTAAGTAAAGATTTTGAAGTGGGAAGATTTTCCTGGATTATCCCCATGGGCCCAGTGTGATCACCAGGGTCCTCCAGGATCTCACTAAGACAGTTCATGGAGAAGATGGTGTGGCTCATGGAGAAGATGGTGAGGCTCATGGAGAAGATGGTGTGGCTCATGGAGAGGATGGTGAGGCCCAGGGAGAGGATGATGAGGCTCATGGAGAAGATGGTGAGGCTCATGGAGAAGGTGGTGAGGCTCATGGAAGTGGTGAGGCTCAGGGAGAGGATGGGGAGGCTCAGGGAGATGGGGAGGCTCACGGAGAGGATGGGGAGGCTCATGGAGAGGATGGGAGGCTCATGGAGATGGGGAGGCTCACAGAGAGGATGGGGAGGCTCATGGAGAAGATGGTGAAGCTCATGGAGATGGTGAGGCTCATAGAGAGAATGGTGAGGCTCAGGAAGAAGATGGTGAGGCTTTGGGAGTGGATGGTGAGTCTCAGGAGAGGATGGTGAGGCTCAGGGAGATGGTGAGGCTCATGGAGAAGATGATGAGGCTTATGGAGAGGATGGTGAAACTCAGGGAGAGGATGGTGAGGCTCAGAGAGAGGATGGTGAGGCTCAGGGAGAAGACGGTGAGGCTCATGGAGATGGTGAGGCTCATAGAGATGGGGAGACTCAGGGAGAGTTTAGTGAGGTTCAATGAGACGATGGTGAGGCTCAGGGAGAGGATGGTGAGGCTCAGTGAGAAGATGGTGAAGCTCAGGGAGAAGATGGTGAAGCTCAGGGAGATGGTGAGGCTCATTGAAAGGATGGGGAGGCTCAGAGACAGGATGGTGAGGCTCAGGGAGAGGATGATGAGGGTCAGTGAGAGGATGGTGAGGCTCAGGGAGAAGATGGTGAGGCTCAGGGAAATAGTGAGGCTCATGGAGAGGATGGGGAGGCTCAGGGAGAGGATGGTACAGCTTGACAAAGATGCTTTCCTTGATCAAACTCTAGTCAGGCCCTCTGAGCCCTCTTTTCGACTAAGCCTCAATCTTGACTTATAGAAACTACAGACTCTCAGCACAGATGATTTCACCTCTCAGCCCATACTAAGAGACTTGAACAAACACTAACATAGTTTCTAACAGCTCAAGGCTGTGTGCCTAGGATGATGATTGCACCCCCTTAAGTCCTGTCTGAGAAAGCTCAAGGCTGCCGAAACCTGGTGATGGGCAGATAGGCCTCTGTACCTCCTGCTAGAGCAGTTACTTAGAATTCTTGCCATTACAAATTCTTTCTCTGCCCCTTTGAGATATAAATCTTCTGTCACACAGAGCTGTCTTCTTAAGGGCCCCAAAGCTGTCCTGGAGAAACATTCAAGGAGATAACTCTTTGCTTGCTCTTATTCCCAGTCCCTGCATGAGGGAAAGGGCCTAACTTTAGTGGATGCCATGCCCTAACCTTTACCAAGGCCCTCCATCCTACAGACACATGAAGTTTGTTTCTCTGCGAATAAGCACCGATGAAAAAATCCAAGTGGCCTAGTCACACGGACCATCCCCACTTAATACCCCTTAGTGTCTCTTTTTAGCACCTCCAGGCCTTTAAGAAGTCTCCTGATTTCTGTTTTGGTAAAGTTGAGTTCAGTTCTTGCTGGACCCTCTTCTCTATTGCAATAATTATTACTGAATGAAATCTATCCTTAGCACTTCTAGCGTCTAGCTTGTTTATCTCTGACAAGCGCACGGAGAAGACAGTGCCCTTCCCTCTGTGACAGCCCTCAGGCCTTTAGACCATCAGAGCTCCACTACACCCGAGAGGGACAGACTCACACCACTCTTTCATCCAGCAGCCATCTTTCCTCAGTCCCTCCTCACGGCAAAAAGTCTCACTCCTTCTGAAGTCTCAAGCCAAAGCCCCTTCACAGATGGATAAGGTGAACAAAACTTAGCCACTGTTGAAGGGAGGCAGGGGCTAATGCAGCCAGGCAAAACCTCCTTCTTGGTCTTGCCTCTGGGTCCAGACTGAGAGAAATTACTCCTTCTTGTCTGCTCTGGGAACTGTACTCCTGTTTTCCTGACTTCCTGAGGTGAGTGACCCCAGTGATATCCTGGTCCAGTGCAATAACCACACCAGGCATTGAACTGGAAAGGCACAATGCCCGCCAACAGAAGGTGCATTCCTGGCAGCTGTGCCTTGGGTCAGCTCTCAGTCAGCCGGTCCTCATACCCATGGATTCCCTCCCAGTTAACCTGTTAGTTCAGCCCAGTTTCCATCTGCAAGAATTCTCCATGTGCACTAAGTCAGCCAGGGTCTCACAAGTTGCAGCTCTTCCTCTTCACACAATGTCCAGAAGTACTTCCCTTCCCTACCTCAAGACGCAACCTGGCCTCCTGACTCCACCGTGCTGACCTAGTTGGCCCTGCCTACCTCCTCTCATTTGAAACATGATTCACCTACTCATAATCTCAGGCCATTTCTATTCCTTAGCTCTGGGCCTCTCCATCTCCCAAATAATCTCAGCAATTCTTTGGGAGAACTTCAGGGAAACTTCTACTGGCTCCTCCCTTACTCTGTTTTGACTCCACCCTCTCCCAACTCTTCTGGTCTTTGGTTCTCCCATGCCAAACTACATATGGTGAGTCTCACCGGTCTACCAAGGAGCCACCGTCCCCCCCCACCGACTGCTGGGCCCCTCCCTTCTCCCAGGGGGGTAAAGCCCCTTCCTGTAGATATTCACCTATTCCTTATATCTCTACCACCCACAGCTGGTATTCTCACATGTTTCTGGCTACCCTTCCAATAGTTCAAATACTTTATGTAGTTCTAGGTATTTTTCCATGGCACTAGAGATCAAAGGATGCCCAGGACGCTGAAGCATTACTAAAGGCAGTACTACTAGAGTTAAGGCATATGTGTTCATGTAGGACTGGGCAGCGAGCTTGTCCACACTACAGTGTTTTGGGTAAAGATGTTGCTGTAGATAACATTCTGACTCATAGGTTGTTCAGGTCAAAATAGGGCCACTGAATGGAATGTTATCATTCAAAATGTTTTTGACTTGTAGGTATATGGTTGCAGAAGCTACTTCCCCCCCCCCCTTTTTTAGGGAAAGAGAGGTGGGAGGAGGGGCAGAGGGAGAGAGAGAATCTCAAGAAGATACCCCGCTGAGTGTGGAGCCTGATACAGGGTTCGATCTCACGACCCTTAGATCATGACCTGAGCTGAAATCAAGAGTCAGATGCTTAACAGGCTGAGCCACCCAGGCGCCTCTGTAGAAGGTATTTCTCAGAAAGGAGTAAAGGCTTTTTTTTCTGGTCAATTTCTCTATGTGATGAAAATGGCCTTGCTTTTTGGGATCCACGTATATGATGGCATTTATGCATTTTTAAGCTTCATTGACCACAATTATGCTTTTGTCAAAATATCTCATTTATGAGGCTAGTAACTCAGGCTGCTCTGGTGGAACATTTTGCTTGCTGCCCCCCACCCTCCAGCTGCTTAATTAGGGAATTAAATTTTTCTAAAGACTTTTAGTTCCTGGAGTTTAGTTGACTGAGATTTTCCCTAATTTTACAATATTGGTAATAAGTTTTTCAGCATGATTTAGCATTTGGAATTATTTAAAGCAAGCATTCATATTAAATGGAATGAACTTACCACTTTCTATGCTAATGTTTTATAGCCTTGAAAGAACCAAAAACGACATGAAGGTTTTGCAGATTGATTTTAGACATCATTTTCGCTTTCATTTGGAAAGATATTAGCACAATTTCCCAGCATTTTATTGACACATGTGTTAGGTCCAGATAGTGGTGGCCATATATAAATTCTTCTTTCATGACCCACTTAAATGCTATACAATTTAGCGCAGCAGAAGTTACCACTGGGAATATACTGTGGTTGTTTACTTTCTGTCTACCCCTCTCCTCAGCTTCCACCCGAGACACAAACACACACAAACACCCACACACACCCCAAATCTTTCTCCTGTTTGTGCAGCATAACCCCTAGTACAGGGAAGATTCTATCAAGGAGCAGGAAGAACAAGAACAGCGGTATCAACCACGTTAATACACCCAAGAAGAAACAAACTTTAAAATTTGATCACCACACAAACTTTTTCTTGAGGGAAAAGAGTTGGATTGTCTGAATTCAGGGAATTGGAAGTCAATATTGTGGGTAACAACAGCTACATTACCCATTTCTCTGGTATTTTTATTTCCAGATCACTTGGAGATTCTCACGTAGACAGTGAGATACGAGACTCATTTCCTCCAATACAACCCACGTTGCCTTCCCTGGGCCACTTCCGTGATCACGGACTGACACTGATATTTATGAATCCTGCTGATCCCTTTCTAGCCCCTGGATGGACAGTTCCTTTGGTATCAGTGAGTCCAAGCATATTACCATGCATGCTGCTATGCAGTCAAGCACACAGATTTTAGAGCCAGACTGCTTCACGGTTACTAACTGTGGGACTCAGGGCAAATTACTAACTTCTCTGAACTGCTTGTTCTTTGAAAAAATGAGGTTAAGAAAATTGCCCATCTTATTCAGTTTTGTGAGAATGAAATGTAATAAGGCACCTACATCAGGGGCTATGCAGGTAGGGTTACCAGGGGGCAGAAGCCACAGATAAGAGTTCATAGAGCAGTTGATAATGAGGCGTAAAGTTGCTGAATGGCTGACGGAAGGGGCAAAAAGAGAACTCTAAAGTGTCACAGAGGTGGCAGTTGAAGGCAGTTACCACCCCTGGGGCTGAGGAACAAAGGAAAGAATTTAGGATTATTAAAATTTGGAAGCTTAAAGGAAGGACCTCAGGGGGCTGAAGTTTAGACTTCTGGTGTCTCTGGGGGGAGTGCAGTGAGGCTGATTCGGCAAATATTGGGAAAACCACAGACTAGATCCAGTCTGGAGGTCAGAAATGCTGCCACCAATGGGAACAGGGATCAAACAGGAAGGAGCAAGAAGGAAACAGGAAGGAACACACCTGTCCTTCTTCCTTCAGCCTTGCAGAATCCTGACCTACCGTGTTCTCTCTTGGCTGATTCTGGAAGGGAGTGGCTGGCGAACTTGAAATGTGGCTTGCAGAATCTCAGATATAGAATTGTAGACTGGGGATATGTGAAAGAGAGGCTACCAATTCTACCATCTCTGCAATTAATTTCCATGAAATGAATGGATCATATTTTCCTGCTTTTTTTGCATGTCTGGTAATTTTTGGATGCCCGACATTATGAATGCCAAATTGTGGGGTGCTAGGTTTTACTGTATTCCTTTAAAGAGTGTTGGATTATTTTCCTGGCACATAATTAAGCAAACTATGGGTCACTTTGAGTCTTTTGAGGCTTGGTGTTAGGCTCCATTGTGCAAGGCAAGAGCAGCCTTTATTCTGGGACTAATTGAACCCTACTCCTAAGGCAGGGCTTCAATCCAATGCCTGTGTATTTCGAGGTCACACCATTTCGGCTGGTGGGAACAGTAATGATTTCCAATTCTGTGGGATCTCCAGGAATTGTCCAGGGGCTCTTTCCCCAGCATTGGGAAGTTTCCTCCACTTTGGCTTCAGAGAGTATTTTTTGCACAGATCGGTATTCCGTCCAAGGCACAGGGGAACACGTTGGGGCTCTCTTAACTGCAGTCACTTCCTCTCTGCTAGCCAGTCTCGCAAACCTTGGTCTCCTTGGCGCCCCCTGGTGAAAGCAATGTCCTCATCGTGTTTTTCAGACTTCATGGTATACTCAGTCTTGTCCTCTATCAAACCTTGGCTGGCATGAGATAGGACTCTGTCCAAGATGATGTTATGCAATATTCTGCGTCAGTAGATCAGATACTCTTTAAGCCTCCAGATAGTGGTGCTGGAATTGGATAGATAGAGGCCTATGGGCAGCAAAGGAAACTCACACCAGAATATATGCCTATTCCAGTGAAGACGGATTACTGTCCTTTCCAAGGTGGAAGGAGTCTAAAGATTTCAGCTTGCAGCCAAAGGGCTGGCTGATCTCTTTGAGGGACAGTGTTATATCAGGGGCTCACACCTTCTGATCCTCCTTCTTCATAAGGAAGGAAGAGGACACACTTGCCAGATCAATGACCACATACCATGTGCCTGAGGCTACATTAATCTCCTTTGGTAGAGTGGCCTTGACCTCAGCTATTGCATTGGGATGTGGTATTGGTTTTTATGATCATTTTGGCTGAGGTGGGGGCAGGGTCAGAGCTTTTACTTGGCTTTCCCCACAATGAAAGCTCTTACACCACAGGTCACGGATCCATTGTGGAGATTCTGCCAACTGCCAATTATGTCTATTTCCAGGGAACCCACATGTGTTCTATAGGAATCCATGTGTACTCAGCTTACTTATACTCCCACTTGGACAGAGAGGCTGGTGCTTTGAGTTCCCAGTTCCCACTTGCACCCTGTATCCAACAGTCCTCTAAATTTTGGGGGGGTTCTCTTTTTTATTGTGCAGTTGCTCAAGAAAATAGTCATGGACCCTTCTGAGGAATAACTGGGAAAATTAATAGCACTTACTATGACTATGATGTTGGTGGGTCCTTTTCCCTGGAGACCTGGCCCCCTTTTCGGGGGATTGCTTCTGAGTCTGAAAACTGGCTCAGATTGAAAGCTGGGCAGGGAATCTTGACTTTTTATTGGGATGCCTGCCCTTAGCCTCTTGATTTTCACCTTCAGTTTCTCGTATAGATTTGTGTAGATCTTTGTATAGATGTGTTTGTATAGATTTGGGTTTCTCATCCTCAGCACATTTTGCCCCAGATGATTCTTTGTTGTGGGAGACTGTTCATAATACTGCAGGAAATTTAGCAACGACTCTGGTCTCTACATACGAGGTGTCGTAAGACTCTCCCTGACCCAATGTTGAGACGCTCACAAATATTTCCTCCCAGTTGTGACACCCCAAAATGTCTGCAGACATTGCCAGTGTCCCCTGGGTGGGGGGGAATCCCCTTGCTCCTCCTTTGAGAACCACTAGTGTGGACTGAGCAAGGCCCTTGTTGTTGCCCCTCTATCCTGCATCTATGGACGTGTGTTCTATTACTATCTATCAACACAGCGCTCTGTGAGTCAAGCCACCGGCTGCCTCAGACCTTCCTATTCATTTTAATTATTGCACCCACATGTTTTCAACGGTTGACTGCTGCCCCTTGGCAGTGCTTGCCCCTGTCACTATTATTTCTGGACCCTATCATCCCTGTTGTTATCCGGAAGCCTGGGTCTCTACTGGCTTCCCCTACCACCAGTCCTGGTCTGAGGAGGATAGATACCACTGAGCCACCCAGCAATGCTGCAATCCCTCTCACCAACACATTCTTTGTCGCCTTGGTGAAGGCAATGCCCTCATGGCATATTTTTCCAGAATTATATGGTATATCCATTCTAGCATGCCCTCACCTCTGGACCTTTTGATCCCCTCTTCCACTTCTTGCCATAGCAGTCCTGGCATTTCTATTTCTCTCAGCGTGAACCACAACTTTCTGCAAGGGTCCAAAGCTATCTCAGCAGCTTGTTGGAACCATCTCTTGGGGTAGTGCCTGGAACAATAAGTATTATATCATAGGATAGTTTTCCCATATCAACAAACTTTCTCTTGTACAACTTTATTTTCTGCCCCCACCTGTGGCTTTCTGCTTTGATCCAACACTCAGAACCCAGCCACATATGCATTCTCATCTTGGCTTCTGCCAGTATGCATTGGCCAAATCCTGCAGCTTCCTTTAGGTTCTTCCCTTACCAGGCTCAACACTTGTGCCAGCTCATAGAGTGATTTAACTCTAGGTATGAGTCTGGCAGTCAGGAGGGGAGGTGGGACAGATCTGGGATAGGCATGCACTGTCTTGCAATATGGAAGCCTCTGTATCATCTTCAAGTACCAGAAGCACTAGCCTTCAGCAGGGAGGAGGAGGCCAGTGCTGTAGGCTTGGAGTGATCAGAGGGATCTAGGAGTTCAAGATATTCACAGGCATCTACCCACGACTCAGGATCTTTTCCCCTCCCAGCCAGACCCTGACTTTGGCATCGATTAGGAGAACTTGCCTTCTCTGGGGTTTGGCTACACTATGGTTAGTCTTGAGCCTGTTCCTCAGCTTTTTCTGCTGCAGCCACAAGACATGAGAATTTCTGTATGCTGCTCAAGAGGCCCTGGATTTCACGCTTAGTCTTCAGTTCCTGGCTAATCACGCTCAGCCTTGCCTTATTTTGCTCCATGGCCTCGACTTCCCCAGCAACAACCTTCTCATTCCATTGTCCTTATAAATGTCTTTCCCACCTATTTCTCGAGTGGCTCCCTGGGCAGAGGGGGATTCGGGCTGTGATTCCGGCAGAACAAATGCCTCAGTTGATCCAACAGGAAGCGTTAGAGCTGCAAGGGATGACCCTGCAGAGCTGTCCACTTTTGGACATGGAACTGAGAACTGCCTGTGGATGGTCACCCAAATGGCATGATGACTTTGAGCAAGCAGGGCCCTTTGGCCAAGAGCAGCCTCTCCAGGTGAACTGAGTTGAGGGCTGAGTCCATCACCAACACCCAGCACCCTGGAAACAAGCGCTTCAGTCCTGGGACTGTGGGGGCCTGGGGTCTCCATTAGAGTGTCCTCTAGAGAGAAACTCAGCCACAGGCCAGAATGTCTGAGTCTGCTCAGGCTGCCATGGTGGAAGACCACAGACATTTTATTTCTCACAGTCCTGGAGGCTGGAAGCTCAAGATCAAGGAGCCAGCAGGGCTGATTTCTTCTGAGGCCTCTCTCCTTGGCTTGTGGATGCTGCCTACATTGACGTGGCTTTTTCTCTCTCCATGTATATCCTTAGTGTTTCTTCCTCTTTTTTATATAAACACCAGCCATATTAGCGTAGGGCCCCACCCTTAGGACCTCATTGAACTTTAATTACCTCATTAAAGGCCCCATCCCACATATGGTTACACCGGGGGTTAGGCCTTCAAAGTGTGAGTTTGGGGGGACACTACGTTGCCTATAATACCAGACCCTTGGGCTGGCTCTGCAGAATCATTGATTTGAAATTTTGGGAGGAGTTGCTGAAGAGTGAATTGGAGGAGTTCACCTGTGTAGGACATGACTGCAGGGAAAATAATTAAAAACTCAACCAAGCACCATTCTGAGAGCTGTCATGGCTGCTGAGAGCAGAGAGCCCTACCAGCGGGCCCCCGACGTGGCCTTCAGCAATGGGCCCGGAATCGAGGCATCAGAGACGGGGCTCTCTGAATGCAAACACTGCTGACCTTTTCATCAAAGAGGGAGCTGCAGAGGGTGACACACGGCTCTGGGAGCTCTCCAGGCAGACCTTATCCCCAGGACAGACTTCGACCTTTAATTGAGCTAGAAGGGACTGCAGGTTATAAGGTAACCTTTTCATCCATAAACCGCATCAGCTTCTGGTGAGACTGCAGCGCTTGACGTTGGGAGTGAGACAAGACAGGTGCCCAGAACCGTGGCAGCTAGATTGGACCTGTCTGTGTCTGTCTCCTGCACCATCCCCTCTTCTCTCCGAGGGCCTGGTGACTCTTTACAGAAAACATGACCTCACAGAGTGCCAAGGTGGGGTGGAAATTGCATATGGAAACAAGTTGTTTTAGGAGAGTGTGAGACATGGAGGGGGAGGGAGGGAGGGAGAAGGAGAGAGAGCGCTTGGGGATAACAAATTTCCAATACCTCTGAGAAATGATAAACTGTACACATCTGTTATGCAGAGTGCCCAGTTAATGGTGGCGGAAGAGACGGGGAAACATGCGTGTGGGACAGGAATGACGAGGCAGGGGGCAGAATAACAGCTGTAAATATTATTTGCTAAAACCTTGGGAAGCCACAGCCTAGTATTTCTGTTAATCTATTTTTCCTTTAAAAAGTCAACAAAACACAGTCATTGAAGTTTAAAACAGGTCCATTTATATATATTACTGTTTTTAAAAGCTGGCTTAAAATCTGACAGCATAGAGATTGTTGAAATATCTTCTTTTTCCATTATTTATTTTTTATAAGTTTGCTTTTTTTAAAAAAGATTTTTATTTATTTGAGAGTGAGGCAGAGATAGCGACAGAGATAGCGAGAGAGAGCACATGAGTGGGGAGGAGAGAGAGAAGCAGGCTCCCAGCTGAGCAAGGAGCCCAACGTGGGGCTCGATCCCAGGACCCTGGGATCATGATCTGAGTCAAAGGCAGACACTTAACTGACTGAGTCACCCAGGTGCCCCTCTTTTCTCATTTTTAAAAGAGAACATTCTTATATGTTGGCTCTGCAAAGTGAACCTTTTAATTTTATAGAAAAAAAAGTTTATATGGCAGGCTCCACACTCAATTGCCAGCAGAAAGCTTACTTGTTTGGAAGTGGTTTTGAGAGCTAACTCGGTGCCCACATGGGCATTGGGAGAGAGAACAGGATGGGATAGCCTCACCCTCACCCTGGCTTAAAGTCCGGGAGGGGAGAGACAAGATTTGTGCAAGTGAGCACACACCTGAATCAGTCGCTGGAACAAACAGATGCTTCTGGGAGAGGTCGGTAGAATTATGTTGCATTTCTACCTCTGTAGATATAACCAGAGTGGCTTCCTGGCTCTGGGCCATGTGACATCCAGAGGTTGGCAGAGGGCTAGAATCTGTCAAGGGGATTAAAATTAAAGGCAGCAGGAAGCAAGGGGGGGCGGCACAAAGGCAGGAGCTTACTGGGTCCACCTTTTAGGGTAGGGAATGCTAAGCCTTTGGGGTGGGGGCTGCATAGACACCCAGGGACTACAGGGGGCTTCTTTTGGGGGGTGGTGAAGGCAGAAGGGAGGGAGGGGTCTAGCTACTGACATTGGGCCATGATGCCTCCATCCTCGGAGGCATCCTAGGTCTTTGGATCCTTGGTCCAAGCCTTCCATGTTCAGGGATCAGGCCTGTGCTGTGCCTGCACATGGCCGCTCACAGAGCAGTAGAGAAGCAAAGGTGGGAAAATGAAGCAAGAAATTATACATAAATGATGCATTTGGTCTAAAAGTCTGATGAAAAGCCCCAGGTCATCAGTACATAGTGGCCCTATAAATAACCCTAAAGGAGAATTTTGAAAGATTGCTTGGTTCAAGTTTGCACCTTCAGGCAGGATCACACTCCCAAGAAGATGAAAATAATCTATCCATATTATATATATATATATTTCATAAATTATAGAACCCCATGTCTGTATTTTAATTCAGCAAGGTTGAAGTATTCCCCAAGATCTAATATATGAAGCTATAGATCTAATTCTCCTGAAGTTCTTTCAAAATTTATTTCTCGGCTCAATATATGTGTTGTATATATTTTTGCTTAGGTTGGCAGATGCAAGATTTTACTATTTCTATATCACCAGTGGAGATGAGACACTGAGGAATGGAGAGGTTTTGCCAAGGTCTCGTGGAAAACCATTGTTCATGTCAAGGACTCAAGTTCTAAGCTTCTGGTTCATGACTCCATCTTCCATGTAATAGAGTGTTTGGCTATATGGGTTATATAATAGGGCCACACGGATTCTAAAAGGCAGGAGAGAACAGGCAGGAGGCAGGAGGGAACCTGGAAAGTTTGGAAGGAGTGAGTGAGGTGTGTGTGTATACACGTGCATGTGTGTTTTATCACTGTTTCAAGCAATGATTCTCAAACTTGACTGTTATCAGAACCACCTGGAAAGGTTTAAAGACCATCCACTTACTGTCCTTGCCCCTTGGGATTCCAAGACGAGGTCCAGGGAGTCTTTGCATCCCTTGGTCTGATGGATGGTCTTGTGGCGGCTCTATTGTCCCAAGATGACGGATGGGGCTGGGAGCTGTGGTCCAAAGGCCCACCTGCTGGGGAATGATGGAAGGAGCACTCAGTGCCCGAGTGCCCACGTAGCTGACCCCCGAGCAGACCGGGAACCAGCACTGTGTGGTGTGCACCCCTGAGTGCATCCTGTGTAACCCATGGGTGCTCATTTCCCACAGCGGCTCAGTTCTCTCTGTGGCCACACTCACCTTCGCTTTGTGTTTGAGACAGACAGCTCCCTAACTCATTAGTAGGAGATAACATTGTTACAGTAGGTATCCTGGGGAAATTAACAGGGTTAAGTTGCACGCCACATGGCAAATACCAATCAAATTCGCCTTAAGATCCTTCTATGCCTCCCCTAAAAGTCTTCTTTGAACTTGTTATGGCATCTATAATAGTTTGCTGGGGTCGCCACACCTAAGTGCCACAGGCCAGGTAGTTTAAACGATAGAAGTTTATTTTCTCACAGTTCTGGAGGCTGGAAGCTGGAAGATCAAGGGTTGGTTTCTCCTTGGCTTGTAGATGACCATCTTCTTCCTGTGTCTTCACAGGGTCCTCCTTCTGTAATGGGTCTGTGTCCTAATCTATTTTTCTTATATGGACGCCAGTCCTATTGGATTAGGGTCCACCCATATGACCTCATTTTAGCTTATGGACCTCTTTTAAGACCTCACCTCTAAATACAGTCACATTCTGAGATACTGGGAGTTAGAACCTCAATATATGAATTTTGGAGGGGACACAATTCTGCCAATATCATCTATCTTCTCTTCTATAGCCTTTATGACCCCCTGATTTGTTCCAAACAACTGCGCGCTCTACGCAGCAAAGCCTCAGCCCAGCCTGGCCACCCATTCTGGCCTGTTCCCTGGAAACTCCAGCAACCATTCACTGCTCCTCAAACCCCCTGCTGTTGCAGATTGATATGCGCAGCTGTGTCATGAGAAAATTCATGTCTGCACCACAACCAGGCCAGCAGAGCACGGCTGGTTCTCTGTATATCCTCTATTTGTCCCCTTTGCCTGAGCATAGCCTAGAAAACCACATGTGGGACCCCGTCCGTGTTGTCTCTGGGAGGTATCACTCTCCACCTCCAAGCACTGGGTGCTCAAAATCCCAGGCAGGCTTTCGCTGGGGAAGGTGGAAGATGTGGTTCTGCTCTTCACGGAGAGAAGCAAATGCTGCTCCCCTTTCTCTGAACTGCTGTGCCTCTTAGCAGACCCGTCCTCCTCTGTCTTCCACTCCTCACCACCTGGGGAACCCCAAGGGCATCCTGGCTAGGCCCTCCCATGTGTGAAATTGGGGACAGGGAGGGGACGGGGGAGTGAGAGGATGCTGTCAGGATGTGCTAACAGGCAGATCTTTGTTTGCAAAAGCTTTGTGTGGTTGGGGTATATGAATATGTATGTATATATATATAGAGAGAGTTATTATATATAGAGAGAAAGAGAGAGAGAGAGTTATTATAACGAATACACATATCCTCCCATTGAAAGGGACCTTTCTCTAGACACATTCCCATGTAAAGCAGCTATAAATTAAGAAGATTGGTTCCCATGAGCCGTAGGAGTCTTGTGCTTCTTGCTGCTTCATGTTTGTGCTCCTCACGTGTGTGCCGCAGAGATGGGCTCTGGGCCAGGGCTCTGGGCCCGGGCCTCCACGGGCAGACTGTAGTGGCTGGTACCTATCTGGGGATGTGTGGCCTTCCACTCACCAAGGTGGACCCAAGAAGGGAGTTGACAGGAGAAGCCACCGTAGTGATGGCGGGTAGGAGTTAATGGACGGAATCAGAGGTGGGCCCGAGCTTAGTGTTGGTCCGTCCCACAGCTGCTGGTCCACGGAGTCTCCCCAAGTGGGGGATGGGTGAGGCCCTCCGGGGGGCATCTGAGTAACAACGACCCACTTTCTCATGTACTTACCCACATGAGCTACTAGGTAGCTGTCACTTGGATGTGCTTATGTCTCTGGTAGGTCCTTTGAGGAGTTACTAGTCATCGTTTGGAGTACCCGCCATGACAGAGCCTCACTGTTCTCCAGCCGAGGCTCCCACTTGGACCTGAGCCCAAGGTGAAGCTGGCCAGTTGCAGGAGGGTGACCTGACCAGCCTCGGGCCGAGGAGACGGGCAGCGACACGCACCTCATGCTCTGCTTCAGCCATGATCCCGGCTGTGAAAGACAAGGCTTCACTTGGATGCTGGGAAGACTCTTCAGGGTCTCCTGAGTCCAGGCAGAAGGAGGGAACCTCTTTACAGAGAGGCTGAGGGCTGCAACAACGAAACCATCAGCAGGGTCCACGGACCCGCCCACAACCTCTTCCCGATGCTGGCGAGGTTCTGACAACCCCCCCGATAGGGCTGGGGACCTTCTCCCTCGTCACATCGTGACTCTCCAACCCATGTCTCAGAGCTGCTATGACCTCCCACCAAGAGAGGATGTGCCCGGGATACAAGCATCCTGGCATAGTTGGGGGCGGGGTGGGGGACAGGGGAAAACCTTCCCCCAGAAGGCTGAGGTTTGTGCCCCCCAAAACAGAAGAGGCTGCCACTCCTGGAGGAGAGCATGGGCCGCTGTTTCCAGAACTGGCCTTCCTTCGAAAAACAGACCTTCTTTCCACTGACATTGAAAACGTATTTTCCATGAATCTGAGTCCTGTACCCGTGAATTAATAAACAATGGCAAGCCTGTGATGATCTTTGCATGTGATGACTTTGACCTTAAAAAAAAAAAAAAAAGAAATCTAGCTGTTCCTTCTCTCCCTGGCGGAATTTGGAGCGGAGACCTCGCTGGCTTCCCGCTTCGTTCCACTAGGTGGCCCCTCGTGCTCTCAGATGTCTGCAAGGAGTGCAGACAGGTGAATGGATCTCATTGGCTTACAGGAGGCATGATGCCACCGGGCAGCCCTTTTTAAGAGAAAAGCCAGGACCGGTGGAATAGCGACCCCTGAGCAGCGTCCTGAGTGAGTGCTGAGCACAGTGCCGACCACAGGGACCCCGGAGCTGCGGTGTTAGAACAACATGAGTGAGGTGAGTGGTGCTGTAACTTGCAGGGGGAGACTTGCGGTTGAGAAGGGACGGGACCACAGTTGGTCTCGGAAAATGTGAAGGGTTTCCGAGGGGCGATGGAGCACAGATCAGCCCTGTGACTATCTGCTTTGAGGGCTGACACTATTGACCTCTTGGTTGGTACGGCAGGTGCAGGTGCAGACCCCGGTCAAGTTTGCAACTTTTGCAAATTTGCCTTAGAAAGAGAAGGGGATTCATTGTGTGCTTCTGATTTCGTTGTGACTTTGGAAAGTGCTTTGGGTGTGAGACCTCCCGATAGAAAGCCGATGGTCTTGGCGTCTCTGGAGGTTTGTGCGGCTTCCCGCTTGTCCTCGCGTGTTTGCTTTGGGGGATACCTTGCGGAATGTTGGCAGGCAGGCCATCTGGTGACAGTCAGGCTTGAGAGAGAAGCAGGGGAAGGATTTCACGGCATAGCTGTGTGGAGGCACCAACTCTATCTGCAGTTAATCAGAGCACCGGTAAAAGAGGCAGATCACCCGGTGACAAATCTGCCTGTGTGGATGGGGCTGGAAGATAGGGCAGACCTGGACGGTAGACCAGCAACAATGTTCCGTTGCAAGTCCCGTCTCTGAATGTGTTTCTATAGAAGAGATTTTGTTGGGGCAAACTGATAGCTCATTTTATTTTAAAAAGATCGTGTTCTCTTTCTTTTAAATGAAGCAGGTTTGGGGGTGTACAAACTGCCCCCTAATTCAGCTCAATAACCGAGACAAGTCCATTTTCATATCCTTTGGGTCGGCACTTAAATAATTACTTTTAAAGACCTTTTATATTCTCTGTCTTTTTTTTTTGACAGATGGGTGATCCTTTTTTGGAAGTCTAGAGTAAAATTAACTCCAGAAATAAGAGGCACCTTCACTACGTTTCTCTCTCTGATGGGTGACTTTTGATGTAAACACGATAGGAAGAAGGGGGGGTGAAGCATATACGGTTTAGGAATGGGGTTTGGGACGGAGGGAGGAAAGGGGAGTGTGGGAGGAAGATGGGAGGCTGGGAGCCTCCCGCCGCGGATACAGCTGGGAGCTCCAGTAACGCCAGGGCAGCTCACTTTTGCCTGTTCTCAGCCCCCAGCTCCACGTCTAGCGCTCCCACTGCTGTTATTATTCCCAATTGACAGATGGGGACACTGAGGCACAGAGAAGTTCAAGGTCAGCTGGTTCCACGCCAGAGGCAAGTGAAGGGGGGGGGGGGCTCAGGCTGCGTGGCTGGCGGGTGGATCTCAGGGTCGGAGAGCCTATGGAGCTCTCAGAGCGCTGGCTGCCACCGAAGGAGGGGGAGGAAGAGGAGCTGGGGCCTGAAGCAGAGAAAGGGCAAGGAGGACCTGGCCTCCGGGTCCCGAGGCTTTTTGCTGGACTCCATGAGATTTCAGAGGCTTCTGCCCTGTGTCAGCTCACCCTGCTCCCAACGAGAAGTGATGGCCGGGGAGAGTGGGTCTGTAAATACACAGGTTAACAGTTTCAGAGAGGAGGAGTCAGAAAACAGTAGAGCAACTGGGGGTCCTTCCTCCCTAGTT
>NW_023270515.1:1458360-1467727 GCF_011800145.1 Mirounga leonina
AGGAGTCAGAAAACAGTAGAGCAACTGGGGGTCCTTCCTCCCTAGTTTGCTGCTCTGGGTTCTTCTGGAGTGTTGGTGCTCCTGCTGGCTCTCACCCCGTCTTTAGCTGGGGCTGGTGGCCAGCATCATAGAGGTGAGCTTTCTAGAATGCCTCAGCAGTGTTCACCTAACTGTGGGTCCCCAGGGAGAGAGCAAACGTCCCAGAGCTCAGCCCATGATTAGGGCCACAACCTCGTTTCTGCTGAATGTGAAATTAGGGCAGCTCTGCGATTGTGCTCTGCCCGCCCCCCGCCCCCCCACCTCCCTGTTCCCTCAGACAGGGTAGCAGTCCGCTGCAAAATCTTCCTTTAATGTTGATAAAATCCTTCAGGAGGCACATTGGTCTTTGCTCCAACCACACCCCTTCCAGCCCCCTCCTCCACCTTTCTCCCCTCCTGTCCCTCCTGCGCCCAGCCCCCCTTCAGCCACATGCAGCCCTAGTCCTCTGGCCACCAGCTGGGTGACCAGCTCTCTGGCTGGTCCCCAAGTTTCCGGGCATGTGTCCCTCAGACAGTGGGAATTTGTCCTTTCACTAAAACTTAAATCTGCTTAAAACATTTAATAAAGTCGAACAGAAGCTCCTTTCTGGGTAGAGCACTGAACCTCTCCCCACCCCAAAGCTTTTCCTTAGTTGGATGAATTACATGTGGCTTCTTGTTTTAATAGCTCTCAGGCAGGGACGGATTTCAGATGATCGTTTACTTACTCATGTAACTAAGTACTGCGGAGGGCCAAAGCAATGGATTTTGTCAGGCTTTCCTCTGACTTCAGGATATTTTTGAGCCTGGTGGGCAAGCAGCGCCTGCTCCTTTTGGCAGGCTTTGGGGCCCGCTGCAGAAATCCCCGAGCTCACAGCTGCTCCCTTGGGCCGCGCCGGAGCTGGGCTGGGAGGAGAGGCCCCCAGAGAGTCAAGTGCTCCCTGGGTGGGCGCTGCTCCTCCAGCTCTTCTAGCTTTTAGTGGGAAGGCGGTGAGGGGTGGAGACTTGGGGACTGAGCTGGCTTTCAACTTGTGACTCGACGATGCAGTGTCATCTCTATCCCTGGTGACAAGGCTTTTTGGGGGAATGGTGATTGAAAAGAGCAGCTCAAGTATAATGAAGAAAGTCAAGTCCAAATTTAGGGCACCTAGAGAGTGGAGGTGGTTTGTGGGTGTGTCCAATTTACATTTCAGGATTAAAGTATATCAGATGGGCCTGGAGATAATTTAGTAGGAATCAAAATGCAGGTTAAGGTGTATTAGTTGGGTCAGAAATCCCAACCACCAAGGCTGAAGTTTACAAAGTCCTTCCCTTCTCTCTTCAACCAGAACCCTGCACAGGAGAAGAAAAAGACTCCCCTTGTTGAACCACCAAATATGAGTCCCACGAACAATGACAGTCAGTCCCATTTTCTCATGCAGGTGTGAGTTTTTAAGTTGCTCTTCAAAAGAATTTATTTAGGAAAGCCAGGAGCAAAATTTTAATGCGATAAAGGCACACATTTGGAGAATCAATTTAAAAATGCGATAAAGGCACACATTTGGAGAATCAATTTAAAAAATGACACCCACCATCACCCTATTGAGAGGCATCAGTTGGCAGTTATTAATTAGACCTGAGACCTCTTCGAGAAAGTGTCTTCCTGTCACTGCTCTTTTCTTGCACCGGCTTGGATGGGATGTTGCAACTCGGCGCTAGGGTTATAAGTCTTTCTTTCATCCAGACGCTGCCCACAAAAGGACTGTGCCCATGGCTACACATTAAAACTCTAAAGAAGGAAGAGAACAGTGAACAACATTGTCTGGAGAGAGATTTGCAGGGGGAGGGTAAGCTCACTTAAGTCTTGGGGTGGGGGCTTAGAAAGGACAGGATTTTTTTTTCAAAAGTAGCCTTTGGATTATTCAAACATCAGCTGTACTATTCAAATGTTTACATAGCTCGTGCTACTTACCTAATTTTTAATTAATAATATAAAAGCATTGCAAAAAAACCCCCAAACAAATGTAGACATTGGTTAAAAAATATCATATGACACTTGCTTGGGACTTACCTAGTCAGTCATCAGGGTAACCGATTGCTAAGAAAAATTGCAGGAAACAGAACTAAAATAAGAATTATCATAGTCGTGTGATTCAATATGACATCATAGTGAACTGTAGCAAATGCTAATGGACAGGTGATCAGGTTTGCAGAGAACTGTGTGGTTCAGACCAGTTAAGCACAGATCCTGAGGGTAACTGCATAAAGTGGATTTTACAACTGGCCGCAAAGGCCTAGCAATAGAAGGCCAAATGACAATTCAATTTCTTCTGTAATTTTAACCTCATTTGGGGGTGGACCAGCAGCAGGGACATAGGAAGATCCAGCAAGATCCACATGGTTTTACTGGATCACACCAGATTAGACACTCTCTCTACTCTAACTGGGGATGTTAGGTCTAGAAAGACACTGGTTCCAACTTGGGTTCTAAGTTCAACTTTTCCAGAGTGGGAAGAGGTCACAATTCAGCCTGGAAATGTATTTGCTGGGCTGATGGTTGTAATGGATTGCCATAAAATTTATTCTCCCGATCCTGCATTTCATTAACGAATGGTGTGCGACTAAGAAGTCTCACTGTTTTCCTCTTTTGAATTCTAAGGATGACAGAATGCAAGATTTTTTTTTTTTTTTTTTTTTCAGAAAGAAAAATTGAAGAAATGACTCACACTTGATTTTATTAAGGGTTTAGTTGAATAGTGTGATCAAGATGAAAAGGAAATACTTTTTTTTTTGGTCAGGGAAAGTGCCTTGAATTTATGATGAATATGTTCTCTGCATTATTTTTTAAAATTATAATTTCTGCCTCAGTGCTTCGTTAGAGGTTTTTTCACAGGAGGAAGGCATTCACAGTTTGTCTGTGGTCCTTCTGTCCTCAGCATACTTGGTGCACCGTACTATTTGAACACCTGAATAATATCATGAGCCCAAGCCAGGGGCTTTTCATTAATTTAGAATGGCTTTCTAGAAAGGGCTTCTCGCTGGGGGGGTGAAGAAGGACTTTAGAGGATGTATACGCACAGATCTATGTTATATTTGGCTGATGGTTTTATAAAACCCAGCATCCAAGCTCATGCTGTTATTGTCTTTGTCTGTTTGGGCTCCTATAAGAAAGTGCCACAGTTGAGCGCCTTATAAACCATAGACATTTATTGCTCATAGTTTCGAAGGCTGGAAGTCTGAGATCAGGGAGCTGGCTTGTTCGAGTGAGAACCCTCTTCTTGGTTCATAGACAGTCATCTCCTTTCTGTGTCCTCCTATGGTGGAAGAAGGGACAGGGAGCAGCCTGGGGTCTCTTCTGTGAGAGCCCGAGTCCCATTCGTGGGAGCTCCCCTTTCATGACCTAATGCCTTCAGCTTGAGGGTTAGGATTTCAGCACATGAATTTTGAAGAAACACAAACATCCAAACCATAACAAGTACTATGGGTTGCATTTTATTTATTGGCATATGGCAGTGGTCATATTGGCCTATGATTATGACCTTCCTTAGGACAGGAATGACTTTACATTGTCCACAAGACCTGGCTCCTGGTCTGGCACTTGGTCATATTCCTTTACTAGATGAATAAGTGGATTTTGGGGTGTGGATTTATTAGTTAATGTGACCAACAGACCCAACACCCTCTTTTCTAAATGTTGAAATTTGTGGTCCAGACAGGTTTGGAGAAGAAAAGTTCTATCTTTTGTTTTTTACTCCTGGTTTGAAACCTGGGTTTGTCATTTAAGTTGGAAATGGATACATTGTTATATATGCAAAATAAATGCTTTGATGGCAGGCAAAGAAATAAGAAAAACTGGGGAGAATCTGGACAGAAAGAACTCTTGACATTTGGAAAAATGTCAAGGAAAACAGGGGAGCTGCGGGAGGGACAGAGAATTCTAATATTCTAGTTCGGGGTTGTCTGCATTGGGACTATTTCAGTTCAGATAAGCTCTATGAAATTCAAACAAAAGGAGCTGTGTAGCCAGAGAGGCAGAGCCTGTGAATGCCTTACAAAACGGTTTGCTGTATTGAAATAGAAAACCAATTTGACTGTGCTTTGGGGGATCAGAGAGAGCGGGAGCAGATCTTTAGTGAGATAACTCCTCGTGACGAATTACGGTCGAGCAGACTGCAAATCCTGGTATATTGTTGAAGGCAAAGTATATCTCACATACAGAAAGCAAATTGCATATTCAAATATTTTAATTCATATTTAAAAATGAACCATTGATGTTTATATTAATTAACCAAATGTTTTAATTTATAGTTGCATACCTAAATATTTTAAGTTAATTTATATTTGACATAGAAATATATGACAATTCATATGCAAAAAAGAGATGGATTTGCCTGTGTTCTCTCGGGAAACTAGACACTGAATTGGGTGACTATGTCCCCGTGCAGTCCAACAGCCTCTGTCTCTATGTTCCTATCATCCCCGGGTACCGACCGTTTACCATTCTTCATCCCATCTTTGGAACGAAGTGAGGTACAAGTAATGAGGAGAGAAATATTTTCCATTCGATTTGGTTCAGGTACCTTTCGAGCATGGATATGAGAATGTTCTACAGCTCATTGTTTTGTGCCATGAGCCAAGCAGGCTTGCCACATTTGCCAGTGGCCCAAACCTATAAATCCAACATCCATTTCTGGGCTGTTTTACACGAACAATTCAGCGTAAGTTACATATTCCCGGCATCAATCTGCTTGAATATTGTTTGTGCCTTGCAAATAGCCTGAAATTTATGCTTCAGAATCTCACTGAATGACTTCTCATTCCATTTCTGAAAGGGAAACGCTTGGCCATATTTATTGCCAGTGGAAAAATCAATCACCCACTAAATGCCATTATTTTATATTTTACTCTTAAGCTACCACCTTATAAATAAAAAGAAGACAAATTAGAATCATAAAGCAGGAAGGTAATCATCCACAAATTGAAAACTCCCCTGCAGAACACCGAAGGGAAAAGCAGCCAAAAAGTGTGAATTGATAGAAGTATTGAAATGAGGCAATTTTCTTATCACAATGGAATTAGACGAGAGAACAGGAGAATCCTTTTCCCTGGAAAGTTTCAGCCCCCAGTTTGAGGACAGTCATGGGCTTTGCCAAGACTGAAATATCTCAAATCATCTGTACTTTGATCTTCCACCCAATGGTCTGGAATGCCTTTTGAATGTTAGGTTTTAAATAGTTGGTTATGACTATTTGAAAGCTATTTGATAGCTAGGTTGTATCTGGATTGGCTTGAGATTATGCTTTTCCTGCTATTACAATCCAAAACTGTGGAGTAGCGACATGACAAAGGAAATGGTCATCTGTCCTCATAACACCACACCTGTGGTTTGGCCAAGGTTCTAACAAAATGATCAGTTATTTTAATTTTATACAATACCTGAAAAGAGGACCCCAGAGGTTGACAAGACTCATTAACATTTGTCTTAACCAAACAAGACAGCAAAAATAGAACAAGGAAATGTGTTCTCTCTTTCTCCCCAAGATTTTTTTTTTTTTAGCCAATATGGACTTTTATGTCCATCAGGGGCTAAGTGCCACTATTTAAAAATTAATTAAGATATTATACCTGTTTTTATTTTATTTTATTTTATTTTAATTTTAAAAATTTTTAAGTAATCTGTACACCCAACATGGGGCTTGAACTCACAACCCTGAGATCAAGAGTTGCACGCTCCACCAACGGAGCCAGCCAGGCACCCCCCGACCATACCTATTTTTAAATGGAAGATTCTGACACATATAATTTCCTTATTAAGTAACATCACTCTTTCATCCAAGATTATGAGAAAAATGTCACTTTTCTTTTCCAGAGCTTGGCAAAAGTGTACCTGTATGTGGGCTTTTCTTTTTCACATTTTCCGACGCTTGTCTGATACACAGAGAAACCCCCGATGCTATGAATTGGTCAAGTAGTCTCGGTAACTGCACTTCTTCCAGTCTGATGGCTGTGGGTTAGGAGCTCATGTTGGTGCTCATGAAGATATTCTAGCCATAGCATCAGGGTTAGATCATACTCCCACTGCTTCCCTGTTGCTTTTGCTGATGGTGATCGTATTCTTTTCAACCTGTGAAGTTTTATGCACAGTTTTTTTTAATTGGGGTAAAAAACATACCATAAAATTTACCATCTTACCCATTTTTAAGTGTATAATTCAGTAGTGTTAATTGTATTTACTTTATTATGAAATAGGCCTCCAGAACTGGTTTATCTTATAAAACTGAAATTCTACACCTGTTAAACAACAAGTCCCCTCCCCCAACCCCTCTTCCCCTGGTGATCACTCTTCTACTTTCTGTCTCTATGGATCTGATTACTCCAGGGACCTCATATACGTGGACTCAGACAGTATTTGTCCTTTTGTGCCTGGCTGATTATACTCAGCATGATGTCCTCAAGCTTCCTCCAGGTTGTGGCAGGTCACTATGCAAGACTTTTTAAAAGTCACTTTCCTACTTAGTGGGGAGATTAGTTTCATTAAAGGTGATTACATAATCTATAAATCCTCCTCCCGGAGCTCAAGGAACTGCAATGCAGCACATGGTGATATTCTGAGAGCAAGTCAAGAGTCGTGGGACTCCCATCCTTCCTACTCACCAAGTGACAATGTCAGTAACAATCCTGATAGTAGCTATTGATAAAACCTTATTTGGTTCTTATTGATACTTGGGCCTAGAAAGATACAAATAGAAATTTTAGTTTCCTTCCCCGTGCGTGATTGTGAGAGTTAAGGACCTTACAGCTCCAGAGATGCCATTCTGTATCAGTGCTGCCCCCTGGGGTCGTGCTGTGTTCCACCTGTGCGGCTGAACATGGCGGCCCTGCCCTTTCCTGGGGTGTAGTCACCCTGCCTAAAGACCACTAACCTAGAGGAAGGCGGTCATTTCTATGGTCCTACTTAGAATTCAGAGAATTGAAGGAGACCACAGGTGTCATTTCATTCAAAGTAGTCCTTTTAAGTAGTCCTCAGTCCTTTGGGAGCTGAGTGCCCAAAGGCAAATTTTGTTCAAAATCATAGAGCTTCTTGAGGAAAAGCCAATGTTAGGTTTCACTTACACACTTCCTTTCCTATTAAATTTCTCATTTTCTTTCATATCCTGGATACAACCCAATTTCTTTTATACCTGTCCCAATTCCAGTTAGGACTTGGACGTGAAATCTATGAAAAACAATATTGTCCTGGATTTTTTTTTTATTTTTATTAGCCTTGAATTAAAAAAAGAGCAGCTACGGAAATCTTGCCAAAGTCATTCTTTCCTCCCCTAGGTCTTCCACTTTATTTCTAGAGGTTCAAGTGTGCACTCTGAACCTCACCCTTTGTCCTCACCCCTTGTCCCAATAACACAAGGAGACTCACCTCTTGTCCCAGTAACACAAGGAGAAGTAGGTGAGCATCAGCGCATGGCTGCCGTGAAGTCCCTCATTGAGATCGTGGTTGACGGTCTTCTCCTGTCTCGCCGAGAGGTTTCCTTGACTTTGACTTTACACCATTCCACCTTCATTTCTTGCCTTCCGCCTTCCACCCCCCAGCTCTGTTTGAGTAAGAAAGAGCATTCTGAACTCCTCAAATAGAACTCTTAAAAAAACCTTTGCTCAGGGAATGGCAGCCCTTTGCATGTATCATTGGTAATCACATATTTTGTTGGCCATGTTTCCGTCTTCCTTCTAGATTAGGAACATTTAAAAGACAGAGACTGTGTCTTCCACAGTTTTCCTCTCCCTGGCACATGCCCTTCAACCCGCATGGATGGGGAATCCTTCACGTGTTGTAGGCTGTGCTGGGTGAACAAAGAAGACATGGTCTCTACCCTTCAAAGAGCTCAGAGGCTAGCCGGGGAGACAGAATCCCATAAAATTAACCAACTTCAGGTCTAGTCACTGTATAAACCATGGAGTCAATGCTTCCAGAAGTATGTATTGACACCATGGCTAATGGTTAGTCTGAAAAGTCATGAATTTTAGAACCACATGACAATTTAGTAATCTTCAAGTCCCAGGAACAGATATGTATCTATTATGATACTATTGTTGATTTCTACCTCTTGCCTAGTCATATAAATTGCTTTAAATGTGTCAGACATTTTCCCATCCTTATCAATGGATATTTGGGTCCTATTAAATTATCATGTTTTCCTTTAAAAGTGCTCAGTGAGTCAAGTGTCTTTAGTATGTTCTAAGCAGATTACACGTGTATGGTCAATAAGACTTTTGGAATTGTGCATATTGTTTCACTTTAAAAGTTCCACGTTCCACTTGTGAGAAATGCCTGAGTGAATTCAGATAGGCCCGTAGCCTTCCTTCTGTGTGAGTATTAACGTTTGTCCAGGGCATTTTATCTCAGAGCTCCTGGTGGCTCCCTCACCAATGTTAGTTTCTTTTCTTTGGAGTTTGTTCAAGGCATGGCCTCATCCCTATATTTATAACTCTGTTCTCACATAGGCATAAGTCCTGTCAAAATATAGAGATAATCCAGCACCACAACGCAAATATTATTTCTGGCAATGTTCTATACCTCAGAAATGTGGGCTATTTTACCTATTCTGGAAGATAAATTCCTAAAATAGATGTAGCAATTTGTCAAGTCCCTCCACCAAATACCTCATGCGAGTTTACTGTTATCTTTTTATCTAGATTTAATCTGTCCCGTCTTCAAGGAGGATTCATTCTGGGGGCGCTATTTAGTGAATTTCCATGCCACCGTTTTTTTGCCACGTTCTTGCTGAGATCCAGATGTGGCTGAAATTCATGTCATACCCTGACCATTGAATTTGGGGTAAGGATTTTGAATTCTCACACGACAAACACATAAAGGCAGCGTCCTGTTGTAACTTCAGGGCTGCAAGCAGTGCCCTCAGGGGACTTCCCCTGCCCCCCCCTCTCGCTCCTGTGTCCCTTGCATATTTCGACAAAGAAGCAAGACAGGGACTAAGGAGTCAAGCAGATCTCCTCCAGAAATGAGGTGATTTCAAGACAAGCATCAGCTCTGTAATTCTTTGCTCCCGCCCACCTCTGCACGAAATATCTTTCGAGGTGATGGTGGCTCAGACAGAGCTGGACGGTCTTGGGGAAGCCTGTGTTTGGACGGCAGGGCAGGACAGTGGCATGTGTGTGTGGGGCCCCAGGGGAAAACAGACATGTGGGGGCTCCGTGGAAAACATTATTAAGAACTTCAAGACCAGGATGCCTGGGTGGCTCAGTTGGTTAAATGTCTGCCTTCGGGGCGCCTGGGTGGCTCAGTTGGTTAAGCGACTGCCTTCGGCTCAGGTCATGATCCCGGAGTCCCGGGATCGAGTCCCGCATCAGGCTCCCTGCTC
>NW_023270515.1:1467827-1528150 GCF_011800145.1 Mirounga leonina
TTATTATTATTATTATTATTATTATTATTTTTATTCTTATGTTAATCCCCTACATTACATCATTAGTTTTTGATGGAGTGTTCCATGATTCATTGTTTGTGCATAACACCCAGTGCTCCATGCAGAACGTGCCCTCCTCAATACTCACCACCAGGCTAACCCATCCTCCCACCCCCCTCCCCTCTAGAACCCTCAGTTTGTTTTTCAGAGTCCATAGTCTCTCATGGTTCGTCTCCCCCTCTGATTTCCCCCCTTTCATTCTTCCCCTCCTGCTAGCTGCTTCTTTTTTTTTTTTAACATATATTGCATTATTTGTTTCAGAGGCACAGATCTGAGATTCAACAGTCTTGCACAATTCACAGCGCTTACCAGAGCACATACCCTCCCCAGTGTCTATCACCCAGTCACCCCATCCCTCCCACCCCACCTTCCACTCTAGCAACCCTCAGTTTGTTTTTCAGAGGGGAAGAATGAAGCGGGGGAAATCGGGAGGGGTAGACGAACCATGAGAGACGATGGACTCTGAAAAGCATACATTTTTTTAAAGACTATATAGATGCTAAACTGTGACCCCAAGGTGGAAAATTCCCTGCACTCCGATTCAAAACGACTTTACGGAGTGTTGACTGTTAATCAGATGAACATGGCAGGCAGCCTGCTCGCTCCGAGGTACCTCCTACACTCACGTCTTACTTTCCCGGAAGGGAAGGGACGCTGAGAGCAGGTGTATGAGGCTTGTTCAATTAAAGAGACATTTTGTGCTTGGGAAGTAAAGGGTCCTCATCAGACCAGGAGCCCCAGTCAGGATGTGCAGATACAAAGCCATGCGGTGGCTGGAGTATCAGCCATTCGGATCAGCCCTGACCCAGGAAGGCGACCTTGACCTAAGTTGCAGCTGGGTATGTTCTCCAGCAGATTACATGGCTCTGGATTTTGGAGGGACTTGAAAATAAGATAGGGAGCGACTATCCACCATGAAGGAGGCAGAGCATGAGACTGAGCTGGCAGGTGGTGCTGGTGCTGGGTATGCATGCATTTTGTTTCCAGTGGGGAGATAGCTAGAATTTTCACCTCCCCGGGGTGTAGCTGATCAGATGGCCCATGCAGCTTCATCTGGTCTTCTAATCTGTCTTAATTCAGCTGTTGAGAAGTACACAACCTCAGACTTCTACGTGTTCTGAAGCTATTTTTGTTTTAGTTGACTGGGGGAGAAAAACTGGCTGCTTCTTGATTACCAAAAAAGAAAGTTTCCAGCTTCTGCAGCCTCGGAACACCCCCTCGGGGAGAGGCACACCGAGTAGCACACCGTGCCAGGTTACCATCTGAGCTTTATCACAAGGAGTCCGCACACAAGACCGGAGCTTCAGCTTCCTTAGGAGGGGTGCACATAGCGTCCATGAAACTAGTTCAATTGTGTGAAAAAATAAATCAGGACGCCCGGACAGAGGGAATTACGGAGTAAGAGCTGTCTGCACAGTCCCCGAGCCCCGTTCTCACCAGCAGGGTAAGCACATCTGCAGGTGGGGTCCGAATGGGCTGAACACTGCACAGTGGTTACTGGGCTCCCTGGCAATCTCGTGAAGTGTGTTCACCCCATCTTTCCCCTGAAACTGTTGGTGCATTTTCAAACACAGAATTTTGGGTGACGTGGTGGATTTCCACACTAAGGAGGAGAAAGAAGGAGGGTCAGGAAGCATGATCCCCACCCTGCCACCAGGTGGGTCGAAGAATAAAATATCTGTGCTGTTGATCGCAGAGGGGTCATCAAAGTCAGATCTTCCATCTTCCAAGCCAATATCACCCCGTCTAGACAGGCAAGATGAAACGGCAGGTGTGCAGACGTCCAAACCACTCTGCCTAGGTTCAAACTCCATCCATTCCAGATTAGCAGCTGTAATTCTTGGGCAAGTCACTACATCTCTCCGTCAGGGTCTCAAATTTTGTGTCCATCAAATGGGCATCATTGTCCTATCCACTTCATAGGATTGTCGCTACAGAACCTTCCACTGCTGCTTTGCCGACACGGAGCCTGATGCTTTGGGGCAAAGTAGGGAAGGCTTTGCCAAACTTGGAAGCATGATCTTTCACTCAGCCCTAAATGTGGCTTCTCTTGGTTAACAGCGGATTTGGCTGAGGTTCTTCCCTCTCCTGTACACTGTTTTGTTCACGTGATGAGGAAGTTGAGTGCCGCCGTAGATCATGATGGGCTCAGCCATGGTGGGGTCATGTTGGCCGTGGCGAGTGACCATTCAGGGCCTGGGATGGGTGGCTGTTTAGGGCCTGGCAGGGCAAGATTCTCCCGGCTATGAGGGCGTTTTCATTCTGTGGTCTTCGGCCTTCACTTGATTACACCCAGCACTGTGTTTTACTCTCCATCCTGGGGAAGGGATGGAGCAATAAAATGCCGGTGTTTACTGCTGAAAGCAAGCGAAGAGGTCTTTCTCTGGGGTCTCTGTAATCTGGGGGAACGTGGACTTTCTGGCCTCACATCAGCTTCTCTGGCCTTTGAAATATAGAAGTGCCCTAAAAATAACATGACTAGAAGAGGGACGGGCAGGCTTGGTGCTTTCACAGTGATACATACGGGTCTCATTTCGTTCGGAAAACAGGCCATGCCTCTTGGTTTTCTCCCCTCATCATCTGTACAAGGTCGATTTGTCCTTTAATGAGTTCGTTTAAAGGCTCATCTCAGTGTCTGCCTTTACATTTATCTTTTATTGACGCTTTTCCACCTCTTTTCTTTCTCGTGGCTTTGGACTGACTGGCTGTAGCTCCCGGGATAGGAAACAGGGCGAGTCTGCTGTCCTTTTCTGCTGTGTGTGGCTCTGGTATCTTCGGTGTAGACTATGAGAAATAGTATGCGTTGGGGCGCGTGTGTCTTTGAGAGCCTTTTGTTGGGTCACAGCAGCTGTTGGAGAAAGCATCTGCTCTCTACACCGACAACCTCTGTTCTGAGGATATTCTAAGGAACCGCCACAGCGTTAGGAGGGCAAAGAAGGAAGTGGGGCAGACGGAAAAGCATTTCTTTGGGTGCAGCTCAGATGTGGAAGGTGGATGATGATGTTCACGTTCATGGATCGTTCTGGCTCCTTGCAGATCCATGGGGCTTCCCAGGACTGCTCAGGGCAGGCTCGTTCTGCTCTTGCTGGGGTCGGGGAGGGGCTGTGTATTGGCTGACGCTTCCTTCTCCACCTCAGCCGTGCGGGTCTCTGCAGATGGATTCGCTGCACACACGAGGCCCCAGGGCCACTCCTGTCTCCCCGCTTCCTTCCCGCCTCTTCCATTGGTCACCATTCTACCCTCTTCCCATGTCTTCTCTTTCTGGAGAAAAATACAAGCTATCATTTGTATCAACACAGAAAACACATCCACACTGGGATTAGAGGCCCACCTGAAATTAATAACAACTAACAGGTAGAGACTACCTAGTTTGTGAAAAAACCATCACAAATCCCAGTATTCTCTCTTTACATTCTCATAATAGCTATGTGAGCTACAGGTTGAATTTAATTTAATGTAATGTAATTTGGTTTGATTTGATTTAATTTATTTTAATCCTTTGTGGAGAGGAAACTGAGCAGATGAAGAAGCCAAGCTCCGAGGAGTGAAATCACTGGTTCAGGGTCATTTGGCCACATGTGACAGCCGGGGTTCCTCCTGGTCCCCAAACTGCTGAGACCAATGTGCTTTCAGTACCTTAACCTACTGCAAATGGAATGCAACGGAAAAGCGAGAGGCAGGCCTCTTTTGAAGCCTGGTTTCCCATTCCTTTGCCATCCGATTCCTTTCAGGGACCAGGCTTGTGCACTGAGACCATTTTCAACATGCGTCATTCTCACAGCCCGATGAAGGAGGGGTACCGTTGTCCTGGCTTTGTGGGAGCAGAAACAGGCCCAGAGAAGCCAAGTGACCCGCACAGGGTCACACAGCGGCTAAGGGGCAGGACTGGGAGAGTCTGGACAGTCTGATTCTAGGACTTTTCTTTCTTTCTTTTTTTTTTTTTTTTAAGATTTTATTTATTCATTTGAGAGATAGAGAGCTTGAGCGGGGGTGGGGGGAGGCAGAGGCAGAGGGAGAAGCAGGCTCCCCGCTGAGCAGGGAGCCTGACGTGGGCCTCGATCTCAGGAGCCTGAGATCATGACCTGAGCTGAAGGCAGACGCTTAACTGACCGAGCCACCCAGGCGCCCCTGATTCCAGGACTCTTCTTTTGTCTTTCTTTCTTTCCTTTTGGGTTGTATTTATAAAGGTATAATTTGCATATAGTAAAAGCTACCTTGTTCAGTTTATAGTTGATGAGTTTTGACACAATTGCTGTCTTATCATTGAGACAAAGACTCTTCTACCACCCCATAAATTTCTTTGTGTGCCTCCCTGAGGAGAACTGACAGCAACCCATGTCTTATCGTGACTCCTTTTTGAGCTGAGTTGAATAAACAAAGCAAGGTGATTGTATCGGCCTATTTGAGATACGTGAATTTGAAAATTTAGAGGTATGCACTGTAAATGAACTTAATAGCATATGAACTCATCCTGTTTTGAACTCACAAGATACAAAGCAAATCCACAAAATTAGAGGATCCACACAGACGCCATTAAAGTGTTCTTAAAGTTCCAGCATATTCCAGTTATGAAATTGTATGTGTGGCATGTGGCCATTTTTATAAAATGGAGACTCTATTTATGCACGTTCACACAGAAAAAAATGGGAAGGAAACATTCTGGAATATTTCATGAACTATTAACAAAATTTAACCCTGATTAAGTTGAATTATATGTAGTTTTATGCTTTCCTCCTTGTACATTTATTTTCTGAAATTTTCATAATGACCATATCCTAGTTGTATAAATGGAAAAACAGTGTTATTTAAAAAAGAAAATTGGCACAGGAAAGGTTTTAAAAATATGGGTATAGGGATGCCTGGGTGGCTCAGATGGTTAAGCGTCTGCCTTCGGCTCAGGTCATGATCTTGGGGTCCTGGGATCGAGCCCCACATCGGGATCCCTGTTCAGTGGGGAGGGAGTCTGCTTCTCCCTCTCCTTCTGCTACTCTCCTAGCTCATGCTCTCTCTCTTTCAAATGAATAAATAATAATCTTTAAAAAAATTAAGATATGGCTGTAGGAAAAGTATAAAGTGAATTTCAGTAAGACAAACCATGCACGGATCCCTAAAAATGAAGGTCCTTTTGTAAGCAGTCTGCCTAAACCACAGCAATGCTAATTATTTCTATTACCATGAAGGTCAGGATAAAGATGCTAGGGGCAGAATATAGCATCTGGGGTGGAATTTCGGCCTGTGGGTCTTTCTGCAGTGAGAGCGAGCACAGGGAGAAGAGTGAGGAAGTACAGAGATCGGTGCCCTTGTCTGTGAAGATCCCATCACTTTTTCTTTTAACCAACTATTTTTTTTTAAAACCCTTCCAGCTGTAGTTCTCTTTTGACATTAGTTTCTACACCTTTAGGGATTGAATTAGTGGAGTTTTAATGCTCCATTTTCAGAATGGGAAATTATAGGTGATTAAAAGTATCAGTGGCAAGAAATTAAATCTATTCTGTCTTTATCACATAACGTTGGCATGAAAGTCTCTTCTGCTCTTCAGACAAATTCAGGGGCTTTGATTTGGAAGAGGCTTTTAACGATGTGCCTTTGATGATCCTGAGAAGCCACCTGTTCAATGATCGTGGTGGCCCCAAGCAATCATCAACTACCTGCTGGCTAACCCAGCCGCTCACCCCACTTCACCGCCGTGACCATGGTTTTGCTCCACTGTTCATTTAAAGTCTGGTATTTCATTCAAGAGACTGGTGAAACTCTGTCGATAAAATGTTAAATGTAATACCATAGAAACACACATTTTTGTTTCTTTATAAACACGGTGAGCAAAAGAAAACACAGAAAAAGTGCTGGGAAGGGTGAACTGAGATCTTCGGGGACAATCCCCGTCTTGACGTCTCCTGTGTGCAAGGCATCGATTCTGGGAAGAATCTGCAATATTCCAAATGTTGTGGTCCCTGAGCACGGCCCGCACCACAGACAGGAAGATTCGTGCTTTTCCTCTTATTTAGGACCCATCTGAGAAACTGCTCGTCACGATGCTACCATTTCAGGCTAGCTAGAAACCCTGAAACCATTGGAAGTATGAATATCAACAACAGCACAAAAGGAAGACAGCATCGAGGAGAAAAATTACTTACCCGAAAATGCATCACCAGGGGATAGACGGCGTTAAGTAGCACTTGCTAACAAGAGCTTCCAAGCCACCATGGGAATGAGATGGATTTTTCTTTCCATCTTTTGCCAAATCTCCACAACTACTTGGTAGACAGACTCCAAGAGAGGCCAGATGTTGGAAACAGAGAGCAAGGTGCTTTAAAAAAACCCCAAAATGCCTTGAAACAGTACTTTCCCTTCTTTTGTTGTGGACATGCCATCCAGTTGGGATCACCGAGTAACACCGTCTCTGGAATACTTTGTCCCTGAGGGACGGGGGAGAGCATGCCTACTTGCTACCAGGTCCTGACGTGTGGCCAGAAGGGGCCAGAGGTTAAGGTCGTTCCCTCTCAGAGGCAGGAGCAGAGACTCCAGTAAGGGATGTCCCCAGCGATGCACAGCTGGGGTGGGGGCACTGTGACTCACACTGATCAAGATGTGAAAAGCCCCCTTGACTCCCACTCACTCTGGTGAGCCCTGGTCCCTCACCTCTGCCCCTGTCTTAGCCATCTTGGGTCAAGCTCTTACCCAGCTCATAGAGATGATTGGTTTATGCCCTGTCTGCGCCTCCAGGTTGTGAGCCAAACAAAGTCAGAGAATGTGCCCTTCTCCAGGGGACCCTCAGTGCCCAACCCAGTGCTTGGCTCCCTGGAGAAAGTGAACAGTCCAGGAACGAGTCCCTCCCCTAGGCTGTGTCCAAGCCTCTGTCTGACACTGAACCCGTAAACTGCACTGCAGATGGTCTTGCACATTGGTGAATATACCTAATTTTGACAATCTGTTTTTGTAAAGAATCTTTTATTTCTTAGGCTGGGAGAGACCAAAATCCTTTAACTGGAGCATTTTCCTTCTGCAGCAGCAGTGAGAGGCTGATGCCGGGGCAGTGAGCAACCTGTTTAACTGTCACTGCAGGAGTCTCTTGGGGAGCCTGGGAAGGAGTAGAGAGTAGGTGGGACCCTGGGGACCCTGGGGATGGCCTGGGACATTGACTTGAGAAGGCTCTTTGTTTCCCAAGCTTATGGGGACTTTGGAAGTGGTGACCCTCTAGTCAAATCATGTCACTAAATTAAATATCAAGCCAATAAAGATACAGTACAGATTTATACATATTTATTTATTTATTTGTTTGTTTCAGAGGTAGAGTTTAGTGATTCATCAGTTGTATATAACACCAAGTGCTCATATCATATCACGTGCCCTCCTTAATGCCCATCCCCCCATCCCCCTACCCCCCACCCCTTCTCTTCCAGCAACCCTCAGTTTGTTTTCTAGAGTTGAGCATCTCTTATGGTTTGCCTCCCTCTCTATTTTCATCTTATTTTATTTTTCCTTCCCTTCCCCTATGATCCTCTGTTTTGTTTCTTATATTCCACATATGAGTGAAATCATATGGTATTTGTCTTTCTATGACTGACTTATTTCGCTCAGCATAATACCCTCTAGTTCCATCCACATTGTTGCCAATGGCAAGATTTCATTCTTTTTGATGGCTGAGTAATATTCCATTTAAATGCTATGGGTATAGCTTCATAAAATGTTCTCAGAATGTCATTTGGACCTTAAATTTAACTTGCTAAAATTCATTTCACATTCCATTCTCTTCAAACTTCTGGAATGGAAAGTAAATATCTGATAATGGGAACCTCTGTCTCATCCTGAAGATGAAACAGTGTGTACTGGCTGAACGATTTTCCAAGGAGACGTAATTTGTCCGGTGTTCTGAGTTTGCACTGATGCAGAAGGAGGTTTTGGTAATTTGGTTTCGTCTACGACATATGATGAGCATACCCGATTTTACAGGTGTCGATGGGAAAGTATGAAAGCTGAGACCCCCCCACTGCAGTATTCTGGAAGTCATATAATAAGAACATGCAAAATGACAGCACAAACTCATAACTTATAGTTGTGGCCCATGAGAAAGCTGGAAATTGAAGTTTCCAAAGACTTTATTAAAATAAGTTTCCAAATCCTTGAAATTACATAACTTCTTGAATCTTTTACTTCCTTTGGGGGAACGTGTGACCAGTGCCTGGTGGAGCCGCGTGGAGCCTGAGGCAAAAGGAAATGTCAGTAATACCAGTCGATCCTGTCTTTGTGTATAATGTTGATATCTCGTTACGATGACTTTTTACGGTACTTTTGATTTTCTAAAATATTGCCTTAAAATATATTTTTTTATCTTTTTAAAGCTTTATTGAGGTATGATTGACAAGTAAAATTGTAACATACTTACAGCGAACAGTGTGATGGTTTGATATATGTGCACATTGTGAAGGATTCCCACCATTGGGTTAATTTCCACATCTCTCACCTGACATACTTACCTTTGTTTTTTGGTGGGAACACGTAAGTTCTACTCTCTTAGCAGATTTCAGTGATACAACACAGTAATATCAATGTAGGTACCATGTTGTACATGAGATCCTAGACTTTATTCATCTTATAGCTGAACGTTGTACCTGTTTACCAAAGGAAGTGTGGATTTTGCAGCCAGCATGCAGGCAGGTGTTTGCTGAGTCTGTTTGTGAGGGTTGGGACAGCACCTCATTTCCTATTTAAACTGGCACTGTGAGGACATAGGTGCTGGTGATGTGTGTAGACCCCTACATGTAGCATACAGGTGATCAGCCATACCTCAATCTCCATGCCAAGCTCAAAATGCAGGAAGAAATGGATCCAAAGCCACTTATTTACCAGAAAGTAGGTGTGGTCTATTTCACCAGTGGAATCATATCAAATATGAACTGTGATTTTGCAACTTGGTTGAAAGAGTCACCCAGACAAATTTATATGCTGAGTCAGATACCTTTCAGATGTCACTTCAGACTCTGTCAGTGAGGACCCGTGGGCTCCATAGGCTTCAGGCAGGTGTGAAATGACAGCATGCACCTCCTGGCCACACCACGTGTCTCCACCTCTGCATCTCCTGCCCTGGCACTTCCTCCTCGTCCCCTGGTAGATGCCAGAAGTGAGACCTCGCCCAGCCGAGAAGCATTAAGAACTGGACTGGTGAGGGACAGCCGCTGGTGGCTTACTCGCTGACCTTTTCCTGCTGGGGTCCCCTGGGTCGCACCGCTCTCTTATAAGGCGCAGCTGTCAAGCCGACTTGATGATGAGCCCCCCTTCTCTCCTTCCTCCCTCACTCCAGGCGCCCTCTCTAACAAAGCTGTAGTGCAAATGGCATTTGCCTCAGGCTCTGCATTCTGGGAAACCAAATGAAGACATATTCTTTGTTATTTTCCTGTAGCTCTTGGTACAGTGGGACTGTCAGAAAAATTACTTCAAAATTTTTACCTTGAAATACCAATCCTGCCTTTTTATGGATACATGGCATGTACTAGATTTTCAGAAAGAACTGTCATGTACCCACTCTTTATTTGGGCTCCTTTTAATTGGGAGTTTATTAAATTCTGGAATGCTATCTTCTTATTAGTTAACATCACCAGGGAAGGATGCCTCCCTTCTGAGAACCATGTGAGTTGCTTGGCAAGTGTTTAAGAGATGGGGACAGTCCTCTCCGGCCGTGTTTCTGCCTCGTTTCTTCCCGTATCCTCCCTGGTTCTCTGCAGACTCTGCAGCAAGCATGCCTGCCACCAGCTCATGCTGGAGGAGGTTACTTCAGTGTTGCAATCAGAATGTCTTGTGTTGCATCCTTAGAGGGCTAGTTAGCATTTCCTAATCGCAAAATGAGGACAATATAGAAAGAGGGAGTTTTCAAGAAGATGTGTCTGTGCTCTAATAAGCTGAGTAGTTTTTGTATTTGTGATTCTAAAGGTAAATTGAGTGGAATAAGCTTTCTCACACGAGACCCTCTGTCCCTTGAAGAGGTCTTGGGAATGATGACAGGGACGCTTTCTTGACATGTTGGAAGAGAGAATGCCATTGTGCCTGAGGAGGATGGGCACAGAGCTGGCCTGAGCAGCAGGGATGCTGATTTCAGAAGGCCAAAGAAGGAAGGGACTGTTATTCTTCCAGGCACTTAGGAAAGCTTGGAAGAAGGTGCTGGGTCGGAAGTGGGACAAGGTGTAGTGGAGGGTCCCAGCCAGGAGTATTTGATGAATGTGAAGTTGTTAGCATGAGGATGGAGTTGACCAGGAGAGGACCTGAATGAGGACATCTGTGCCAAGGGCCATGACAAAGGGCGGATGGCAAGAATCGTGGGATAAAACAATCATGTGTGATGACCACTGTAGACCCCCCAGAATAGAAAAGCTCTCAGATAGTTCCCCACAGCGCTCAGCCTTCCCCTTAAAAATGCTGCAAGGTCTCAGAGAATTCTGAAATGAGATACTCCTAGTGAATAGTTCCTTTTCATCAGGATCATTTTCTGATCTGAGACACCGTCTCCTTGTGACATCTATCAGTTTCATTTTGCCTCCATCACATTAGACCTGACACAAAACCCCTGTCTTAGAAATACTGAAAAAATGAACTCTTTTTTTCCCCTGTGCACATTTCATGTTGGATTTCCTCGGGTTTCTAAAATGTGATCTTTTATGGAATGAGGTATTCATGACATTTGAAAGGTGTCAGTGTCTAAGGTATTTAAAGACAGTGAGGGTAGAGTGCGCTCTTATTTGCATTTGTATTCCATTGAATTTTGACTTTATTCAGCTCTACAACCCTGTCCTTTTATTCTCTGAAATTCGCTTCCCCCCACCCCCCTGGCCCATCTATGGATTATGTGGGGAAGGATGGAAGGTTTAAACACTGAAGTGTTCAGTTTCCTATAGCTGCCATGCAGCTGGCTGGGTCCTCCGTAGTGGTGGCCCGATTCCCTTCAGTGCAACTTAACCAGCCTTGCAGTTGAAGAGGGCACTTCAAAATAGGGCGAGAAGAAAGGGGCATTTTACTTGCAAATCTACTCTATTTAAGAAATGTGTCATTTATTTAAATGAAGATGATGTATACTCCCGGTTGATTGTTGAGGTGATGCCATGACATGGGACCTGAATGAAGTTTGTAGAACAGTTGATGTTTGGCTAAGAACTGTAGCCACTCTCCATGGGAACACACGGGCAGATCTAGTGTTCTGAAAATTCAAGACGTTCCAAATTAGATATGAAGACGGGGCCCACATTTATATAACCTTTCCAACTTGTGGCCTTTTGTTCCACCTCCTGCCACAGAGAATTGGTTCATCCTCCCAGAATGGGACTGGATTGGGTGGGCATTTGCACTTCATGGTGACTGGGTTGGGGTGTGTGGTGGCTTGGTGATGCCGGGACACTGGGCTTTGTCACCTTCTCTCGAGTTATCCTCTGCAAAAAGCAACAAGCATACACAGGGATGGTCAATTGGTTAACATGAATCTTTATCATTCACCCTATTTATTTATATGACTCAGAACAGGAAAGCAAGATTTTTCCAGATGATCCATCTACTGTTAATCAAGAGTTGACTAAGGATCTGGGAATTTCTCATTACAACATTGAACACGAATGGGAGCTGATAATTATTTTTATGATACTGTTTTTAGACTGGAGTCCTGGACACAAATATAAATTTTGAGAACACCTTTTCCCCCTTAGTGAGAGTCACCTATAGAGGTTGCCTCCTTGTCCAGTGCTCTGTCTCTCTTCCCAGGATCTTATTTGAATAGTTATGTAACCAAGACAATCCCTGCAAGTCTCTAACCTCTAGGCACCGAAGTCCCTTCTCCAGTCTTGACTGCGTCACCAACTAGTTCCTGACTTTAGACAAATCAGACTCCCTTCCTGGTTGCATTTTGCTCATTTGGAAAGTTAGAGACTTCATAATCTCTTCAATCTTTTTCAACTTGAAGCATATTTTCAATAACGATCAGAAAATTGGATTGACACAATACTTCTCTCTCCATGGACTAGAACCATTCCAAGCATCATGTTATTTAAAGATAGTAGTTGGATAAGCTTTGAGGAAGCATGCTTGTATGTTGACATGTGTAATGCATTTCACATAGCTCCCTAGACCTCACAGAGAATCTTGCCCAATGATCCAAGACTGACCATAAAATTTTCATGCTTTTGGTCAACCTGGTAAAATGAAAATGCACAACGTAGGCTTGCACAATGACAGACGGATGACTCAACAGTAGGAGAAACTCTGACTACAACCTAATGTTTTTTTTAGTCGATCAATTTTTTTTTTTTTTTAAATCTCGACATTGTGATTGGAATGAGAACATAACTGTGTAGGGGCCATCATTGACCAAAGTGATAATTCTCATTTTCTCACAGTTGGCTGTTTTCCTCATATTTCAAATGAGGTTTTCCTCCGTCAACAATAGCTTCCCATCTGGTGTTCCTTGGATGTGGGCGAGGGGGGCAGTCTGTGCAATTTGAATGGATCCTTTCTGGGCTTGACCCTTTCTTGGTCTCTCATGAGCACCATGTTTTTACCATCTGAGTTCAAGTAACATAGAACATGATATAATGCAACAGATATTTGCAACACTAGATGTGATAAAAATAATCCTGAATATATCTGATAACAATTTCTTTCCCTTTTGTTTTTTTTTTATGCCTTTAGCGACAAGGTGCTGGGGCAACCAATGGAAAAGACAAGACATCTGGCGAAAATGGTAAGATGACATGAGTTGTCCAGATATTTCCTTGTATCACCTCTGCAACCTCTTGCCCGTGGCAAGTGTGGGTAATGTCTTCCATGCAAACCAGCTTACTATTCATGTTTGTGCTTTGGGGTTGGAGTGGATCTGAGCAATTCACAGTGAGCACCATGGTCTGGTTTTACAAAGAAAACCAAGCTAGTTAAATGCGGTGATAGGAACAGTTTCCTTCCCAAAGGAGGACTCCCATTTTGGGCAACGTGATAATTACAATGCAAATATAGTTCTGTGCTTTCTTCATTAGGGTTGGTGAGACTCGTCGGAGTTGTTGTGAGGATAAAATGAGATCAAATGAGATAAGTGCTTTGAAAGCTGTGAAGTGCTCATCTCCTGACGGGAGCCTCCACAGTCTGCTTCAGCCCTCCCTAGGCCCCAGAGCAGAGCGCGGGCTCCAGGGGGTCTGGATCAGGGAGGGGATGCAGCGAGTTGCCAGCGAACGCGAACGTGTGGTAGAGGCCAGAGTGCGTGCATCCTGGGCAGCAGTCTCCATGCTGGCCTTGAATTGTAGGAGCGGTCATCGTATTTGTGGATGGGGCCTGAGGCTCGGAGAGGGGGTGCTGGCTGTGACCGCAGATGGGAAGAGGGTGGACTTGGGAGGAGACCCAGCTGGGTGTGAGCCTGGCCCCCCAACTTTAGTGGCGTGAGGGGGCAGACGCATATTAATGAGGACTGTGGTATGCTCCTGGTGAAGTTAGATTCTGGGTGTTCTTACTTGTTGTTGTTGATTATGAAATGAACTCACCTTTGTGGAAAACTGGTCCTGTTTCGTGTGGATAGGATCTGTGCCCGCGCCCCCTCCTTCTGTCGTGCGTCATGCCACTCTCCAGACTGGCTGCAAAAAACTCCCTGGGTGCCTTCAGGGTCCTCCACTGGGCCTGCGCGCTGGGGCCTGAGCAAGACTCAGCTACTGCAATCTTCCCCTGTGCCATACTCTGTGGCCTGCTGACTCACCCTCCTGTTCTGGGCCATCCTTGCAGGCAGGGTCAGTGTGCTGACCCCAGGGTGAAAGGTCATCATGCAAATGAGTAGAGTGTGTCCATTTGGAGCTGGGGGCCCTTCCTGTCTTCTCTGTGAGTGGGGGGTGGGCTGTTGGCACAGAGGTCAAAGAGCAGAGAGGGGCAACATGAGAACTGCACACAGAGGAGGGCAGAGGGCCCCCCAGCAACTTGCTGGTCTCCCTGGTTCATGGATTCGTAGCCATCTCTTTCCTGGAGGCCTTCTGCGGGCCCCACAGCCTCAGGATCCCAGGGTTTTATAGTCAGGTCTTTCAGAGACCTGCTGCTGGGGCAGTTCTCATGCCTTTATTCTCCTGGCTTATTTTCATTCTTAAAAATTCTCGAAGACCCCTAGGAGGGGGTCTTGGGGTTGGTTCCCATATTAGAAATTAAAAGGGAGAAAATTTTAAAAAGGTTTACGAATTAATTCAGTAAAAATAAAGTGATAAACCCATGACAAGTTCATGTAAGTAACATTTTAAATGGAAACGTAATGACATTTTCCAAAATGGAAAAAACTATTTAGCAAAATGATAGCAATGTTTTACATGTTTTTGCAAATCTCTTTAATGTCTGGCTTTAATAGAAGACAGCGAGCTGCCTCTGCATTCCATCCCGTGGCATCTCACGTCGGGTCGGCTCAGGAAAATTCCACTGTGACCTGAGAGCGCGATTGGAAAAAGCAAGTCATACCCTAGTACTCTAAAAAAGAATTCTGATCTGAGCGCTTCCTCAGAGGAGGGCTGCACCCCGGGGCACCTGGTCCACACTCTGAGCATTGCCACTCCGGAATGACTCCCGTGTCATGCGTGAGGAGCCTGGACTCTGAAGATCAGGCAGAGTCGTGGCTCAGAAATGACCAGACCCCTTGCATTCACTGCCTCTGCCCCTCGGCTCTACCCTGGCCTCCATCCCACTGGTCCTCCGAAGCATGTCTGCACCCTCAGTGCTTTGCACCAAAGACAAGTATCAGCTGTTGGAGAAGACACGTCTTTCTGCCATTCTGAGGCATGGCATTCTTTCAGCCCAAACCCCATCTCTTCTAGTGAAAACCGAATATGTCTTTTCTGGAGGTACAGAAATCAATGGAAAGAAAATATCAAGATGCCGTGGAGAAAGCTTTCCTTTATATAATTCTAGATATTAGAGGATATTCACTTCTGAGTAGAAAAAGAGTTGTTTATAATTAGAGATTATTCAATACTTGTAGAACAAAGGTGCTGTCTACATTTAAATTATTAAGATGTTGCCCTTTGATTTCAGACAAAACTGCTCACACGTGATATACGTACACGACATTTTATTATAATATTGAGTTTGTGCTTTGCCTCTAAAAATGAACAAAGACAAAAAAAAAAAATGAACAAAGACATAAGTCAGTAACAACCCAGCAATGACTGGGGTAAAGACTTGGTCTAAAAGACATTTTCCTAAATATCTAAGTCGCTTCAGTCCTTGTTCTTAAATTTGTAATACGAGACTATCATTTGGGAATTTGTTTTAACCTATTATTACATTCCACTGAAATTCAAATTATTTTACTCTGTCATCACAGGTGTCTCGAGAGATCTTTTAGCTGAATGTATATTTCCTGTTTGCACAAATGAAGCTGCCCACATGTGTGGAAGGAACAGGGACCCATGGGAGTGGAACCGTGGAGCACAGAACATCAAAATGTCAGGAGAGTTGGATCGTAGTCAATTAATCACGAAATGATCATTCCCAAATTTCATTAGTTATCTACAAGTCAAAGTGTTCTTATTACAATTATTATAAATTTACTCTAGGCTTCCATTTAACACTTAAAGCAATGAAGACAATGGCAGTGAGTTATGAGTGCCTCGAAATTCTAATTCAGATCACAGAAGACACGTGTCAGATACATGAAAACTCCAGAGGGATCTACATTGTTGGCTCTGCTGGAGTTTTGTTACATTAAAAGTTATCTCAAGAGGGCCACTGACAAAGAATCTGGATTCTTGGTATTCCAAGATTATTTTTACTGATGGAGTTGTTGCTGTGGTGTTTACGGATATGAGATAGGATGTTTATCCACTACACATCCAGAATGCCCCTGAAATCTTCCTCAATCTCTGGGATGCCAACCTCTGGATACACAACCCAGTTCTTCAACACATCTGCAGTATGGAGATAGGTTTTTCAGAAATTTTAGGGTTATTATTATTTTTTAATTAAAAAATGAATTCATTAGGCTCTTGTTAGTTCAGAGATTTTTATTCCTATATGGACAAAGTACCTTCATTGTTTGATTAGTTTAGGCCAAGAACTTCATTTGTTACCCTTCTTGTGTGAAATGATAGTTCATAGCTCCAGTTACGACTCGTCTACTGTGTTAAACTTAAACATGTTTATAAATACAGACGCAACCATCTGACTCTCGATTATTCACCTCCAATCACCAGTTTGGACGCAAGCAAAAGGTTTGGTTTTTTTTTTTTTTTTTTTTTTTTGCAAGACAGTAATTTTCCTCAATGTCTTGATCTGTATCTTGATACTTGTTCTTCAGAGAGACTCCAAGAGTTAAGGGTTTTATTGACATAGAAAGTCGGAAAATACTGGAAGGAGAGTGGCCGCTGGGAGGCCTCCAACATGAAGGAAAGATCTACAAATAATAAACCCCTGGCAGAGCTTACTTTCAGAGCCTGGAGGCTTACCCAAGCTAAATTGAATTTCTAAAACTGGAATGGATTTCTCTTGATTTAGTGAGCTGTGATATATTTGTTTCTGGAAAGCTCTGTCTTTGGGGGTGGAAGGCACGGATGCACCTGATTTAAGAAAAGGATCCCTTCCCATCCAGACTGTGGGTAAACGTCCAGAAAGAAGGTGCTATTCTGTACCATCTGTGGAGCTCACTGCAGTTGTAATTTCTTTGAGGTGTGAGTGCCTGAGCAAGAATGCAGGCGCCATGCTTGGGTAGGCGTGACCCTTCTTTGGAAAAGAAGTGGTGGCTTGAGAAACTTCTAGTAGGTGTGGGGATATGCTAAGATCACATAACGTTCAGTTTGCTTTGATATGATTATATGATTGCTAACAATGAATAAGATCAAACGTTGTCCTGGGTGCTCTCCTCTCCTTGTTTTGAATAAAACCCAGACACATGGAAATTTAAGTTTATCTCTCCTTTGGATTTGAGAAAACACACATGCACGCACTGAAATTTGGTTTTTCTGCTATCAAGTAGGTGGAGATATTGAGAAGGATTTGTGTTTATAGATAGACTTAGACACTACCATTAATCTGGGCATGATTGTGCAAATAAGAAATGAAATTCAGATGTTTACCCCCAAAGCAGCCCCCTCTCAGCTCCAGATCACTTAGTAGAGAGCAACACTTTTTCTTTTGGTGTTTTTGGTGTATGATGACCTTTTATACCTGCAAATGGACGTGGGCAGAGTTTGCCTAGGACACATCAAAGCTGCCAGTTCTCCTGGTTTGCAGAGGCGTGTGGAGTGAGGCCTCGAGTATGAGGGTGGATGATGAACTGGGAGTAGGATGGGTCCAGGAACAAAGGGGACTGAGCGCTTACTTTCTCCACTGAGAGAGAAGGTCAATCAACCTGGCAGGAGACGCTGCCTGGCTGATCCTGTTTTTGTGCACAGGATGTTTGGATGGAAGGTAAAGGAAGAAATGCAATTTCTAGAAAGGCTACGGAGGTGTCACATCATGCAACCACTGAGGCAGGGAGGTGACCTGGTTCCGCTTCAAATGCAGGGTAGGAGAGACCAGAGTTCAGGGCCGACAGAGCGAAGGTCACAGCCCGCGTGTGCAGGCATCTGGAATCCAGGATCTGTGAAGCTCTGCTCCACACGGAGATCTAATATGCCAACTCTGCTTAAATCTCAATGGGAGTTTAGGTGGGAACTTGCCATCCTCTGCTAAACCTCTTTGAAAAGGGGAAAGAAAGAATTCAGAATGTTGAGCAGCAACATGGATCGGAAATACGCCGTTCTAGAATGTTTACAGCCCACACCTGGCGGTGGGAAAAGCACCTCCCCAGAGTTATCAATCTCTCAGGTGTGCAACGATTACTGGGCCAGAAAGCTCTAAATCTGTCTCTGGCTGGTGTAATCAAGCCTCGAGCTGCGGGGAGCCCAGAATTCGCCTGCTGACATATTGCGAGCGCTGCAGTGAACACCACAGACACGTGAAGCTTTCAAGGCGAAAAATCAAACGACTCTGGTCTCCATCTGGGGCCTCTTGGCCCTTTCTCTCTTTCTTTTTCCATACTCAGAACAACCAGAAAAAAAAAAAATCAAAACCAGAGTGATAAGACATGAACACAGCTTTCAAATATTACAGCAGGATATGCTCTTCTTTGCTGTCAGCGTGCAACGCTCGGAAGATCTATATTCCAGAAGGAAGGGATGGGCACACAAGGTTGCTTCTGATATTGATCCAGGGGGAGAAAGAATGAAATTAGAATTGCTGATCAAGCCAGGCCATTCAACCACCAGGCTCTGCACACAAACCTGGTCAATGGGTAATATTGTTCAACAAATGAGTCGATCCGGCGTGAAGGTTATTTTAGGGATTAGTGCCAATAGGAAATTTATTACTGTTAATCTTAGTTATACCGGTGATTTTATTTTTAGGGTGGCCTCCAGTTTGAGCATTACAATGACTTCTGTGTGCAGGTCATACTTTGGATAGGTAATGGTGCTTCGAATCCACTGTCTTCGGAGTAAACACACTTGAAGGGTCGTCAATAGGGGAGGAGATCTGTATCTGCTCCTAGCTGTCGGTCTCTACATCTGTGTACATTTGCATAGCTTAAAATGCCCTCATGCATGACCTTCTGTCTGATTCCCTGGCAGCCTCGGGAGGGGGGTCGGGAGGCCATGTCGGGCGAAGCTCCTCGTGACGTCGGTGATTTGTCCAAGGTCACACGACTCACAAGAGGAAAGTTGTGGTCGTCTGGCCTGCAGAGCAGACATGCCAGATTGTCTCCATGGACACCCCCTCCTCAGATGCCTCTGGACCTGGGGTCTTGTTGCAAACTGGCAATGAGGGTGGGCTGTGGTCTGAGCCCATGGAACAGAATGAGCTTGACAGGCTTACATCTTGGCCAAGCCAGAAACCAGAGTCTCAGCAGCACTGTCACCTCATCCACTTAGCTAACCGGCCTCTGGAAAAGATGTGTGATGTCAGACTCATTACAGGGACAGCCACATTAATTTTTTAAATGAAGCAATATGCTAATTTATGGGCTTATCCATATTTTCCTTCTTCTTCCTCTCTCCCTCCCTCCACCCCTTCCTTCCTTCTTTGTGAAACTGAACATTGGATAACTTTAGACCAGCTGAAGATAGAATTCTGTTTCATATCATATGGAGAAGGCCCATATGCCTTAGCGGAAACCTGAAGGTATAAATTGGGTTGAAAGAATTGCCTTTTAAGATCGTTTTAAGCCCAAGAAGCAGCTCGGACCAGGAAAATGGCGATCCTTCTTTTCTTTGGAATCCTGCCTTAATCGGGACACAGGAACATCTCATATTCTGCTAATCAATTATTCGTATGGAAATAATATTTCTCAAGTGCTTGAAAACATTTTGCTCTTTTAAGCATGTGAAACACTCACAATTTTACTTATAGAATTCATTTGCACAGCAAGCAGCTTTTCAGAAGAGAGAACCGACTTGAATCTCAGCCTGGGCTCTCCAATAAGATGGTTTAAATTTGTAGGTTTCATATTAGTGAGTTCGTCTGTGATTACAGAGGCATGTGGGAATGCTAATGTTCCTTCTTGAGAAAGGGTGTTCTTGGTAGATAGTGGGCTGAACTGTCTTCAGAAACTGAACCCCCTCTCAGGCTGGACCGGCCCTCCCAGTCGCAGGAAGAGGAAGCCTTGAGGTCCTTGTAACCGGTCTCCCTGGGCATCCTTCCAGCCACCACAGATCTTGCTGCAGACCCGAGGACAGAAGTCGCCCTGCATCTTCCAAGAAAGCTCTTTGCCACTGATTCTAGAACGTAGCTTTGGGGAAAGGCCCTGGGGCGTGTTGTGAGCTTATGTAAATTCCACTCAACACTACTGACTGGTTTTTTCCAGCATTCTTCATCAGTAACAAGTGGGAGTTTCTGATCAATACTAATTTATTGTGACGATTTGGCTTAATTTGGACCATTCAATCAAGAAACAGCATGCTTATTTTGTTCCATGTACGATTTTTATTCTCTCCTTAGCGGGCTTCTCCTTGTTTTCAGGAAGTGACTGCTTTTCATTAACTTAAGCAAGCTGAGAACAGATTTGCCTCTGAATGCTCCTTTAAAGAGTTACTTCAAAATGTGATAATGGGTGTAGCAGACTGGCCGAGTCACTAAGGCAGAGGGCAGGTGGCTGTATCCTTGCTTTTTTGGAGGAGTCGTGAGAGCAAATGCTGTTCACCAGCCATGCTCTCTGGAAGACAAGACCTAGCAAACTCATTCCCGGTGGTTCTCTGATTGACACCTCCTTGCCTTTTTCACTTTTTGTGAAGGACAGGGCCACCAATATCAGGGTCTAGGGGAAAATGAAAACATGACCCCCTTGTTAAAAAATGATTAAAGCGAAACGTAACTCGCCGTGCTGAGTGTGGGGTCCTACACGCGTTGTCTGGCTGTGAAGCCAGCCTCTAAGGGCACCAGATACAATCTTTTTTCTTTAAAAACTGTTCAGTATGTACCGTTCATTTTATAGCACATTTTCTTTCCGACACTTGAATCTGCTGCCCTGGTTTAAGCACAGCAGATAGATAATTGGAAACTTTTTAGGGTGTGAACAATTAATTTGAATGTAAGTAATTTTCCAAATAAGGAGCACAAAACTTCCGCACTCTTTATACGTGCCTTACTTTGTAATGGACTTGGCGAATCCTCCTGGATCACTTTGTATGCCCATTGTGATTGTGTATGATTTCTGGTTTTTCGTCCTACTTTGTAGAGAATTACAAATGGCTCTGAAGTCTTTGGCCCATGGAGAGGGAGTTCTAAGTCTCCTTCTCTTACATCAGGGCAGGTGTGACTTCTCAGACGAGCCGCACACAGAAGAGGGGGTGCACGGGGTTTCTGGGCCCAGACCTTAAGAAACCAGCAGCTTCAAACTTTTTGTCTCTGGGAACGCTTGCTGTGGGAGAAGCCTGTGGCCGCGTGAGAAGCCCGATACCCTGAACCCATCACGTCTTGAGTAAGCCCGGGTTGGCCGTGTGGAGCAGTGGCTTGTTGAGATGCCCGACCAGCCAGTGACGGTGCCGTCTCTCCCAGCCCCAGAGCCAGACGAGCAGTGAAGGTCCCCCAGGTGACTCCAGCCCCAGGACCCTCTCACTGCAACACACGGAAAGCTCCGTGCAAGAAGTGCCTGGCTGAGCCCATCCACCTCCAGAACCGGTGGGCAGAATAACCACTTCCTGTGTTTATGCTGTTAGATTTGGGGACAGTAGTTAACTGTTACATACCGACACCTGTCCTCTTTACTAGCCTGTAGTTTGGGTCTCCCCTCCTTCCACCCTTCCTTCAAGTCCATCCTGGACTGTTTTCTGTTCTTGTTGGTAGGAATGTAATCTCTTCGGGAAGCCGACCTTAAAAACCAGAACAGGGATGTTGCAAAACTGTATCAACTCTAGCCTTTTTTTGCACATTCACTCAAAGAGTATTTGCTCAGCACCTACTCTGCGCTAGACGTCATTATCAGAACGAGTAATGGAGTATTTTAAAAGAGCAGCCCTGGGACAGTGGGGCTGGAAGTCCTTAGTGACGAATAGACGGGCCATGGTCCTGGGAGGGGATGGAGGGCGCACCCCACCCCTGAGTAACTAGAGGAGAGTTAACTACAAAGGGAATGTTTGCAAAGATGTGGGTAGGGTTTAGGGAAACCCACATGGAATAGCATAGCTCCTCAGACTAGCAATGGCAGAGCCTGATGGGAGGCGCCAGAATCCAAAGAGGATGGTGTCGGAAGACGCAGCCTGACGGGGGCAGTGTTCTTCTGTTGATGGACATAACTGAGCTGCAGCGACTGTGCAGACTTGTAGGGTTGCCAGACTTAGAAAATAAAAGTACGGGATCTCAGTTAAATTTCAGTGTCAGATAAACCAAAAAATATATATTTTATTAAAGTATAAGTATGTCCCATGCCATATTTGGGACATATTTATGCTAAACATTTTTTCGTTGTTTTTCTGAAGTTTGAATTTATGGGCAGCCTGTATTTTATCTGCAACCCTAGCAGAGAAAGAGGCAAGGGAATCAATACCCAGATCTCTCTCTTTCTGTCTTCTGTTTGCCTGTAGTACCATCCATTGGAGGAACCCAACCAAAGCCACAGAACGATGGGTAGGAGAAGCAGAGAGCAAATCCAAGGAGCAAAGGTTGAAAAACTGCATTGTGCCTTGCCCATGCACTTTCTTCACTGAAACTTGGGTCATCAGCTACCCCTCTCAGTCTTCCCTAATTAAAAAATGTAGCTTATTATACTCTATGTGATGGCATCTCTACACAGAAAAAACGGGTAGGATTTTTGTATACAAATTCTAGATTGGTTTCAGAAAAAGCACAAAAAAGAAACAAAGAAAGGAAGGAAGGAAGGAAGGAGGGAAGGAAGGAAGAAAGAAAGAAAGAAAGAAAGAAAGAAAGAAAGAAAGAAAGAAAGAAAGAAAGAAAGAAAGAAAAAAAGAAATGCCATTTATTAATATTATCCTTTTAACTATGTAGTGTCATTGGTTGGCTTAATTTTTTTTTTTTTTAAGATTTTATTTATTTATTTGAGAGAGAGAGAATGAGAGAGCACATGAGAGGGGGGAGGGTCAGAGGGAGAAGCAGGCTCCTTGCTGAGCAGGGAGCCCGATGCGGGACTTGATCTCGGGACTCCAGGATCATGACCTGAGCCGAAGGCAGTCGCTTAACCAACTGAGCCACCCAGGCGCCCCGGTTGGCTTAATGTTTTTAAAGGGAGGAAACCTGTCAGCTCTATTTTTGAAAGAGCAGTTAGGCTGTCTGTGAAGGTTAGTGTGTTTTCCAGGTGGTCAATTTAAGACCCCAGGCCCTCTCCGGTGTCATTCAAGAGCAAAGGGAGGTGGCCGAAGACTGGGGAGGGGTACTTAATAGGAACGCAGCCAGGAATGTGTGCGTGTGCACACATGTGTGCAAAGCTGTGCACCTCTCACTCTGGTCTAAAGGAAAACCCACATGGAAGCCCAGGCCAACAGGGAAGTGTGTGTGTGTGTGTGTGTGTGTGCAGAGCAGGTACCGTCACCCCCTCCCGAAGTCGGGTTTATCAGGGCAGGAGGGAGGGCCTGCAGTTTCAGCCTCCTGGGATTTGGGGCTACCAGAGTCCAGACAGGGCTGGGGCGTGGTCAGGCACCCTCCAGTGATCTGGGTCTGGAAGCCACAAACTGAAGGCTTCCAGAAAAGCTGCCTCCCGGGGGTCCATTGCACCTGTGGTTGACTCTACCCAGCTGCCCTGAGCCCCAGGAAGAGTGGGGAGAAGAGGGCTGCCAATGACCCCAGTGCTGCCCAGGAGGGCTGGAATAGCAACTGCCAGCCTGGGGCTTAGGAGTCTAGCTGGGAGGCACGCAGCACTGGGCTCTCCCCGGGCAGCGATTCAGACAGGAGATGCTGAAATTCACCTTCACTGTCCTGGAGAGGGATCAGGTTGTAGGTTGAAGTCCTTAGTTTCAGAACCTTGAAATAAACTTCAGACTTGTGACTGCAAGATCAGCTGTTTCAGAAATAAGAGAAACAACCATCTCTTTCTTTTAATCAAGTGCAAACCAGAACCCAAATCTCCCTCCCTCTCCTTCACCACACAGCCAGGGGAATTGTTCTTTTGGGCATGTCAGGGAAGAGAATTTCCCGCAGAAAGGAGGACTTGAGCCCCTTTAATAGAAACCATACTTTGAAAGTTCAAGAGGAAAGAAGGATAACCAATATTATGGAATCATTGGATTTGAAATGTAATTATTTATAAACTTTGTTTTTTCCAATATTAATTTGAAGGTGTATATATTATTATTATTATTATTATTATTTTTTAAAGATTTTATTTATTTATTTGAGAGAGAGAATGAGATAGAGAGAGCATGAGAGGGGGGAGGGTCAGAGGGAGAAGCAGACTCCCTGCTGAGCAGGGAGCCCGATGCGGGACTCGATCCAGGGACTCCAGGATCATGACCTGAGCCGAAGGCAGTCGCTTAACCAACTGAGCCACCCAGGCGCCCTATATTATTATTATTTTTAACAAAAATTGTTGCTTGTTGTGATGGAGAAGGCTAATTATTTGCATATCACTAGATTTAATTTAATGAGACATTTAAAAAAAGTTTATATTTCCCTTGAAAGTTACCTCCCTCCCCCCAAAAACTAACTGACTAGAGGATGCTCCTAATCTGGGATTCCTCGGAGTTCTTGCCAGAGAACTCCTGTGCCAGGAGCCACTTTCCGTTTTCCTGTTGGGATCTGGAATTGAGTAGACCAATGATCGGCTAAAAGATGTATTGATTCCATAGACCCAGATGGGGGTGGGGTGGGGGTGGGAGTAGGAAATGGGAAGACAGAGGCAAAGCCTCCTTCACATTTATGAGAATACTCCTTCTAGTAATTTACGATTATGCGAAATGGAAGCTTGCTGCCATTTTTGTGCTTGGCAAGGGGCCTCTTCATTATTTCTAAAATGCCTTCTTTTTCTACATTCCACCATCCCAGACCCTGAAGATAATTGAGAAATTGAACTGTACTCCAGCATTCATTTAGAAAGCAAACTGTCCTTGGATGTCAGAGAGCAGCTTTCCTGGCTAGGTGTGAATGTGAGCCACGTAATTTCCACGTTAGACTCTTCCTATCATAATTAGCTCACAGACCTGAGTGCAACAGGATCGACCTTTGAGCACGGTAGAACTCATTACCACAGCACAGAATCACTCATTGGGCTAATCACAATGGAGACTATGAGTCTTTTTGCCTCTGACCTTTCTTAGATTTTAGAGTTTCAGAGTTTCAGTGCAAACATAAACCCTCTGGCAGTTTGAACTGATGTGCACTCACCAAGATTCAATTTCCCACCAGTCCATAAAGCAAGTGTTTTTATAGTGTGCTTTGCAAATGGGCCAGGTCATCAGAAACAGCCCCCGAAAATGCGTGTTGTAGATTATAATGCATTTTCTGGCTACAAAAAGTTTTCTAAATGTTCCTCCCAGGTAGTGGCACTCAATAATTATTTCATAGGAGTTTCAGAGGAAAATAGAGAAATGTTTAGCATCGACTTTTTGCTGGTTCATCCATGAATTAGCTGACGCCATGCTGCCACCCACCTGTGCGGTATTTAGACATTTTAGCCAGTTGCTTTTAGGTTTATCTTTGCTTTTCGGCTGTTGCCCTGATTGCAGTACCAAGACCTCCTGCAGTACCAGACCTCCGCGGCTGGCTGTATGGTTTGGCAAGAAAACCACGTCTGCGTCTCCGTTTGCTTACCAAGGTGTGGGCGAAGAGGAGATTCTGTTTCTTGTCCCTGCCATTTGTGGCTTGGCCATTGGCTGGTGGTTCACTTGTGGTGAATAATTTCACGTCTTTTGGGCCCCATTCCTCACTGTGGGACAATGTCGTGTTTGGGCTCTTGCCGAATTTTGACACTTTAGGATCCTGTGGCTATCCCTTTCTGGGACACCAGAGGATGTTTGACTTCTTTGGATTTTATGTTCTGCACACATTGAGGGAATATTGCCTGTGAGTCCGAAGAAGAAATACAATGCTATTTCTCGGTGGAGGCAGTGGAGGGGAAAGAAAGTACAATGGGCAGAATCTGAATAGGATTGTCAGCGGCTGTGATAACAAATATAACGATTTCAACAAAATGGGAAAATTTGTTCTTTCGTTTGGATGGACTGCATTTCCACATTGCTGCCTGCAGAACATGGACAGACGGCTTATTTCCTTGGACTTTCCTTGGTGTGCTTTCGGGTGTGCATAAGGCTGCCTGATCAGTGGCTGGCCTCCTGGTGTGGACAGGTGTAGACAACAGTGGTCCACTCATCACAGGAACACAAAAGAAGTGGGCGGCCTCCTACCGCTGAAATGTGCACACCTGCACACATAAAGAGGCTGCTGTCAGCCCTCCTGCTATCCCTGAAATTAAATTGTTCCTGCAATTTTGCAGCCAGAAAGTATTCCAATTTTCTTTTGAAACTTTGTAACCATTTCTCTTGTGGGTTTGGGCAATGCCCCCGGTGCCATGCGCTACTGGAATCGTGCGTGGGGCTGCGGACAAGTGCCCCTCTAGATCCTGGCAATGGAATATTGAGTTACAGCCACTTGTTGAAAACTGTCTCGCTCTGCATTTTCTATAAACCCAGCCCATCGGCACTCTAAATTATGGCAATGAGTGGAGGATTTGAACTATCATTTGGAAATGAGCCAGATTAGTGGGCGGAAGGTTAGAATCGTGTCTTAAAAGACACGGTGAGCTACCTGCAGATAAAATGAGCAGTCTTATTCTGTTCACACATCTCCAAGTTGAACAAAACCGTAACATCTTGCCAATTACGATATCTGGGATGGAAGTAGACTTTTAGGTCACCCTAGCCATCCACAGCTGGCAAAATATATCCCTGGTGCGTATTTCCTCAGTTCAGCTTAAAATGGCTTTAGTGAAACGTCGGATGCCTTAACTCCGGGGAGCACTTCCATTCTCTAACAGACCAATGTTAGACATTTTCCCCGAACGTCCTACCTAAATTGGTTTTCCATATCAGTTTCTTGATATCAGCCTCTATTAATGTTCCCTTGAGCTACTGCAACCCAAAATGGGTATTTTATCACTGCTTACATTTTTGATCCAGACGGAAATGCTTTTATTACCTCTGTTGATCATCAGAACGCTTCAAGGGATGCTATTTCAATGCTGGCCCTTTGAAAAATGATTATTTTTTTGAAAAAAAAAAAAAAAGCTATTTAGAAACTGAATAAGTTTGGATCATGTTGCCTGACACTGGAAATTTCTCCGTTTTTGGAATTCTTGCAATAAAAATACTCGGTTTTATTTTTGGTCTGTAAGGACTTCTGTGTGTGTGTGGGGGGGTTTGATGGCTCCCCTATCACAGCACTACATAAAATCCTTGCTTAAACAGTGGTGATGGCTCGTCAGACCAAGCACGGTTCACATCTGAATTTTTCCCAGGCGCTGGCCCACCTAAACCAGTAGGAGATGTCCGGAGACTCAGAACTTCACCATTACCTGGGAAAGCACTTCTTACTCTATTTCTTCTTGAGATTCATTGTTGGAACATTATTATTAAATAATGCTTTAAACTAAAACCCCAACTCTACTGTTGGCTAATCCTTCTGGGTCTGGGTACCAGATGTGGTTCACCTGCCGAGTCCAGAAACCACACAACCTCATTCTGTCCTGGGCATTTGATTTTATTCTCTTTTTTACAAATATGTGAACCCGGGGCGCCTGGGTGGCTCAGTTGTTGCGCATCTGCCTTCGGCTCAGGTCATGATCCCAGGGTCCTGGGATCGAGCCCCGCATCGGGCTCCCTGCTCAGCCAGGAAGCCTGCTTCTCCCTCTCCCACTCCCCCTGCTTGTGTTCCCTCTCTGGCTGTCTCTCTCTCTCTCTGTCAAATAAATAAATAAAATCTTTAAAAACAAAACAAAACAACCCCCCAAATATGTGAACCCATCTTTCTGGTAAGTAGAATAACAAATCCAAAGCTTAAAATGATGCCCCTCTAACAAGCTCTTTCCAACAAAGCAGCAAGTACTTGGCCATGAGCTCTTAAGATAGTGTCTTTTTAAGAAAGCGCATAGAAGTGATACATCAAGCATAGGCAAAGGAACGTGGAAGCAGCGGCTGGTGTGGTCAGGACACCAGGCTGCGTGGAATTTAAACCCACAACCGACAGTTCCTGGAACCCAATGCACATCTTTGTTCACACATTTACAACAGAGGCTCACACCTCTGTGCAAAGCCATCCCTGTCCTTAGGATATTCTGACATGGAATTCGTGGTCATGTTTGGGATATTTGAAGGGTATTTAAAATGCAGGAATTCGGGGATGTGAGCAGTCTTGCCTACTTCTGCTTCTCTCTTTCTTGCTGTGAATGAGAGCTGCGGAGAGTGAATGGAAGCATCTGACGTGTGACCGGATGGGGAATCAAGGTTGGTGGCAGCCTTAAGTTTGAGATTTTAAGCAGTAGCAGTGTTCATCAGCCCTACTGCCCCTGGACTTGGCATGCACCTGCCTCTGGCTTCGCTTCACAGGCCCCCTTTCCAGGTGTCACCCAGAGCGTTGCCCCCAAAGTCAAATTCCGTATACACAATGGACGCATCTGCACAATAGTCCTGTGCATCTAAGGAAGCTTGTAATTCCTGAAAATCCGCACAGGAAAACACCCGTCCGCCAGGATTAGAGACGCAGGGCTGAGAGCCGGCGTGGGAATGTGTCCGGTGAGATAGCGCAGCCTCTCTGTTCAGCTGCCGTGGGGGTCCAGAAAGAGGAAAGAAGAGGTCCGCAGTCCAACCTGTGAACCCAGCGTTGGTCCCTTTCTGGTGCATGTGTAATGCTTTTTCTATCCACGCTGCTGCTTCACCACAGCCCGGGGCTCCTCTCGTCTGTAGACTTATGAGCCTTTCTCTTCCTTCCTCACTGAGTCTGGAAAACAGTCCAATTGCCTTAGCTCCTCCTTTCCCTCTAAAGGCAACTTCTCTGGAATGATGGGCGAAGGAAGCGAAGACCCTCCAGTTTCTATATTGATGAGCTGAGCTAGTGTTCCTCGGAGGCTTCTTGAAGATGGCCTGTCATTATGACTGCATTTTCTTTCATTTTAAAACTGGAGAACTTTATAAAATTTTCCATGGTGCTGAAATCCTCAGAGTTTAATCCTTTGAAACTTTGAAGTTTAGCAGCTAGGGACAAATGAGTCTGAGAAGATGTCACCCTTCTGAAACAGTAAAACCAGGTAATATAAGAGAAAGGGAAAACAGCTAATATTCCAAAGCTCTGAAAGAAGAAAAAAAATGGTCCCGGAGCAGAATGAAGGGAGGATGCTACACCCTGATTAAGGAAAACTTGCATTCCTTTCCTGTATTTTCAAGCATTTCAAGCTACATACTTTCAAAAGCCAGAAGGGGAAGGCTATGGAGGCAGAAGCCACAGTAGGAAAGCCCGAGAGTAATGCTTGACAAAGGTTACTGAATATACGGGAAATATTTCTGCAAAAAAACCCCCGAGGTTTTAGAAGTACTAAGTGCTATAAAGAAATGGCCAGCCATATCAGAAATTGGACAAATATACATAGCAGAAGAAAAAAAAATATAATTAAAAGGGAGGAAAAAATAACCATACAATGTACAGTGATAATATATTTGAATTTATGTTATTAGCCTGAAATGAATTCAAATGACTTATATGCTTATTATAATGTGTGTGTAAGTAGATAAGGTTTATCACAAGAAGCTGAAATCCTAAAATAACAACAGCTTAAACAACAAAGTTATTTCTTTCTCATAGAAAAGGTAGGTAGTTGAGGGGCAGTTAGGATAGTTATAAGGAACGTCAAGCATCTGTATTCTTTTTTGCCACCCATAGCATAAGACTCTTAATTTATGGCCCAAAATGGCTGCTTGAGCACTAGCCATTGCATCTGCATTCTGGTCAGCAGAAAGCAGGTAGGAATAAGAAAAAAGGACAGAGTGTCAGCTTTCTTTTAAGGAGATTTCTTTTTTCCCACCCACACCATACTGGCCAGAGCCTAGTTGTGTGGCCACACACAATAGCAAGGAGGCTGAAAACCTAGTTCTGGAGTTATAACTAAGGAAAGGTGGATAAATGGATGCAAGGAGCAGATTCGGCCACAATCCATTTCTGCTCATGGAGTTTCTCGAGCACTTATGTATCTGGCTGTCTTGCGTGGAGGGCTGGTCTAAGGTGATGGAGGACTTCTTTGTTGTCTGTCCTCCCAATCAGCCTGAAGTCGTTTTTCTTTGTCAGCCTGTGAAGGAAGGCAAACTGTGGCTTTTCTTTTTTTACTTTTTTTATTGTTATGTTAATCACCATACATTACATCATTAGTTTTTGATGTAGTGTTCCATGATTCATTGTTTGTGCATAACACCCAGTGCTCCATGCAGAATGTGCCCTCTTTAATACCCATCTCCAGGCTAACCCATATCCCCACCCCCTCCCCTCTAGAACCCTCAGTTTGTTTTTCAGAGTCCATTGTCTCTCATGGTTAGTCTCCACCTCCGATTCCCCCCCCTTCATTCTTCCCCTCCTACTATCTTCTTTTTTTTTTTCTTAACATATATTGCATTATTTGTTTCAGAGGTACAGATCTGTGATTCAACAGTCTTGCACAATTCACAGCACTCACCATAGCACATACCCTCCCCAGTGTCTATCACCCAGCCACCCCATCCCTCCCACCCACCCCCACTCCAGCAACCCTCAGTTTGTTTCCTGAGATTAAGAATTCCTCATATCAAACTGTGGCTTTTCTGAGGGGTGTATTGTTAGGGAAGTTAGCTGCTGATCCCTGGGAAGGAATTTTCATTCTTTGCATGTGCTTAGAAGAGGGAAAGAAACATTTGGTATGTTATCCTCACCTCTGAAAGGGTTCTCCTTTACCTACTTTGATTCAAGCTATTCTCCAGTAAGTACTAAAGAATTTTCTATGCAAATAAAATGAAAGCCTGCTCTCTGATCCCTAAACACATGGGGGATGACCCCCTTTCTTTACGTAACACCCCTGTCCTTCCCCTGCCCCCATATAAACTAGGCATGCCTGCGGCAGATGGTGTCACAGACAACAGAATCCACTCTTGCTAGATTCAGTAGAAGAGGGTTATTACAGGGTATCAGCACCTTACAGAATTTCTGAGAGGCAGAGACCGAAGCCTGGACAGTGCACCACCAGGAACACTGCATCCAGAAACACCCAACCACATGCAGGTTGTTCCAGCAGAATCCCTGCTGCTACTGCTGCCTGGTTCGTGGCACCAGGCACGGACCAGCCGATGTCCCTGCGGCTGCCCCACAGAAATCCAATGCCTCTGCCTCTGTGCTTGCCAGAGGTGGGGTCTTTCTGTGTTTGCTGGCCACCCCCAGTGCTCACTTCTGCCTTCTCAGATACCACCACATTGCACCTGCCTGGCTGGCCCTAAGCCTGGGTGGCAGAATCCTCCTTCTGGGACATCTGGGAATGGATTTCCTCCAGCAGGTCAGCTTGTGTGGTGGAGCGAGCCGGTGGAAGGAGAGGGTATTGGGTGAGCCAGTCGGCAGGCCACCGTCTTGGGTAGCAGTGCATTTGTAATTGATCTTTATGCATGACAAAGCAGGCTGGTGCACAGTCTCTCCTTGTCCCTCTAAACATCTTCAGTGGCAAATGAGTCTCAATTCATGATCATCTCCATTTCAAACACAGGGGAGCATTTGAACCCCAGTAAGGCAAATCTGACCACCCTCAATCAGTTGGAACTTGAATTTGAGCCTTCCCTAGTGAAGCTTTTTCTTTTAGCTCATCTGCCTGTCTTTATTTATTTTTTCTAGAAAATGTAGGCATTTTGGCTAGTGCTATGGGCTGAATTGTGTCTGCCCCTCCCAACATTCATATGCCCCAACCCCTAGTACTTCAGAATGGGACTGTATGGGGAGACACGGTCTTTAAAGAAGTGATTAAGGTCAAATGAGGTCTTTAACATGGGTCCCAATCCAAGACAACTGGTGTTCTTATAATAAGAGATCAGAACCCAGATGCGCACAGATGGACGACCGTGGGAGGACTCAGGGAGAAGACAGTGTCTACCCTCCGAGGAGAGGGGCCTCAGAGGAACGAAGTCTGCCTTCCCCTTGATCTCTGACTTCTAGCCTCCAGATTGTGAGCAAATACATTTCTGTGATTTAAGAGCCTTACTGGTGGTACTTTGTTACACAGCTGTCGCAGACCAATACAACTAGGAACCATTTTGCCTTTCCAATAGAAAAAATAGTTATTTCAATGATATTTCTATCTTCTTGTTTGTTCTCCTCCTGGGCTTAATGAATTTTGGGGAAAATTTGATCTCAGCAGCACCTATGTGCACCCATTTGATTACCTAAATGGCCCAGCCCGGTAGTCTTTCTACATAAGCAAGGGGCACGTAGGTAGGGGCCAGAACAGCGGCATAATGGAAGCCGAGGACTTAGGAGCTGGAAGTAAGTCGAGGCTTTCAGCCGACCAAATTAGGCTTTGCATTAACAATAGCGCGTTTTGAACAGTGGAGACTGTGGATTTCAGAATGACTCTCTTTTAGGACAACAGAGAATTTCTCTCTCTTGGAAAAAGCTGTAAGAATCAAAAAGGTGCTAACTTGGTGTGTGGAAAGTTAGAAGCGGGAAATGTGTGTTTATCTGGTGTGAGAACACAGTAGATGCAGACAGCCCCCACGCCTGCTGCCTCTAATTCCTGACCTTGCTCATTAATCTCTGCCGCTTAGCCAAGATCTGGAAAATTGCAATTCTCCGCACCAGCAGCCCCCATTCAATAAATCCCGAGCCAGTGGGCAGGAACGAGAAACTGCTTGGAGCTCAGAGCTTGGGTGGTGCCGGCTTGCAGGAATTCCACGCACCTGCCCAGCTGCGGGGAAATGTTCTAACTCGTGACCGACTGGGTTTTTCCCCAGCTTTATAAAGAAGGTGCAGTTATTGTTTTTTTATTGGTCTTTCATAAGGTGGATGCTTGATGCCAGCATTTTTTGGAACTTGGTATCCAAATTTATCTTCATTATTTTTTTGCGGGAGAGGACGTGACCTCTTTCCTAACACTAGGTGCCTTGTTCTCTGGGTATATTTTGATTCAATTTGAGGCTTAAGGGATAAAAATTCCAATCTTTGCTTGCTTTTCTTGCTGGTCTCTTTGCTTTCCCTGCCTCCAGAGCCTGGGTTTGGGTCCTTATGCAGGAAGCCACACTGGCTGTCCTTTACCAATAGGGGGCCCAGGTGCGGGAGAAGGAGGAGAGACAGCGAAGAGGCCCCAGGAGCCCACGTTGCCCTGTATCAATTAGCTTAAGTATATCAAGGGCAACACAATGGACAGATGTAAATTCTTTCCAAGTTAGAATTATACTCTGAAAGAAGGTAGGGCATTCTAAGAACCTTAATAGCATAATACCCCATTTGCAAGGCATACTTAAGTTAAATGACTGTTATTCTTCATGGTGAGCTAAAATTTAGGTCCTTTTATAGTAGGCTCTGTGCTGTGCCTCCTAATCAAGGCGAACTCCTACTCAGGACAATTGTATTCCAATTTACTGCTTATGCACAAATTTCTGATCTACAGGATTAGGACTTGGGAGGTAATTTGTTTCTATAAAATAACTCTTAAGATATGGAGAGTTATAAGTATGTAAATGACTGTGTGTGTGTGTGCGTGTGTGTGTGCGTGTGCAAGCCCCTGTGTTCATGACTTACTGCAATGACTCTGCATCATCACAAACTCAGAAACAAATATATTTAAGAGTTCCTTAGATCAAGCATGCGGGTTAATATGATGTATTTTTGAATGATGCTGAGTTTCAAACTTTTTATCAGATCTTGGGCTGTCACAGAATCCAGGAATAGCTCTGTTATGCTCTGGATGACTACATGTCTGTTAATTTCTAAAGAATTTATGCTAATTATTTGAAGTCTGCTACTCAGGTTGTGGATGCATGGATGGAGAATAATTTTTCAAAACGTGTTGTTTCTCGGCAGTGGAGGGCCCCTGCTGCCCCTCGCTCCTGGGCAGATGGGTCTTAGCCTTGCGTTGGGGACAAGCCTCCTCCTCTGAGCTGTCTCCTTCCCAGAGCCCTTACCTGACATCATAACATGCACACACACACACACATTATTTTTGGAATTTATGAAATTCCATTACTTACTTGTGCATTTACTTTTTTATTTTCTGATTCCTCCTGACAGAGCGGGGCTTTGGGCTTGTTCTTTGCTCTCTCTCAGCCCCTAGAACAGTGATGGACCCATGCTAGGCATTCTCAACCATTTGCTGAATGATGGAATTTGGTGTAAATTCTCCTGGACTGCCTAGTAAATGAGCAGATTTTGCAAACTGGTTGACTGTATCATGTGTTTAACTTAGACCATTTAAGATTTGCTTTCCTTCTAAGCAACATCAACTGGTCCATACGAAAAGCTGTCATCTTGGCCTCTAAGGATCTGAAAGTAAGGCAACCCTGCTGATTAAAATCAAGATTTGGAGCAAGACTGGGTTTCCAAATCAGCCCTTGGCCAGCTCTCACTGAGGTGATCTTGGGTGAGGCATATTATGGTCTCTGTGCCTTTGTGAAATGGGGACAGTGGGCATTTCCTGCAGCTCTGAGAATGCAGCAGGCAGACAAGGGGAAGAATACAAAGCTACTTTGAAACCTATAGAGCCCAAAGTTAGGTGAGGTGTTATTATAGGTTGAATTGTGTCCCCCCAGATTCATATGCTGAAGCCCTGATTCCCAGTCCCTTAAGAATGAGGCTATATTTGGAGATAAAGACTTTTATGAGGTGATTAAGTTAAATAGAGGTTTTTATGGTGTCTGACCGGTGTCCTTATAAGAAGGGGAAGAGACACCAGACCATGTGAGGACACAGTAGGGAGGTGGCTGTCGGCAAGCCAGGGAGAGAGGTCTCAGGAAAAACCGAACCTGCTCACCTGTGGTCTTGGACTTGCAGCTTCCAGAACTGAGAGAGAACAAATGTCTGTCATCCAAGCTGTCTGGTCCGGGGTACTTTGTAATGGCAGCTCAGCAGATGGACACAGGTGCCCAGTAAGAACCTGTTGATGGGCTGTTGCCCTGATTTGATGACCATTATTCTAGCGCTGGCCCTGTGTTGATCAGAATAGATGCCCACAAACAATATTTTAGCATGTCAAACCATTTTCCCCTACGAGAGATTTCCATGGTGGTGTCAGACTTGCAGTATTCACCTGGGATTGTCTTGAACTGGTAGTAGCTCCTTCCTTTTCAATCTATGATTCTCTATTTTACATTTGCCATCAAATGATCTGTAAAAGGAAATCCACTTAACTCTGTGAGGGAGGACCCATTTCATGCTCAGTGAAGAGTCACTCTTACGACAATGACATCTTCAAGAATGGCTACCTGAACAGCTCTCTTATGGCATCATAAAATCCAAAACAGCAGAGCCACTTCCCCTCTCAGTTTTTGCAAGGAAAAGGCAGTATTTCAGGAAAATGGCATAAGAAATATCTACAGAATAGCACTGGGTTCCTTCCCGGGGAGCAGGTCAGGGCAGCACTGAATCATGAGACTCCCGAGCCTGGGGGAGCATCAGCGCTCATGGTGCTGGCCAGTGGCTGGGCTCTGTGTTGAGTCTCGGTTGTCTGATGAAGTTTCTTCCCAGGGAGAAAAGTCTCGTTGCTTGGGACTGTTGTGCAGCTGGTTCTGCGAGAGAAGTGGGGAGAGAAGACAGGTGGAAACACAGATTGGAGGGGAGGCAAATGGAAGGGCAGGTAGATAATGCAGTGGATAGTAATGACTCAGACTGCCCCGTACCTTTGAGACCAGGCCTGCTAGAGCTGGGTGAAATCCGAGGAGCTCGTGGGGGCTTCCCGCCTACCTGGGCTTACAGGACATTGCAGTTATGAGGGTGCCCCTCACAGCTCCAGAACTAAGTGGTCAGGAAGTCGGGTTCCCTCCCATTCTCCAGGGGAGTTGGCAATCACTAGCTTTTTATAACCAGCTAATTGGTATGAATAACGTCTTGGCCATTCTCCTGGTCAGCTTCAGAATGTCTTCACAGAGGGACGCACAGAAATGATAAAACTCCTGTATTGCAGAGAGCTCTGAAATATAGCAACCATGCAATAAATGGGCAGGTTACAAAGTACTCGGGTGAAGTACTGCTCGCTCAGGCTGGTGGAAAGCCAACACCAGGAACAGGGTCCCTATGCCTTTTGCCTACTGGGATCCTGGATACAAATGCCAGGTAGAGAGCCCACCCTACCGAGCTGTAAGCCTGCACACATCTTTATGAAGCAACGAGCAGAAGCATCTGGGAACGCACAGGGTGGTCTGGAGATGACAAGAGCACACATACTCCCTCTGCTCATTTAGATTCACTGCCCCTCACAAAGAGGGCTCAGGCCCCTTCAGTGCCTCCCAGCGATGGTGACTGGGGACTGCCGAGTTGATATTCACATGACCTGTGAGTCGTGGGCTGCACCTGTCTTTCTGTGTAGCCTCTGGGCTGAACAAGGACGTGAAGTCACAAGCCCAGCAAACGCCACCTGCCATCCAAGAAGCTGGGGAGGGCCCGACCCCTCGGCGCCGTTGCCTCATTGCATGTGATGGCCGTGTGGCTGCCCTGCTGGAAAGCGTTCCTTCCCTTCCCCTCCGCAGTGGGCCCCAAACATCCGAGAGTCTGAGCAGGTGCAGGGCCTGGGGGCTGGGGAGCCATGTGACTGCTCACACCCTCTGCCACCTGCTTTGCGGCTCTGGCACATCCTGCTCAATACCACTGGGCCAGTGGTTCAGTTTACAATATGGCCCTGATCTGCACGTAACACTGATGGTTACATGGAACTGACTTTTGTTTATTTATTTTTATTTTTTTATTTTTTAAAGATTTTATTTATTTATTTGAGAGAGAGAGAATGAGAGAGAGCACATGAGAAGGGGGAGGGTCAGAGGGAGAAGCAGACCCCCTGCTGAGCAGGGAGCCCAATGTGGGACTCGATCCCAGGACTCCAGGATCATGACCTGAGCCGAAGGCAGTCACTCAACCAACTGAGCCACCCAGGTGCCCTGGAACTGACTTTTATAAACGATTTTACCTCTCCATTTTCGAGATGAGCAAACTGAGACCCAGAGAGGCTATGAACCTTCCTGAGAGTCACAGAACGGTAGGACATTGCCCCCCGCAAAGCACTCTACCTGCTTCTACCAGGTGCCTCACTGGGACCAGGAGGGTTAGGAGGGAGTCAGCCTTACCCCAGAGAAGGCTGGAGGACACTGCCCACTTGATGTGAGGCTGCCTTTCCTTTAGTCACTGGCCAGGTGGTAAAGGCAGGCACTGTTCTAGGTGCAGACGGGCTTAGCAGACGGGCTTAGCAGACGGGCTTAGCAGAGCTCACCCTCAGTGGGGGTTTCTCAGGAGCTGTGTATCTGAAGGTGCCCACCCCTGGACGCCTTTCTCTCTCTCCAGGCCCTGACCATTCCCTGTGGCACTCCTCCCCTCCATTAAATGATGCTTCCTAATGTCCCTCCAATGTGACCACGTTTTGCATCTTGTTCACTAAGCCATCTGTGGACGGTGCCTCTCAGCTGGAGCCACAGAGGCTCTGCCGTGGCCCATCCCAGCCTCCTCCTGCTGAGACTGGGATGCTCGAGCCCTGCTTTCCTGGTCTCAGGACCACACCAAGTCATCTGCAGACCCTTGCGTCATCGGCGGTGAACCCTGTGCCACCAAATCTAATAGTTGCCCCTTCTCCACCACATTCTGGGGCCCCCTCCTCTGCTTTGTGAATCTCGGTGGAAGGAGTCACAGTGTCAGACCTTCCCCAGGGAATGCCCAACTCTGCCAAGTAAACAGAAGGTAACAATTCCTGAATTATTAGTGCTTTCTTTTTAAACATTGTAATATTTTTCCAACGTGGGAGGAATGTATAAATCACTTTCAGCTGAAGATATTAGTTTCGGAGATGATTGTGAAATTTATTTTTATGATCCATCCTCACAATCTCATATGTTTCTTAAATGTACATAATTTTCCACACCTTCTTTTATCATTTGTCAAAAAATAATATTGCTGTTTTCTTCATTATTCTTAAGAAAAAAGATGAATCAGGTTGTTCAAAGCCTTCAGGTTGCACAACGTTTTAAATCTAAAACAGAGGTTTTCTGTGTCCCCTTGAATGACAGCAAGGGTTTCCTCAGGGAGGAAGAGGATCTGGGGCTCTGAACCATCTTATGACAAGTCCCAGTGCTGAAGCCAATGTGGTTGGTATGGAGGGTCCATCGCTGGGAGCCCGGGAGCTGCAGCTGGTCACAGTTCAGGCTTGCCAGACACCGTGCCGTCCCAGGCTCATGCAATAATGCTAAAGAAACATGTTTAAGGTACTGGTGTGAGCCTTACGAAACTCCCGCCCTGCCCAATGGCCCTATTCCTTATAGGTTCCCGGCAATGCTGTTAAAATGTGAATGCACTGATGCAGTGCCAGGCAAACCCACCGTGTCCTCTGTATCATCTGGGCCCTCATGGGTTAGAAAAAGATGGCCCCCCAAATATTCCCTGGACATTGGGGCATTCTAAATTCACTGCTCTTATGGGCATCGGCACCAGTCTGGCATGGAGGAAAACAGGTCTACTGATGTAGGTCACAGATGCATCAGTCTGGCAAGGCTTGCGAAGCCCCTGTCCTCTCCTCCCAGATGTAGGTGTGATTGGAGGGATCTAGGTGACCAGCTTAGTCTCTGGGAAAATTAACAGGATCTGCTTAGGGTCTGCAAAGGGAATGTCACACAACCAGATGCACCTGAAATAAGGTGCAACTCATAAAGATTTATATCCTTATCTATGTATTTATCATCATTTATCTGTATCTATCTATGTATCTATCTATGTATCTATCTATGTATCTATCTATCTATCTATGTATCTATCTATCTATCTATCATCTATCATCTATCTATATCTACCTGCCTATCTATCTGCCAATCTATCATCTATCTTCTTTCTATCTCTAGCTGCCTATCTTTTATCTACCTATTATCTATCATCTATCTATCTATCATCTATCTATTGTCTATCTTCTATCTACCTACCTATCTATCATCTCTATCTGCCTATCTATTATCTATCATCTATCTATTTATCTATCTATCTATCTCTATCTACCTATCTTCTATCTATCATCTATCTATTATCTATCCATCATCTATCTGCTCTCTATCTTCCATCTATCTATCCATCATCTATCTATTTATCTATCCATCATCTATCTATCCATCCATTATCTATTATCTATCTATCTATCTATCTATCTATCTATCTATCTATCTATCTGTCATCATCTGTTTATCTTCTATCTAGGAGAGAAAGAACAGAGCAGGCAGGAGAGAACAAGCCTGCCTCGCTTGAAATGATTCCACACCTCCATCCTCTTTGTGAGGGGTGCTGCCTGAACATTATTATCCAAAGTTGCTGAGTGAGTGAATGATGGACACAGGCTGCCTGGTGACAAAGTCAGGAGTAGAGCTCTGTCCCTGCCTCAAATGCCCCAGACATTCCCATCCTGAGCTGCATGTGCCCGGCACACTGCTGGGCTCCAGGTACAAGTCCAGGTGGCGGTGAGGTCTTGACCCAAGTGCAAGGGGGTAGGTCTTGTCCCCAGCTCTTCCTTGAGCTGACTCTAGGGCTTTATTGGGTGCTTCATCTGTAGACAAAGTAGTTGAGTCTCAACTCTGGCTGTATCTTGGAATCATCTTAGAGCCTTTTATAAAAGCAGGGCTGTCTGGCACTGCCCCAGATGCATGTGACTCGGTCTTGCCACCAGAAGCCCTGAGTCTGGATTGGGTTTCCGGGCCTGTATGATTTTTTTTTTTAAGATTTTATTTATTTATTTGAGAGAGAGAGAGTGTGTGTGTGTGTGTGCACAAGCAGGGGGAGGGGCAGAGGCAGAGGGAGAAGCAGACTCGCTGCTGAGCAGGGAGCCCCACCCAGGACTGGATCCCAGGACCCTGAGATCATGACCTGAGCCAAAGGCAGCCAGGGTCTGTATGTTCTTTAAAAAGATGCTTTGGCAATTATGATGATTAACTTTCACCAGACTGAAGGAATTGTAACGATGCTTCCCTTTTATAACTAGAGGATTTTATTTATTTATTCATTTTTATGTTTGGCTAGAAATTGATGCTTTTGCCCAGTGAAAAGGGACAATCAGTATGTGCTTTCACTTCGCTTTGGCTTATATCTTATTTTCTATAATTGTTACAGTGTGAATCCGTTAAATCCTTCCAGTTTAGCAAGCATATTGCTAAGTCTCCCTCATTGAAACAGAATGTAAAACCTGTGGAAGATCAACCAAATTGTGAAGGTCAAATGGGATCCTCCATTGGTGACAATGATAGAAACAGAAGCCCTTATTCAATCAGCAATCTCATTGGCAATGGAAGCATACACAGAACCTCAGTGACTTTGACCCAGAGCTCTTGTGAATATCAGTCCCCCACTGGGTCAATATGTAGCACTATTTAAATTCCGTCTCTTTGAAGTTATCAGGAAAAAGTCAAAACACAGCTAATATTTTTAACACCGTGTGATACGTGGCCATGAGACACAGAAAATCACGTACAGAAAGTATCTGCGGGGTTGGGACTGTGTTCTTGAGTTTCACAGTCTCTTGCAAGTGTAGAGTTGGGGCAGGCAGGGAATAGCCAATCCTGGGCTCTGATGGGGATCAGGACACGCTCTACTCTGCAAACCAGGTCCTGTGCTGGGGGTGGTGAGTGCACGCCACATGGTGACTGGTGGCGTCTGCCTTCCTGCTCTCAGCTCAGTGATGGCTTCACCTTTGTGTTTTCTCCTGTTACAGATGGGCAGAAGAAAGTTCAAGAAGAATTCGACATTGACATGGATGCGCCAGAGACAGAACGCGCAGCTGTGGCCATTCAGTCTCAGTTCAGAAAATTCCAGAAGAAAAAGGCTGGGTCCCAGTCCTAGTGGAAGAGCCCCTTCCTAGTCTGCCAGAACACACCGAATTCAAACATCATCTGTCAAGAAATTAAAAGAACAACACCCTAGAGAGAATTCATCTGCACACGATACACACATGCACACCTGTCCTGCAATGCATGTACAGAGATCCGTGATATTTATTCCCTCATAGGAAGGTGCAGACAATGCAACTGTGAGTGGCTTAATCTCTGTTTATCTCTAGTATCATTCCTCCTGCAACTAACTATTTTCCTTGATGTTGTAATAAAATGGAGTTACGATGTGTGATTCAAGTGTCTGCTTTGTCTCTCCCTTTAGATTAACCTGGGAAGTGACCACTACTATAGATGACTGTGGGGCAGGTGTCTGTTTTCTCCTTCCCTTAAGAGTTAGAGCTGAAACATGGTGCTTCTGTGAGAAGCCTTTCTGCTGGGAACAGGAGATCTACTCTTTGCCATGCCTGTCTCATCTGAAGAGTATCAACTGCCAACTGGCAATACATTTTCCTCTTATGATGGGAGTAGAGCCCTGTATCCTGGGGTGCCAAAGAGCCAATTTCCCAGGGGAATTATGACTCACCCAGGAGAACAAGAAGGGGGAGGGCAGAGCATCGACGTTTGGCATGTGTCACGCAGATGTGCTCAGCAGGTGCATCTCACAACTCCAAGCGGACGCCCCCACTGCTGAGTCCATTCTCTCTGCACCTGCATGGCTCCAGAGGAAATGTGGCTCTCTGGTCCCCCCGCCCCCCAACCTCCCTGAGCTCCTTACACTGTGATTTGCTACTTGCTAGGATCATTCACCACAACCTGCAATTTGGAGAAGCTGTCTGGCTTCTCTCCCTTCAAGAGAATATCCTCCCCTGAGATCCTTGCAGGTAAATGGTTTCACACACCCTGAGGGGCTCCACAGGTTGGGAGGAGAGATCGTCCATCATATGGAGAGGATGCTTCACAGCGTAAAGGGCAGGGGGTTGGGTCCTTGCCTTGGGGCCCCAGGTGGTAGGAGCCCCAAACCACTGAATCTTGCTGTTGTTTGAGCTTTGTGGCACGAGAAGCTGATATGGAAGTTGCATCTTGTCTTCAGCATCCTGAGGGGGTCTGTGAGAGCACAGTGTTATTTTATTTTATTTTATTACATTATGTTAGTCACCATACAGTACATAATTAGTTTTTAATGTAGTGTTCCACGATTCATTGTTTGCATATAACCCCCAGGGTCACCTAGTTTCTTTCCTTTACCAGCTCCTTAACTAGGGATCGAGGTGGAGCATGAAGAATGGTGGAAAGAGGAAAGACAGGCTCTGTGTGTGTGCACCTGCTCACACTTGTGCCTGGGAGTGCAGGTATGAAGTGTGGTGGAAGGGGGCCAGGGGACGGCTGCGGTAGAGCCCAGGCTGCAACTCTGGCTGGGCCCCGTTTGTGGCCACAGGGTCGGGACCAAGAAAGATGCATCCGTTGGAAGATTAACTGTTTCAAAAACTCCATCTGAATATATGTCTAGTATGTTTTGTGGGGAGATCCCTCCTACTGAACAATTCTCTGGGGCTTTTAGAGACAGGGGGTGGGCTCTGGGATTCCTCTGATGGGTTTCTAATTAGAGAAGTACTCAATAGGACTGCTTCAGTACCAGCAAACAACCAGGGCTTTCTAGGGCTCCTGGCAGCTGTGGACTCACTGCAAACAAGACAGCAGGTCGAGGGGACACTCCAGAGAAAGCTTCCTGAGACAGCAGGGCAAATGCCACAGAAGTTATATGGGCTGCTCCGTAGTCTTTATGGAGGTAAAGAAAGTTGGGAACATAATTCAGATGAATTCCCTCTGTGCCCCATCCTTCTGGTGCCCTCATTGTCCCTTCATTCTCTGAATATTGTCACATAAAGGTAGTGGCCCCCTTCCTGAGTGTGTCTGGCCCTGATGGCTGGTGTGGGTCTCCTCCCGCTCTGACTCACCTGGAAGCAAATCTGGTTTTACAGGAAGAATGCTCCCCCTTGAGGGGACTCTCCATGCAAAGCTGGAGAATCTAGGGAATGTTCTCCCACAATGTTCCAAAGGGATGGGAAGCACTCCTCAGTAATAATGGCCCATTGATGCAGAAGGAGGAGAGGGGGACCAGGGCTGTCATGTTTGGAGAGGCCCTCAACAGCCCCAATACACCTCTCTCATCCCAATCACAGGACAAGGTTATGTCTGACCTCCTTTGAGCCATGGGAATGAATTTAATTTTTTGCTTCCCAGGTAGATTCATAAGAGTGTCAAAATCTAGCTAACAGCAAGGAGAAGAATCCAAATGTGCTCCCCTCTGCATGGGGATTAAGTATGTTGAGTTTCTGGCCTCATGGAGCCAGAGGAAGGAGAAGGGGCTTATGGCTTCAGGCTTGGAGGGTCTTTCTCTTCCCGTGGGGGGCAATGTTCATCCCTGAGGAGGGAACTTCCCCAGGGTGTGCCTGAGGCGGGATGCATAGAGTGTCAGGAAGCTGAAGCATCATTAACTTAATTTCATTTCACACATATTTATTGAACTCCTACCACGTGTATGTACCGATGCTGTGGCCATGCCTTGTCAAGGTGCTGGCAGGCTGGTGGGGAAGAGGTCCAGATAAACATGATAAAATGGAGAGATTTGTGCTGGGGACAGCTCATCCAGGCTTGGAGAATCACTCAAGTCTCCCTGAGAAACTGCTACCCCAGCAATGATTGGAAAGATGATGGGAGTCACTAGATAAATAAGGTGGGTTGTTGGAGTTGGTTGGTGGACAAGGGTCCAGGCAAGGCCCAGGAGAGGAGATGCTCAGCTTTGCAGAGGCGCCCGGTATTAGCACATCCCAGCCCGGGACACGTGGTTCTGTCATCCACACTTGGGCAGGCCAGGAGGCAGGACGCAATGCTTGAGACTTGGAACTGGATTGATCTTTGACTTTGAGTCGGCCAGGTGACTGCAGAGAAGTTACCTACTGGAGCAGCAGTTTTCCTTACCATCGAGGTGATGATCAAGTGTACTTAGGTGGATGTGAAAATGTTAGGAATTTAAACTGAGATAAAGTACTTGAGTGTCTGGCTGAGTGTAGGATGTCCAGTACATGAAAGACAGTGATGGCAGACCCACATGGTAAAGAGTCCATCATTGAGTCCCGTGGCAACAATCTTTTTCCTGACTCAACCCGATGCAGAATTTCCATGGGACTTGGCTTCTCTTGGTGATCGCGATTTGGGCCAATGGTGGGCACCTGACCCAAGAGGTGGACTCAGCCAATCAGAATCCTTCCCTTGTGAGTCTGGACTAATGGTCATGGTTACTGAGCTAGTTAATGGGAAAGAGATGTTGAGTGGGGTCAAATCTGGTATTGTGACAGGTAAATCTCCAAAAATCTCTTCACAAAAAAGCAATTGCCCCCCTTTTTTCCCAAGAAGCTGCAAAAGCCCATTTGGAGAGAGATGTAAGAGGATGCCAAGAGGATTTGAGAGCCATGATATATGGGCCCAGGAGAGACAAAGGGCAGCTTAGGTTGAGTTAGTCATTTTGTTGCAATGAGCAGAAACCCATTCACATGAACTAAAAACAGAATTATTCAGGTCTCAGAGACATCTAAGAATAGAATATCCAAGACATCCAAGTAAAGAATAGAACACCATGGGCAGGCAGAATTACATTAAATTTATAAATAAACTGGGGTGTGATGGGGGAAGAATTGACATGTTTATATTATTAACTTTATAGCATTTTATGACTTTCAGAGAAGTTTCATAGTTTTCTTCATAAAGGTCTTTTTATTCTATTTTTACATATTTCATGGTTTTTGTTGTCCTTTTTAAAAATTTTTTTTATTATCACATAATGTATTATTTGTTTCAGGGGTACAGGTCTGTGATTCATCAGTCTTACACAATTCACAGCGCTCACCATAGCACATACCCTCCCCAATGTCCATCACCCAGCAACCCTATTCCTCCCACCCCCCTCCACTCCAGCAACCCTCAGTTTGTTTCCTGAGATTAAGAGTCTCTTATGGTTTTTCTTCCTCTCTGGTTTCATCTTGTTTCATTTTTCCCTCCCTTTCCCTATGATCCTCTATCTTGTTTCTCAAATTCCTCATATCAGTGAGATCATATGATAATTGTCTTTCTCTGATTGACTTATTTCGCTTAGCATAATACCCTCTAGTTCCAACCACATCATTGCAAATGGCAAGATTTCATTTTTTGATGGTTGCATAATATTCCATTGTATATATATACCACATCTTCTTTATCCATTCATTTGTTGATGGACCTCTTGGTTCTTTCCATAGTTTGGCTATTGTGGACATTGCTGCTATAAACATTGGGGTACAAGTGCTCCTTTGGATCACTCCATTTGTATCTTTGGGGTAAATACCCAGTAGTGCAATTGCTGGGTTGTAGGGTAGCTCTATTTTCAACATTTTGAGGGACCTCCATACTGTTTTCCAGAATGGCTGCACCAGCTTGGATTCCCACCAACAGTATAGGGGGGTTCCCCTTTCTCTGCATCCTTGCCAACATCTGTCCTTTCCTGACTTGTTAATTTTAGCCATTCTGACTGGTGTGATGTGGTATCTCATTCAGGTTTTGATTTGGATTTCCCTGATGCAGAGTGATGTTGAGCACGTTTTCATGTGTTTTTTGGCCATTTGGATGTCTTCTTTGCAGGAATGTCTGTTCATGTCTTCTGCCCATTTCTTGATTGGATTCTTTGTTCTTTGGGTGTTGAGTTTGGTAAGTTCTTTATAGATTTTGGATATTAGCCCTTTATCTGATATGTCATTGGCAGATATCTTCTCCCATTCTGTCGGTTGTCTTTTGGTTTTGTTGACTATTTCCTTTGCTGTGCAAAAGCTTTTTATCTTGATGAAGTCCCAATAGTTCATTTTTGCCCTTGCTTCCCTTGCCTTTAGCAATGTGTTTAGGAAGAAGTTGCTGTGGCTGAGGTCAAAGAGGTTGCTGCCTGTGTTCTTCTCAAGGATTTTGATGGATTCCTTCTAAATAGAATCTTTGCTCAAAGCTTTTCTAGTTGGTTTTGCTGTTACCTAGGAAAACTACTGATATCTGTGTATTTAAGTCTGTAACTACTCATCTTACTGAACTGTATAATATCTGATGGTTTTTTGGTGGATTCTTTGGGATTTCCCAGTAGACAGTCCTATCATCTGCAAAGAACAATAATTTGTCTCTTTTTTCCCCCTATTTTTAGCTCCTTTCTTTTTCCTGTCTTCCTTATACTTCATCCTTGCACTTTGAGGGAGGCTTGGGGATTGTGTCAGCCTTCAGTGACAGTGATAGACCATCTCTTGAGGTGTTGTTCTCACAGCTCATCTATTTTGGGTTGACAGATTTTAACTTCAGAGGGTCATGTATTCTCAAGTCCTATAGTCTTCTTGTCATACCTTTGAAGGAAAAAATTTTGTATACCCTGAAGATTAGCTTGCATAAATTAGTAGAATTGTAAGGGAGGAGTGGAGAGGAGAAAGAGTTTAGGCTTGGAGCTTATTTAGGGTTTGTGCTTAAGGTGAGGATTCTCATGGATGGCATGTTTAGGAGATTTCACTTGATCCCAATTCAAAGCATAAATCATTGAGGTGGGGTCCCTTGGTTAGTCTGCAACATTCACAGTCTTTGCTCAGGCTTCTGTAACAAAATGCCACAGACTGGGGGGCAACAGACATTTATTTCTCATAGTTCTGGAGGCGGGAGGTCCAAGATCAAGGTGTTGACTAATTTGGTTCCTGGTGAGAGTCCTCCTCCTGGTTTGTGGCCTGGTGGCCTCCTTTTTGCTAACTCTTCACATGGTAAAGAGAAAGAGAGCTCTTGTGTCTCTTCTTCTTATAAGGGCACCAATCCCACCATGGGGCTCCACCCTCATGACCTCACCTAAACCCAATTACCTCCCAAAGGCCCCACCTCCTAATACCATCACATTGGGAGTTAGGACTTTACCATATGAATTCTGGGGGAGAGAGACATTCAGTCCATGACACCTGCCTTTGCAGGAGCAGGGATGGCCAGTTCTCCTAGATGTCATTGACTGTAATATGATCAGACTGAATAACACATTGGGCTTCATTCACTGATTTACTGCAGGGCTGGGATTTGCAGCCATTGCCTGAACTGTGTTGGCTCTTTCCCTGATGGCTGTGACAGTGGACTCCGTTCAGTGCCACATTGCCCTTTTGGAAGTAGTTTGTTCTTTTGCCAACAGATGCTTAATTGAATAAGAATTAAGCGTGAGTGAGATGCTACTATGCTTTCTGTGACCTCCCCAGGAGGCAGGGGTCCACAGGGCAGGGATAATGATGGGTTTGGCAGGGCCCTATCAGGCTTCCTGAATAAAACAACCAGACGAGGGGCACCTGGGTGGCTCAGTCGGTTAAGCGTCTGCCTTCGGCTCAGGTCATGATCCCAGGGTCCTGGGATCGAGCCCCACATCGGGCTCCCTGCTCAGCAGGAGGCCTGCTTCTCCCTCTCTCACTCCCCCTGCTTGTGTTCCCTCTCTCGCTGTCTCTCTCTCTCTGTCAAATAAATAAATAAAATCTTTAAAAACAAACAAACAAACAAACAAAAAACCAACCAGACGATTGTCAAAAGTAGAACCACTAACCTTTTTCTCTCTCTCTGCTCCTTGCCCTGTAAAGCTGATCTGAATATGGAGATTTTAACCGTCCCCCACTCCCCCAAGCTAATCATTCTCATTATTTCTGTGTGCCTCTGCTGCTGTAGGGTCTCTGCTACCTGAGTGTTTTATTTTTTTTTTTTATTTATTTTATTTTTTTTTAAAGATTTTATTTATTTATTTGACAGAGACAGAGACAGCGAGAGCAGGAACACAAGCAGGGGGAGTGGGAGAGGGAGAAGCAGGTTTCCTGCTGAGCCGGGAGCCTGATGTGGGACTCGATCCCAGGACCCTGGGATCATGACCTGAGCCGAAGGCAGACGCTTAACCATCTGAGCCACCCAGGCGCCCTACCTGAGTGTTTTAAAAGATGACATCACATGAGTCATGGTTCCTCACAAAGGTTGGAGAAGTGCTTCTCTGTTAGAGGTTCTTGAGCTTTGGTTGGGGGTCTTCTTCCAGCCCCCACAACTCAAGAACCATTTCCTAGCCCACCTGTGAAAGGAATGGCAGAGCTTCCATTAGATGATTGTTTTGTCCAAAGCCAGGCTGAGTCCTTGACTGGTGAGATGGATTCCTGCGTGGAAACATCCAGTGTTCCGTGAGACTGGGAGGGGCCCAAGCTTCCCTGATAGGTTTCCCAGATGTGACTGCATGTTTCCGTCTGGTGCAGCCATGACCACCTGTTTCCCAGGCCTTTAACCAATCACTGTGGTTAAGGCAATCACAGGGTGTGCATCCAGCCTGAGACAGGAAGGCTTTGGCTAACTTGTTAAGTGTTGACTGGTGGTTAGAGTTAATGGTGGGGAGAGAGCCAATGCCTTTCCGCACCCGGATCATTTCAGCAGTCTCCCCTCTGATTTCTCTACTCTTCACCCACTTTCCTCTTTCCAGTGCATTCCTTTGTGTCGCCAATCATTTAAGAATACAAATTCAATCATGTCATCTTTTCCATGCCTTCTCACTTCCAAACTTAAAATCCTTTGAGGGTTTCACTATGTCTCAGGATAAAGCCAATTTTCTTGATGTGGCCTGTGACAACCTGCGTGATGCCCATTCTCCTCACTTTCTGCGAGTATCTGTTCCTCAAGCACACTCTTTCCCCCAATCAGCTCCTTTGAGCCTGCCCCTCTGTCTTTGCATCCTTTAGTTCTGAGCTGTCATGCTACTTCCTGGAGTAGTTGAGTTAAAACTACCCACCAGGAAAGATAAATCTCCAAATCCTGGGGGCTGCACCCCATAGAATTTTTTTTTCTCACAGCAGAGCCTGATGGAAATGTTCTGAGTCATGGCCAATCTCCATGTGGTAGATGGCATCAAAGGTTTGTAAGGGACCAGATCTAGAGGTGATCAGTTCCAATGGCCAGAATGCTGGCACATGCACTTTTTTCCTTTCCTTTCCTTTCCTTTTCTCTCTCTCTCTCTTTTTTTTTTTAGAGAGAGCATGCATGAGAAGGGAAGGGGCAGAGGGAGAGGGAGAGAGAGAATCTTAAGCAGGTTTCATGCCCACTGTGGAGATTGATGCAGGGCTTGATCTAAGGACCTGAGATCATGACCAGAGCCCAAATCAAGAGTTGGATATTTAACCGACTAAACCACCTAGGTGCCCCAACCACGCCTATTTTTAAGGGAAGCTGGGAACGTAGTCCACCTATGTGCTCAGGAGGTAGAGAAAACAGGTTTTGGTGGACACACTACAGTTTTTGCCACAAGCCCTCCTGTCCTATCTCCACCTCACACTTGAGGTCCTGTTCTTGATGGCACTTATTACAACTTTAATCTCACATATGCTTACGTGATTCTTTGATTAAGGCTGGCCTCCTCTGCTCAGCTCCATGAGGTCACGAACAATCATTTTATGGGCAGTTTAGTTGTTCAGCAAATACTTGCCTTGAGAATAAATGAATACACAGATGCCTAAGCTTGTTGCATGTGCTTTACAGAAAATGTCTCCCCCAACATATTTGAGGGCAGAGGGACATAGAGAAATCCTGTGCTCTCATTCAGTAAACAGCCCAGAAAGACCATGATTTGGTCAGAGTTCAAAGTCAGCCTGTAGTCTTTGGTTTTTCATTTTTTTTCTAAAGAGGGTCTTAGAAAGCCAGCCCTGTTGTAGATTTTCTTGTCACCCCAGTTTATGATGGATAGGCATGCAATGGAGTCCAGCACCGATGCTCACTGATGCAGAGGTACATTTCTAGTCCACCTCTCTTAGGGAAAGAAAAAAGAGCAAACAAATCCCCAAGCTTGTGGTGCCTCAAGGACAACTGGGCTCTGAATACTGCAAATCCAGGATTCTACGTATATGTTTTTTTCATGTCGTTCCTTCCATAGAGAACATAGCCCCACCTTTCCATTCACCCATCCTGGGAGAGAAGACCTCCCTGGACTATGGTCCGTGTAGCCAGGCTTTGACCTCGACTCAGTCACTATTATTTATATTATCCTGTAAGAACTATGACTTCCTCCTGCCTCAGTCTACCTCTCTATAAAGTAGGTATAATAAGGCCCCAGGATGGTAGGAGGGGAATGGATGGAGTCTTTTCCATGTGTCAGCCTGAAGCCAAGATGCTGAGCACTTTATGTGTATTCATTCATGTGATCTTAGCCATCTTAGAAAGTAGGTACTTACTCCCCATTTTACAGATGAAGGTATTAAGTCTGAGAGAGGATAAGGCCATGCTCAAGGTTGTCCAGGTAGTGAGGGGTGAGATGGAATTTCTCATCTGGGTCTGACTTGAAAGCACGGTCTTTGACACCTACATCACCCAGTGTGAGGCACTGAATACCAATGTACCTTATAACCAGTGATATTTCTTATCCACATAGGGCATCGTTCAAGTTCTACAGTCCTCAGCGACCCCCATGGTGCCTCCCTCATCCATTCAGGTCTTTAGGGGGTCCTCTTGACTTTGAATTCTGACAGTGGTGGTGGCAGATAGAACAATGGCCCACAAATGTGCCCACAGTCTAGTCCCCAGGACCTGTGACTACATTACCTTACACGGCAAAACAGACTGTAGATGTGATTAAGTCAAGGATGTTGAGATGGGGAGGTTTTGCTCGTTGTCTAGGTGGCTCAATGTCATCGTGAAGTCCTTGTAACAGGAAGACAGGAAGGTTGTATCAGAAAAGATAAGGCTACTGAGCTAGGCTGGGGAGACAGCCTTGGAAGGTGGAGGAGAGCCTGGGAGCCAAGGAGTGTGGGTGGCCTATAGAAGCTGGAAAAGGTAAGGAAGCAGATCCTCCCTGGAGCTTCCAGAAGGAAATCAGCCCAGCCAAAACCTTGACTTTACTCCATAAAACTCATTTTGGACTTCTGACTTCCACAACTGTCATAGTAAATTTGTGTTGTTTAAGCTACTAGATTTTGGGAATTTGTTGAGAAGCAATAGGAAACTAAAACGATGGTATTTTCTTGTCCCTTAACACTCGGTGTGGTCTTGTAACTTTAACAGTTACCCATGTGGAACTAGTATCACCCTAGACCACAGTTTATCTCTCTCCTTAAGGATGGTGCAGGCACAAAAGGGGGGTTGTGAAAAAGTCTGTTGGGTCCAAAACTGTGGCCCAGTGGTAAGGCCATTGAGAAGGCCAGCAGATCACTGTGTCACCAGGCCCTGTCTCTGGGGATGGAAGCTGCACACACAACTTCATCACACTGCAGTCTCCATGGGACCCCCTCAGACAGGGAGGTGTTGATAGTTGAAGGGAGCCAGCAGTATTATGGGGTCTGTAGCTGCTGGGACCAGACCACTGTGGCTGAATTCAACACATGGCAGTGTCCTGCCTTGGAGGCGGGCCAGCATTAGCTATCATCGCTGATTCTCTTGTGGTGGTTCAGGTATAGCTCAGGCTCTTTTGTGTGTTTTGTTTGCAACCAAACCAGCAACCTCTGCAGCACCAGGGCCTTGAGCCAAGCTGATGAACACAGTGGCCACAGGAATGGCTTTGCCACTGCGGTGCTGTGAGCAGAGAGGGAGCAATGCAGGCTCTGCCCCACTTGTAATATTCCTCCGGTGTTCCCATCCTCCCACAGCCTTGAAACTCTGAGCAAAGGAAGCTGTGCATCTTCTCATTTTAATATTAAATCTCCACCATCCTCCCGGTGTAGATTAACAGTGGGATGAGACAACTTTATTAATTTGATAACCTCCTAGGTGGGCATTCAGTGGTGAGGGACCTCCATGGAGCTGTTCATGGAAAGGCTGGGCTTGGCTTTTATGATTGTCTGGGTCTAAACGAACAAAGGCATTTTCTAGCTCCCTAGGGAATTGCCAGGCTCTCAATCTACCTCTTACTTACTCACTACAGCCCCTTATGTGCTTCATGCTCGTAAATCAAAGAGCATTCAATGTTGCAAACCACTGTAGGGATCTCATTCACCCTGCATTTTATAAACAAATAAAGCAAAGTTTGGAGTAATGGAGTGGCTTATCCATGGCCTCATGGTCAAGCCCTGGCCCAGAGTCCTTCAGGGACAGTGTCTCCTGGCAAGCTAAGACCACAAACAGAGCTGATGCAGCCCATCCCAGCTTCCCATCAGACACGTGAAGTTGCACTTGTCCACACCCTGGCCCCTAGAGACCCTTGCCAGCCAGGCTGTACAATCTTCTGCCAACATTCCCTGGGAGTGGAAGAAGAAGGAAGATCAGAAGCAAACAAATAGTGGGCTACACCACAGCTATTTTAGTGCAAATCTTGGGAGAGTGAAGAGGAAGAGGCGTGGCAGTCAGGATAAGCCCAGCTGCTTTCACTAACACCCTAAAGAGCTCTGGGCAGCTCTTTAGTGCTTCAACAAGAGGGCTGTCTCATGTGGCGGTCTGCGTCAAGCACTCCAGGGCTGTGTGCGCGCCTCCTGGTGTCAGGAACACTGTTCCTACCAACCTGCTGTTCCACCCCCCACTGGCCCCGCCCTTTCCCTCTTGGTCACCGTTCTAGGAAGGGGACATGGGGATGGACACCTGGAAGGATGGATACAGAGGGACGGCACACGCGGTCTGTGCCACATGGGACATCTTGTGGCCTAAACTATGGAGATGGGTGTGTGTATGGCCCAAGTGCTCCAGACAGTTAGCATCTGTCCAGTCCTCTTGGCAAGCGTGGTCTTGGGATGTGTGACTGATGTGGCATAGCAGATGTTTTTAGTGCCTGCCCAGAGCTCCCCAGTTAATGTGACAGCCTCCTCTTCTGAGCCCCTGTGACTCCCCTGGGGCTTCTCCCAGCCTGCATGCAGGGCAGCTAGGGTTTGACAGGGTATCCCTGCCACTCAGTGCAGTGCCAGCCAATGCCTGATAGGGGTTGGAGGATAACTATCCCAGTTTCCTCACTCTTTGGGTGAGCTCACTCCAAGGCTGTTCCCTGAGCACAGAGCAACCTTGGTTGGCTTTGCTCCCTCCCATGTCATGTCCTCACTTCCCTCCCCACACTCCCTCAGATAACCTCCTAGATAAACCACTTACATTTCAATCCTTGCCTCAGAGTTTACTTCCGGGGGAAGCCAGCCCTAGACATATGGTGAAGGAGACATGTGGGCATTTTTAGCTAAAACTCCAGGTTCTAAGGATTCTGGATCATATGTTTTGTTTACATCCTATTTTTCACAACCTCTTTTTATTAAGAAATCAGCCTCTTTTTAAAAATATTTTATTTTATTTTATTATGTTATGTTAGTCACCATACAGTACATCATTAGTTTTTGATGTAGTGTTCCACGATTCATTGTTTTCATATAACACCCAGTGGTCCATGCAGTACGTGCCTTCCTTAACACCCATCACTGGGCTAACCCATCCCCCTCCCCCCTCGCCTCTAAAATCCTCAGTTTGTTTTTCAGAGTCCATAGTCTCTCATGATTCTTCTCCCCCTCCGATTCTCCCCCCTTCCTTTTCCCCTTCCTTCTTCTAATGTCCTTCATGCTATTCCTTATGTTCCACACATAAGTGAAACCATATGATAATTGACTTTCTCTGCTTGACTTATTTCACTTAGCATAATCTCCTCCAGTCCCATCCATGTTGATGTAAAAGTTGGGTATTCATCTTTTCTGATGGCTGAGTAATATTCCATTGTATATATGGACCACATCTTCTTTATCCATTCATCTGTTGAAGGGCATCTCGGCTCTTTCCACAGTTTGGCTATTGCAGACATTGCTGCTATGAACATTGGGGTGCATATGGCCCTTCTTTTCACTTCTGTGTCTTTGGGGTAAATACCCAGGAGTGCAATTGCTGGGGCACAGGGTAGCTCTATTTTTAACTTTTTGAGGAACCCCCACGCTGTTTTCCAAAGTGGCTGTGCCAACTTGCATTCCCACCAACAGTGGAAGAGGGTTCCCCTTTCTCCACAACCTCTCCAATATTTGTTGTTTCTTGCCTTGTCAATTTTTGCCATTCTAACTGGTGTAAAGTGGTATCTCAATGTGGTTTTGGTTTGAATTTCCCTGATGGCTAATAATGATGAACATTTTTTCATGTGTCTGTTAGCCATTTGTATGTCTTCTTTGGAGAAGTGTCTGTTCATGTCTTCTACCCATTTTTTGACTTGATTATTTGTTCTTTGGGTGTTGAGTTTGAGAAGATCTTTATAGATCTTGGATATCAGCCCTTTGTCTGTAGTGTCATTTGCAAATATCTTCTCCCATTCTGTGAGTTGCCTCTTTGTTTTGTTGACTGTTTCCTTTGCTGTGCAGAAGCTTTTTATCTTGATGAAGTCCCAAAAGTTAATTTTTGCTTTTGTTTCACTTGCCTTTGGAGATGAATCTTGAAAGAAGTTGCTGTGGCCGATGTCGAAGAGATTACTGCCTATGTTCTCCTCTAGGATTTTGGTGGATTCCTTTCTCACATTGAGGTCTTTCATCCATTTTGAGTTTATCTTTGTGTATGGTATTAGAGAATGGTTGAGTTTCATTCTTCTGTATATAGCTGTCCAATTTTCCCAGCACCATTTATTGAAGAGACAGTCTTTTTTCTATTGCATTTTTTTTCCTACTTTGTATAAGATTATTTGACCATAGAGTTGAGGGTCCATATCTGGGCTCTCTATTGTGTTCCATTGGTCTATATATCTGTTTTTGTGCCAGTACCATCCCTTCTTGGTGATCACTACTATATCATTCTTAAAGGGTCTATCCAACAAGAAGATCTAACAATTGTAAATATCTACACCCCCAACATGGGAGCAGCCAACTACATAAGCCAACTCTTAACCAAAATAAAGAGTCATATTGATAATAATATGTTAATTGTAGGAGACCTCAATACTCCACTCTCAGCAATAGACAGATCATCTAAGCAGAAAATCAACAAAGAAACAAGAGCTCTGAATGACACACTGGACCAGATGGACCTTATAGATATATACAGAACATTCCATGCTAAAACAACAGAATACTCACTCTTCTTGAGCGCACATGGAACTTTCTCCAGAATAGACACATACTGGGTCACAAATCAGGTCTCAACCGATACTAAAAGATTGAGATTATTCCCTGCATATTCTCAGACCATAATGATTTAAAACTGGAACTCAATCACAAGAAAAAATTTGGCAGAAATTCAAACACTTGGAAGCTAAAGACCACTCCGCTCAAGAATGTTTGGGTCACCCAGGAAATCAAAGAAGAACTAACAATTCATGGAAACTGATAAGAATGAAAACACATCGGTCCAAAACCTATGGGATACTGTAAAGGTGGTCCTAGGGGGGAAATACATAGCTATCCAAGCCTCACTAAAAAAAATAGAAAAATCCTGAAATCACCAACTAACTGTACACCTTAAAGAACTAGAGAAAAAGCAACAAATGATGCCTAAGCCATGCATTAGAAGAGAAATAATTAATATTAGAGCAGAGATCAATGAATTAGAAACCAGAAACACAGTATATCAGATCAATGAAACTAGAAGCTGGTTCTTTGAAGAATTAATAAGATCGATAAACTGCTGGCCAGACTTATCCAAAAGAAAAGAGAAAGGACCCAAATTAATAAAATTATGAATGAAAGGGGAGAGATCATGACTAACACCAAGGAAATAGAAACAATTATTAAAAATTATTATCAACCACTATATGCCAATAAATTTAAGCAACCCAGAAGAAATGGGTGCCTTCCTGGAAACCTATAAAATACCAAGACTGAAACAGGAAGAAATTGACAACCTGAATAGGCCAATAACCAGCAATGAGATTGAAGCAGTGATCAAAAACCTCCCCAAAACCAAGAATCCAGGGCCTGATGGATTCCCTGGGGAATTCTACCAAACATTCAAAGAAGAAATGACCCTCTTAAGATTAAAATGGGCAAGAAGTGATTTAGTATTTATCCATGAAGAGATGTTGTCCCTTTCCTTGAAGAAAAAGCTTGTCTTCAGGGAGAAGGAAGGTGGAGTGGGATGGTGTAACCAATCTGCTTTGTGTTGGGCTCTGGATGAGTCCTGTAGATACAAAAATGAAGGAGACATAACCTCTCTGTCCCCCTGAAGGCTGCCTCCAGTGGGAGATTGAAGATGCAAGAATATGAGGAGGCAAGTAAGGCCGAGCATGCAAACTTGGCACATGGAGCTCATGTGTATGAGAGAGAGGGCATGTCCTCGAGCAATGGAGGGGTCACCATGTCCAGGTTGAGGGGCAGAAGCTTCTTGGACTGAACAGATGGAAAGGAGAGAGAGGACAGTCCAACATGGGGATTATGACATCTGTGACAAGACCACATGTTCTTGCATCAGCTTCACCTACTTAATCACAGGAACTTCAGTCACGAAAACCTCCCTCTGGTTCCTTGGGCATTGCATATTAACTTACCTTCGGCTTTTCTAGCTTAGCTGAACACGCATTTCAGGTCACTTCAGGGACACTGCTTTCTTCATTGATTCATTATGACTTGGTACTCAGGTCTCTGGGATATGCTAACATCTTGGGTCTGCTTCTGCATCTAAGGTTAAAACAAGGATGGTGTTCTTTACATGTGCACCTCCATCCTTTCCCCTCGTGATGTTACCTGCTGTCCGCTCTCTCTGTTCCCCCCAGATGTTCACTCACTTGTTCTTTGTTGAAGCCCTCTTGGCCCCTTACCCTCCAGACCATTTTCAGGAAGGTCCTTGCTCCCCAAGAACACCTCCTTGTGTTTGGTCCAGTCTTAGTCTCCTCAAGACTCTCTGCCTAAGAGGTAATGCTTCCCAGGAGGCTCCTTGATGCCTCATGACAGCATTTCTCTGATGGACACAAACTCTCAATGGTCCTGGTTGCAGAGAAGCTTGAGCTGGTAGCCTGCACAAAGCTAGCCTCTATTCTAGAACTATGAAAAGCTACTCCAGTTAAAATCAGTTCATTTTGGGATGAGACCGATTGCACTGTGGCCACTCAAGATTTTCTGAGTCCTGTCTCTCCAGTTTTTCTATAGTTTCTAGGCCCCAGGCTATGACCTTCCAGTTTTCTTAATGGACAAGCTAACAAACTGAGTTGTCTTCCAGACAGATTACATCATCTTTATCTTGCTTTAAACTAGATGCTTTACCTGGGTTGAACCAGTCCTGGGTATGCCTCTTGGCTTCCTCTGGCATGGGACCACACTGATTCTCAAAGTGAGGTCTCCCTAGGAAATCATGTCAGTGTCTCTCTGTGGGGTTTGTGGACTTTAAAACTTGGCTTTGTAATGAGTGGTCTGACTTGGTCTCCGAGCTGAAAGTGACTCCAGTAGGTTTTAGGGATAAGGTGGGACTAGCAGGGAGTTGGGTGAGTTTCCATTGTGTGTGTCATCCTATTCTGGGCCCATATCCACAAGAAAGATCCAGAACTTGATATGCCATCATGGATGAGGAGGTGGACTGTCTCCCTCCTCTTCTTCCCACCTTTTCTGCTATTCAGGTTGCTCTTTGTTTCTGTCTCATCTAGATTCCCACTTTAGATCCCTTAATAATAATAGCTATTAAACCTATTAATAGGACAATTAATGTTACCTGCTGTAACAAACAACCCCACATCTCAATGGTTTGATGCACAAGAAGTGAGTGTCTCACTCCTATGAAGTCTGATGAGCATTGTGTAGCTCTCCTGGACAGCTCTCCACCCAGGGGGCAACTCACAAACTCAGGCTCCCTCTCTTGGCTGACTGCTATCTTGGATCATTTGCTTCTGAGAGAAAGAGCTTGAGGGATTATATGGTGCATTGCTTTTCTAGGGCTTCCATAGCAAATTGCCACAAACTGGGGTTTGATGACAACAGAAGTTTATTGTCTCACAGTTCTGGAGGCCAGAGTCCAAAATCAAGGTATTGACAGGTTGGTTCCTTCTGGAGACACTGAGGGAGAATCTGTTCCATGCCTCTCTCCTAGTGTCTTGTGCTTCTGGAAACCCTTGAGTTTCCTTGGCTTGTAGACACACAACTTTAGTCTCTGCCTTCACTTGCACCTCTTCTGTGTATATCTCTCCCTCTCTCTCTGTTTCCTTTTAAGAGGACACCTGTCATTTGATTTAGGGCCTACCCTAAACCCAATATTAGCTCATCTCATGGTCCTTGATTTAATTACATCTGTAAAGACCTTTTTTTCCCCCAAAAAAGGTCACCTTCACAGGTTCCAGGGGTTAGGACTTGGATATATCTTTTGGGGGACCACTATTCAACCTAGCATACACAGTGTGTTTTATTGTCAGTCCTAGAGGAGCATACAAATCTACCCACATTCCACTGGCCAAAACTAATCACACAGTGCAGCCCTAGTTGTGGTGGAAACTGGGAAATATAGTCTTCTAGTGTGTCCAGAGAGAAGAAATGGAGGAGGTAGGCACCTGGCCAGTCTCTGACATTGGTGAACACTCAAGGGGCACTTACTCTGTGTCAGATGCCTTGCTAAGGACTTTGCAAGGATAATCTCATTTTCATCCTCACAAGAAACCTTTGAGGTAGATACTCTCAGTTATCCAACTTACAGATCAGTAAACAGAGACAGAGAATACTTCAAATGATTTCTAAAGGTTATTTGTAGATGGTGGAAGCACTATTTTTGTCTAAGCAGACTGTTTTCAAAGCCTGTCCCTTTGGTTCCTGCATGACATGGCCCCTAAGTGCACTGACCCCTAGCTATTTGTCCCTGGGGAACACAGTTATTACCCTTCCTTGCATGTCTTCAAGCCTGTTCTCTGACCTTCCTTTACTCATTACTGGGGACTGACCTGGCTGGAACCAAGTGCTTTTTAGGTGCTGCCTTTCCTAGGAAAGCCTCCTCCCTTCACCCCAGAAAGTCTCTCAGCTTTCTTTCCCTCACAGTGACTTGTTCAAGGAGACTTCAGTGGACACCTGTGAAGCAGCCAAAGTAATTACCTGCCAGCCCAGTAATTGGATGGAACCTACTGGCAGCAAGGTCACTGCAGATGTCCCAGATTGATTGAAGTTAATGCTGATAAGTTCATCTGCCGAAGAAGAGGAACTGGCAAGTGAGCCTGATGAGTGGCTTGCAGGCACAATTATTGACTTTTGAGCTAGAAGATACTGCCCATTTATTTCTGTTTTGGCCACCCCCAGGACTGCGTTTCGGCAGCTCTCACATAAACTACATCATGCTGCAGAACATCAGTTGGCTGCTTCTTTGAAGTGGGTCCAAACTACCTTGTCTGAATAGAGAACACAGCACATTTTTAAGCAAGAAGGCCTTGGATTCACGGTGTGTGGGGAGGAGGGGATCAGGGATACTTTCCTTCTCCCTGCTGCCCCTTCTGTTCTGGAAAATTTTCTGCTGGCTTGCAGAAGTCCAAGAAGGAAAAGATGCTTGTGTAATTTTGGATTTCATTACTGATTATTGATCCAGATATGGCTTGTACACATAGCAGAAAACAATATTTTTGTGAAGAAATAAAGTCCAGGAGAGGAGTGAGGTTGGAGGAAGGGTAAGAAGAAGGAAGAAAGGAACCAAAGAAAGGAAGAGAGGCAGGAAGGGAAGAAAAAAGAAACAAATATGCAGGAAGAAAGATTTCCCTTTAGGCTTGGTTTTGAGGTAAGAGAAAATGTTTCTCACCATGTCCTTGGCAAGTGCATAGTCAGAATATATCCATGCCCACTAAAAGTTCTATGAGTTCTATTTCAGTGTCTGCAGATGCAGTAGGCTTCATTATAGGAGCTGGAGACCTGTGGCCAGTCCATGGATGTGGGGAGCACCTGAGGGCATGACTAGTCGCTCACTTTGCACCTGCTGTGTAAGAAGCATTGTACCAACTCCGCAGGGACACAGAGTGAACGATGCAATTAGTTCTCATAGTTTGCTGTGCTTAGGCACAATGTTAAGGCATGACCATCTGTCTACAAGGAGCTTGCTTTTTTTTTTTTTTTTAATTTTTTTTTTTTTTAAGATTTTATTTATTTGCGAGAGAGAGAATGAGAGACAGAGAGCATGAGAGGGAGGAGGGTCAGAGGGAGAAGCAGACTCCCTGCCGAGCAGGGAGCCCGATGCGGGACTCGATCCCGGGACTCCAGGATCATGACCTGAGCTGAAGGCAGTCGCTTAACCAACTGAGCCACCCAGGCGCCCAAGGAGCTTGCTTTTTAATGGAGGTGATAGACATACAAAAAAGATAAAATGTCAAATTCTTTGGCAGATCGATAGATGAAGAATGGAAGGGAGTGAGATCAATTTCAGCAAGAGAATACTTCATGGAGATGTGTGAGTCTTCAAAAGAGCATAGAGCTTAGACAGTGGGGATAGGGAAAGGGACATTCTTGGAGGGCCAGACACAGAGGCAAGAAAACACTTGTGTGGGAGAACAGTAGCTATTACAGTTTAGGGAAAGCACAGGGAACTTTGAGTTTTGGGGTGGAATCAAAGCCTGGAGAGGTAGGTTAAGGCCAGGCCAGATTACAGATGGCCCCTGTGGCAGAGACGGCTGGTAGTGAACCAGCTGTCTCCTCCTTGTCTTGGAAACACAGCCATTTTACACTTCCCAGCCTTCCTTACAGTTATATGTGAGCATGTGACATGTGAATCCCAACCAATGAAACAGGGGCAGAAGCCATCTGCCAGAAAAGAGGAGTAGACACCATGGGTGGGTGGAGGGTGAGCCTGTGCACCTGCACCCCCACTTCTTACCATGCCAGTTGCCACCACCACCACCACCATTACCATCACCACCACCACTACCACCACCACCATCACCATCATTACTACCACTACCACCATCATCACGACCACCACTGTCAATGTCATAACCACCAC